>NC_041224.1:151118119-151128881 GCF_002837175.3 Physeter macrocephalus
GTTATAAAGCAGAAACTAACACACTATTGTAAAGCAATTATACTCCAATAAAGATGTAAAAAAAAAAAAGAAAAAGAAAAGAAAAAAAGGCTGCCACCTGGCCAGTTTGGCTCCTCATGCCTCTGAATCAATAGGCAACGAATGGAACTATGGTGATGGCTGGGGTGATTGATCCTGATTACCCAGGGGAAGTTGGACTACTTCTCCACAGTAAAGGTAAGGAAGAGTAGGTCTGGAACACAGGAACTAGCTTAGGGTATCTCAGTATTACCATGCCCTGTTATTAAGGTCAATGGAAAACTATAACAACCCAATACAGCATTGGCCCAGACCCTTCAGGAATAAAGGTTTGGATCACCCCACCAGATAAAAAACCATGATTAGATGAAGTACTTGCTGAAGGCAAAGGGAACAGAGTGGGTGGTAAAAGAAGATGGTCATAAATACCAGCTACAACCATGTGACCAGTTATAGAAACAAGGACTGTAATATGTCATGAATATGTTCTTATTTTGATATGAATACATTTGCATTCATATTTCCTGTTTGTTTTCTTTCCTTTCTTTTTCCTTGTTATTTCCTCTCATTCCCTTAACATGTAGCATAAGGCATATTGAATTTATATCATAGTATCTCATTATTAATTTCACATCATAGTATTTAAGTTACCAGATATCAAGAAGAACAAACATCCCTGAGGGCTTTACTTCCTCTTCTGGGGAAAGGGTAAATATATAAATCACCATATCCTGTTGGTTCTGTTTCTCTGCTGAACCCTAATACAAGCACCATTCCACGATGGGTTGTACACACTAAACCAGAGACCTCTACATGGGTGGGAACCAGGGGCTGGAAGTAGAAGTGGCACCACTTACCATCACTACCTATGACTCACTGAGGTGGTTTGTGCATCCTGTCCCCTGCAACTCTAGGCTCTGCAGGGTCACCAAATGGGTCATACTTTCACAGTGGGACAAAGCTAGAGTCCCACCTGGGCATTTGGGGGTCCCTGTGTCCCTGCAGTAGCAAGAAGAGGTGTCACAGTCTTGACAGGCATACCTGAGCCTAATCATCGAGAGGAGGTAGGGCATATGTGTGGAACCCAGGTGATCTCCTTAGGTGCCTCTTTGTATTTTCTAGCTCTATTGCTACTCTAAATGGATAATTCAGCAATCCGAGCCTGAGAAAGACATGGTGACCAGGCACTTGGGTGCTTTAAAGATAAGGGCTTGGGTTAACATCCAACCCAAGTCATCAGAATGCTATCTAGAGATGTGGGAAACTAGAACAGATAGTGGAGAGAGACAGTAAGTATCAACTTTAGCCCCAGAACCAAACACAGTACTAGGGTCTCTGCTTCATCCCACTAACCTCCCTCTTCTATGGTTCCCCAAAGGCAGAGATGCCTGCCAGAATCCTGGAGGAGCTGTTTCCAGAACATATAAAGAAAAGTTGATCAGAGCAATGCAAAGATCAGACTGTGGAATTTCCAAATGAGCCACCTTCATCCTCCTCCCAGGAAAGTCTTGCTGACCAGCTGCTGGGATTATGATCAGCATAGAGCCTCCAGATGTTAGCTCTTTGGGGTCAGTCTCAATTGCTGGGAGGTGCATGGCCAAGCTCTTACCCTTCCCAGAGCACTCACATCCAGTGAATAAGCAAGGGGAGGGTATGAAGACCAGGCCATTTTGGACCAATTCAAGACTAGTCTGTCAGGCAATATTCATCCTAGAGCTTGCTGCCAGGTTGGCCAAGGCTGAAACGTGAAATGGCCAAGGCTATTTCTCATCTGCACAACTGACTTCATCATCCTTTCTCTCTAAGCTTTAATTCAGTGTCTGCTACTGGAGAACTCAAACTATCATAATGAAGTAACTACTGAAAGCACCTAGACATCCTAGGGCCAAGGGAACAAAGGAAAGAAGTTGGGTTCATTCAAGTACTGATGATTTAAGGAGGCGCTCTGCAGAGCAGGCACCAAGACCTCTAAGGAGAGCAAGTGACTAGCTGATGCTGGTGCTTCAGCAACTCAGAGGAGGACCAAACTGCTAACCCCAGAGCTGCAACTCTGATCTCTGAAAGTATCAGTGGTCATCTGGTGCTGGCACTTCTACTGAAGAATGAGGGTAGTTCTAACAGGGTCAAAAAAACTGCAATCCAAAGCCAAATGTGGCTACCAAAATGACAGAGTAACTTTTAGCACACAAGTAAACTCCCTTCTCCCTTCATCCATCATTCCACGCTACTTCTACTGCCCCCTTTTGGCACAGCTACCTGGAAAAGAGTTGGCAAAACAGCAATGGGGTATGTAGCGGCACATCCCGGACATTACATTTTAAGAGTACAAAGGTAGGAGTTTTACAACTGATAGACGTTAGCTTAAAAATGGGACTTTGCCATGCCTTTGCTCAGGAAACATAAAGAGATGACTTCCAGAAAAACAAAATGAACTTTTAATATTGCTTAACACACTGAAGAGTAAGTAAGAACATGCTAGGAATCCTTCAGTGAAATATTAATGCTTATGATTCTGACATGAGGGATCCTTAAATTTTTCTTGAAACAGTCAGACATGCCCTAATGCTTCTCTACTATTAAAAGAAAAACCAGAGATTTTAAAAAAATGAAGCAGGAGCCTTAGTCACCTTCTTCCTCCTCAGTCTCTTTTTCTTCCATCGTTTCTGCCCCCTTTTTATGTTTCTTACAAAGCACAAGGATGCAACATAAAAATAAACAAGTCAAAGGAATAAGCCACAATAATCGCTGGTTTCCCTTCTCCTTCAGTCCTGTCTCTTCTGCTTGGGGATTAAAAGGTGGGCCACTACTATTACTACCTCCATTGCCTTGGTGTTCGCAGTAGGGAGGTGCCCATCCAGGATTGCAGTGGCATTGTTGTTTATTATTGCAGATCCCCTTCATGTGGCAGGTCTCAGGCTGACAGGCTTGTGGTACGCGAACCATACTGACACACTTGTTGCGGATACATATCTTTCCTGGACCACATATTGTGCCGTCTTTCACTTGACCAATATCAGATATGGACATGCCTATATGATAATCAGTGCCCCAACAAGTGGTGTCATTGAAGTGAAGCTGATGCACTGTGGAATGTTCTATCAGATTAGGAATTACTCCCACATTTTCACACTGAACTCTCCCACACAGGATATCAGGGGATGCACATTTTACATACTGTGTGTCTTTGATACCACAGTGACCAAATCGATTTCCTTGGGTGTTGATTTCTTTGTAGCAACTCTGAGGTGCACTCCTTGCATCTTTGCCAAATATCTCCCTGCACTGTTCATCATGGTTATTACAGCTCTTTTGATAGCAGTAGGCACCATCACTACAGGGAATCCCATCTTGCACATATACATCTTCTGGGCACTGATGGGATGTCCCATTGCACCACTCCGGAAGGTCACATTCACTGATCTGTTTTCTGCACAAAGTCCCTGATGACATGAGCTTGCAGTCTTTACAACAAAGCCCGAAAGCACAAGCAGCTCCAGGCTTCAGCGAGCAATTCAACAGACAGCAGGGATCATTTATGCACTGCTCTATGGTTCCACAATCACACTCCTCTCCTTCTTCAACCACTAGGTTCCCACAATACTTCAGCCTAAAGATATTCCCTGGATGTGGAGGAGAGTAAAGACATAATCCATTACTTATAAGATTGTCCCAATACTCGGCATAACTGCAGTTGCTGAATTTATTTGTCACCTCTCTGGCAGGAAACATTATGCACCACTGAAGTTCACACGCACACCATTCAGTATCATGCTGCATACCTAAATTATGACCAAGTTCATGGGTCACAACAATTGCAAAAGCATACAGACTCTCGTCTTCAAAAACATTAACTCCACTGTTAAAAGGACGCTGGCATATTCCACCAACATAGGCAAGTCCAAGTGTTACGCCAAATGATTTTTTTATGAAAAGATGGGCTGCATCATGTGACAGTCGGTCATCAAGACTAGAATACTTCCAAACAGCAAAATCCTCCAAAAGCTTATCTATGTTATCGATGGGAACTGGGTTTCCTTCAGTCCAGACTTCAAGCCCAGTTAAAATTACATCAAGTTCCAAAGAGTGATACAAGCTACCTATTATATTGACAACATCAAGTATTTCACGCTGCACTACTGACACATTACTTTCCGAGTGAACGAATCGAAGATGGTCCACAACCACTACCAACTCAAGAAAACGCAAGTGGGTCCACCAGCCTGTGTAAGAACTTTGCATCAGAGTGAAATTATGCAACTCCAATTGGCGTGCTATTTCCTCTTCTGTTAACCCACATCTCATAGGTGGGAACTGTGTATCATCACTGTCTATCTTATACACCCAGTGTTCAAATGTCGCAGAAAACCTAACTGGTTCAATTTCATAAGCAAGATCATTTATCTGTAGTATTCCTCGAAAACCTCCAGAACAAGTACTGAGGGCAACCAGGGACTTGGGAACCCCCTCCACATAACCATGATAGTAGCAGTCATCAGGAACAAAAGGCTGATCCTGGCGGAGAGCACGCTGGTCTGTGTAGGTGAACACTAGGAGGTGTCTGGAAACCAAGAACTTCTTGACCCTCATGTGGGCAATGTGTCTCTGGCCCCCAAACCGCAGGCTGTAGGAGAGCCAGCCTGGAGCCTTTGCATTTCTGCTCCTGCCAGTCACCTTCAAGGGGATCACCAATTCTGGAGAGGAGAAGTGCTGGGAGGCCCTGGCCTGAGAGTAGTCAGAAATGAACAAAGACACCCCAAATGAGAGCAGCAGAAGAGTGACTCTGATGTGCACCAGGGCCTCACCCACTGCCATTATGGAGCCATCTGTTTAGGGCAGAAGAGGGCAGGGCATCAGGTGCTACTGGTCTGGCTCCTCCCTCTGAGCCGTTCAGGGTGCAGGGCTGACCTTTATGGATCTGTGTCCTGGAAGAGTTGAATCATCAGAGCTTCAGTGCTGAAAGTGAAAATAGAAAGAAGAGCTAGGATGGGGTGGTTGGGGCAGGGAGGGTGGGGGGCTGGAGAGAGAGAAGAAGGTGATTTCAATTGGGACAAGGCTTGAATCAATAAAATTCCTGAGATTGTTTCATATATAAGTAAGGGCAAGGGGTGGAGGAAGAGCAGATTTCCAGGGAAAGAGATGAAGGAAATTCATCATAGGTTGGTAATTATTGAACCTGATAAAGATTCATTATATACTGTTCTCTAAACATGTACACTGGCATGACATTTTCCTTATTAAAAAGATTGACATCTGACTCCCAATTTCTCCTCCACCCAAAAATCTACTGATACTCTGTTAGCTTCAGTAAGCATGTAGACAGCCCATCCAAAGCTCACCATTTTTTTTATCCCTTTATTCAGACAGTTTGATCCATCTCTCCTTCTCTTCTACAGACATCTTATCTAGCCCCCATTTCTGAGTTTAGCAGTCAAACTAAGCCTCACTTAATGGACTCATTAGTTTTGTGAGACCCCTCCAATCAAGACAAATTTTTATTTTATAATGCATTCTTACCTGCAGAAAACCCCTGGACATTCAAAGGAAGGCATCCATACTGATGGAGTAATAGGGAAAGGGGCTGCTATTTGGGGACAGCCCCATTGCCTCCAATCACAGCATGGAAGCAGCAGCCTTCTCTCCACCCAGCCCAGCTGCATCATGTTCTCAATCATAAGAGACTCATCTTGGCTGTGTAAATATAGATTCCATTCTATATTTTACATGGCTGGTGAGTTAGCTGAATTCTCTAGAGAAAGCTGGATTGAAGAATTTAAAACTAGAATCAGTTCACTAAAATGTTCAAAGACTACAATTTGAATGGACTTTCTTCATACCTGTTAAAAACATAAATTTTACCTCAGGTAAAAGCTAATTTCACTCATTTTCTGATTTTCAGTTAAAAGTATCAATAATTTGTGCTTCCCTGGTGATGCAGTGGTTAAGAATCCGCCTGCCAATGCAGGGGACACGGGTTCGATCCCTGGTCTCGGAAGATCCCACATGCCATGGAGCAACTAAGCCCATGTGCCACAACTACTGAGCCTGTGCTCTAGAGCCCACGAGCCACAACTACTGAGCCCGTGAACCAAAACTACTGAAGCCCATGTGCCTAGAGCCTGTGCTTCTCAACAAGAGAAGCCACTGCAATAAGAAGCCCGCACACTCGCAACAAAGAGTAGCCCCTTCTCGCTTCAACTAGAGAAAGCCCATGAGCAGCAACGAAGACCCAACACAGACAGATAAATAAATAAATAAATAAAATTTAAGAGTATCAATAATTTGCTTAATATTTAAAAACAAAATTTAAAAAAATTTGGAGACACATTTGAACACATATTGGTGGCCGAATATTCTAAATAAGACACAAATGGGTTAAGTAGTAGAGAGTGTAAGAAATATCCTCAGCATTATGATGTCAAAAACACCTGTACACTCCTGTATACTTTTCCAGAACTAATGGATGACTACTGGAAGCCAAGAATACTAGATGAAACCTCTTAGGGAAAGCATCTCTGATATAGGTGAAATCCTAGTGACCAGATTTCCTTTCCATGTCTCTCTTCATGATATCCTTAGTATCTGATACAGATTTGGGGGTATTAAGATGGAAATGTGTGAGTTGGAAGGGGATTATTAAAGCATTATAAAGAGGTAAATAACCTATATTAAGCTTCATCAGAAATATGATGTGGTATAGATAATAGATAGATATTAAATAATAGAAAATACATAATAAATAATAGAAAATTTCATTGCCAAGAATCTTTGAGTCATACCAGTCTTTGTCACTATTGCACTATTCCAAAGACAAGTCCTGAAGGACCATCACATTACTATTAATTACGTGAACTGGTGTCACACCAAAGCCCTCCCTCTCTAGCATTACCTGCACTTCAAGCAGTGTAAGAATCTTCTTCTGTATCAGTAATTAACTCTTCTATTTCCAGCAGCTATTTCAAACTCCTCAAAACCCCTATTTTACCTTGTCTCCACACACTCTTAGTCACAGCTAATTCAGTGTTTCAAAAACTTAGGTCACAAACTATTCAGGGTCATGAAATCAATTTAGTGAGCCACAACTAAATAAAACAACAGAAAACATCAGAGAGCTTCACACAGATCAGTATCACCTGCTATTATCTGTCACCATAGAAGCTACAGCAGCATTCTACTGACACATCTTATGCTGATTATCAATTATTTTCTGAACCCCCAAACTAAAATTTATACTTTGTCTATGTAGCTGAAGATGGGAATCTGCACATTATATTACCCCATTTCTAGCTGGCTTCCTGAAGAATTTTGTCAATAAGGGCATGAGAGGGAGAATAAAAGGCAAAATGAAAGGACAAGGGGCTCTACCTGTTTGCCTGCTGTTACTTTCAGTGACCACCACCTGCAATGGGATCTTGCTCTGGTGGCGAGAGTAGGTTACCACATTCCCAGAACCAGCTCCATCAAGCCCTATCAAAGGTAGCCAGGGGATAGTGCTCCCTCCTCAGAAGTCTGAAAACCAGATGTACAGAGCCATCTTCCAGTACCCTGGGCAACCCACACCAGCCAGCCAGTGTCCCTTTCTCAGATGTTCCCTGGCTATACCACAAATCTCCTTGATACAAGCCCCATAAAAGAGCACCCTCCCCTCTGATATCTGATTCAGAGTTTTAGAGGACCTTTTCCCAAGTCCTTAAGGAACCAGCACCAGCTCAGTATTACCTTATAGTAGGTACAGCTATCAACTCCACAGTACCCCTTAACACCCCACTTACACCAATGGACAGATCATCCAAACAGAAAATTAATAAGGAAACACAAGTTTTAAATGACACAATAGACTAGATAGATTAATTGATATTCACAGGACATTCCACCCAAAAGTGGCAGAATACACTTTCTTCTCAAGTGCACACGGAACATTCTCCAGGATAGATCACATCTTGGGTCACAAATCAAGTCTCGGAAAATTTAAGAAAATTGAAATCATATCAAGCATCTTTTCCAACCACAACACTATGGGATTAGAAATCAATTACAGAAACAAAACAACTGTAAAAAACACAAACACATGGAGGCTAAACAGGGTGCTACTAAATAACTAAGAGATCACTGAAGAAATCAAAATAAAAAATACATAGAAACAAATGACAGTGAAAACACAATGACCCAAAACATATGGGATGCAGCAAAAGCAGTTCTAAGAGGGAAGTTTATAGCAATTCAATCTCACCTCAAGAAACAAGAAAAACCTCAAATAAATAATCTAACTTTATACCTAAAGGAACTAGAGAAAGAAGAACAAAGAAAACCCAAAGTCAGTAGAAGGAAAGAAATCATGAAGGTCAGAGCAGAAATAAATGAAATAGAAATGAAGAAAACAATAGCAAAGATCAATAAAACTAAAAGTTGGTTCTTTGAGAAGATAAACAAAACTGATAAACCTTTAGCCAGACTCACCAAGAAAAAAGGAGAGGACACAAATCAATAAAATTTGAAATGAAAGAGGAGAAATTACAACTGTTACCACAGAGTACAAAGGATTATAAGAGACTACTACAGGTAACTATATGCCAATAAAATGGACGACCTGAAAGAATGAACAAATTCTTGGAAAGGTACAATTTTCCAAGACTGAACTAGGAAGAGTTAGAAAATATAAACAGAACTATCACAACTAATGAAATTGAAACTGTAATTAAAAGTTTTCCAACAAGCAAAAATCCAGGACCAGATGGCTTCACAGGCGAATTCTATCAAACATTTAGAGAAGAGCTAACACCTATCCTTCGCAAACTCTTCCAAAAAATTGCAGAGGGAGGAACACTCCAAAATTCGTTCTACGAGGCCAACATCGCCCTGATACCAAAACCAGAAAAAGATACCACAAAAAAGAGAAAGTTACAAACTAATATCACTGATGAACATAGATGCAAAAATACTCAACAAAATGCCAGCAAACAGAATCCAACAACACGTTAAAAGGATCATACACCATGATCAAGTAGGATTTATCCCAGGAATGCAAGTATTCTTCAATATATGCAAATCAATCAATGTGATACACCATATTAACAAATTAAGGAATAAAACCATATGATCATCTCAATTGAAGCAGAAAAAGCTTTTGACAAAATTCAAAACCAATTTATGACAAAAACTCTTCAAAGAATGGGCATAGAGGGAACCTACCTCAACATAATAGGCCATATACGACAAAACAACAGCAAACATTATTCTCAATGGTGAAAAACTGAAAGCATTTCCTCTAAGATCAGGAACAAGACAAGGATGTCCACTATCGCCACTCTTATTCAACATAGTTTTGGAAATCCTAGTCATGGCAATCAGAGAAGAAAAAGAAAAAACAGGAAACCAAATTGGAAAAGAAGTGAAACTGTCACTGTTTGCGGATGACATGATACTATACACAGAAAATCCTAAAGATGCCACCAGAAGACGACTAGAGCTAATCAGTGAATTTGGTTAGGTTGCAGGATAGATAATTAATGCACAGAAATCTCTTGCATTCCTATACATGAACAATGAAAGATCAGAAAGAGAAATTATGGAAACAATCCCAATCACTACAGCAACAAAAGGAATAAAATACCTAGGAATAAATCTACCTAGGGAGGTAAAAAACTTTACTCAGAAAACTATAGGACACTGACGAAAGAAATCAACGATGACACAAACAAATGGAGAGATATATCACATTCTTGGATTGGAAGAATCAATACTGTGAAAATGACTATATTACCCAAAGCAAACTACAGATTCAATGCAATCCCTATCAAATTACCAAAGGCATTTTATACAGAACTAGAACAAAAAATTTTAAAATTTGTATGGAGACACAAAAGACCCCAAAATAGCCAAAGCAATCTGGAGGGAAAAAAACAGAGCTGGAGGAATCAGACTCCCTGACTTCAGACTATACTACAAAGCTACAGTAATCAAGACAATATGGTACTGGCACAAAAACAGAAATATAGATCAATGAAACAGGATAGAAAGCCCAGTGTTAAACCCACACACCTATGGTCAACTAATTTATGACAAAGGGGGCAAGGATATACAATGGAGAAAAGAAAGTCTCTTCAATAAGTGGTGCTGGGAAAACTGGACAGCTACATGTAAAAGAATGAAATTAGAACACTCCCTAACACCATACACAAAAATAAACTCAAAATGGATTAAAGACCTAAATGTAAGGCTGGACACTCTAAAAACTCTTAGAGGAAAACATAGGAAGAAGCTTCTATGACATAAATCACAGTAAGATCTTTTTTGACCCACCTCCTAGAGTAATGGAAATAACAAAATAAACAAATGGGACCTAATGAAACTTAAAAGCTTTTGCACAGCAAAGGATACTATAAACAAGACAAAGAGACAACCCTCAGAATGGGAGAAAATATTTGCAAATGAATCAACAAAGGATTAACCTCCAAAATATATAAACGGCTCATGCAGCTCAATATTAAAAAACCAAACAACCCAAACAAAAAATGAGCAGAGGACCTAAATAGGCATTTCTCCAAAGAAGACATACAGATGGCCAAGAGGCACATGAAAAGCTGCTCAACATCACTAATTATTAGAGAAATGCAAATCAAAACTACAATGAGGTATCACCTCACATGGTTAGAATGGGCATTATCAGAAAATCTAAAAACAACAAATGCTGGAGAGGGTGTAGAGAAAAGGGAACCCTCCTACACTGTTGGTGGGAATGTAATTTGAT
>NC_041224.1:151128925-151148759 GCF_002837175.3 Physeter macrocephalus
ACTGTTGGTGGGAATGTAATTTGATACAGCCACTATGGAGAACAGTATGGAGGTTCCTTAAAAAACTAAAAATAGAATTACCATATGACCGAGCAATTCCACTACTGGGCATATACCCAGAGAAAACCATAATTTAAAAAGACACATGCACCCCAATGTTCACTGCAGCACAATTTACAATAGCCAGGACATGGAAACAACCTAAATGCCCATAGACAGATAAATGGATAAAGAAGATGTAGTACATATATACAATGGAATATTACTCAGCCATAAAAAGGAACGAAATTGGGTCATTTGTAGAGACGTGAATGGACCTAGACTGTCATACAGAGTGACGTAAGTCACAAAGAGAAAAACAAATATCGTATATTAACACATATATGTGGAATCTAGAAAAAATGTACAGATGAACTAGTTTGCAAGGCAGAAATAGAGACACAGATGTAGAGGACAAATGTATGGACACTAAGGGGGGAAAGCCGGGAGACAGTGTGACTTGGGAGGTTGGGATTGACATATATACACTAATATGTATAAAACAGATAATTAACAAGAAGCTGCTGTATAAAAATAAATTAATTAATTAATTAAAAAAAAAAACTTCTGATCTGTAAAAACCTTGTTAAGAAATGAGAAGAGACACAGACTGGGTAAGAATATTTGCAAAACACATATCTGATAATGGATATTATGCAAATTACACTAAGAACTGCTAAAATTCAAAAATAAGAAAATAAACAACCCAATTTAACAACAGGCAAAAGACTTGAACAGACATCTCATCAAAGAAGATATACAGATGACAAGTAAGCATATAAAAAGACGCTCTACATCATATGTCACCATGAAATAGTGAATTAAAACAACAAGATACCACTACACACTTAATAGAATGGCCAAGATCCAAAACACTGACAACACAAAATGCTGGCAGGGAAGTAGAGCAAAAGGTACTCTAGTCCACTGCTAGTGGGAATGCAAAATGGTACAGCCACTTTGGAAGACAGTTTGGTAGTTATGTACAAAACTGAACATACTCTTACCACACAATCCAGCAGTTGTGCTCCTTAGTGTTTGCCCAAATGAGTTGAAAACTAATGTCCATACCAAAACCTTCACACAGATGTTTATAGCAACTTTATTCATAACTGCCAAAAGTTGGAGGTGACCAAGGTGTCCTTCAGTAGGTGAGTGGATAAATAAACTGTGGTACATCGAAACAACAAAATATTATTCAGTGCTTAAATAAAAAAAACTATCAAGATATGAAAAGACACAAGGGAACTTAAATACATATTACTAAGTGAAGGAGCCAATCTGAAAAGGCTGTATATTGTAAGACTTCAACAATATCACATTCTAGAAAAGGCAAAACTTTGGAGACAGTAAAAAACATCAGTGGCTGCACAGAGTTAGGGAGAGGTAGGGTGAACAGACAGAGCACAGAGGATTATTACAGCAGTGAAACTATTCTGCATGATAAAATGGTGAATATATGTCGTTATACATTTGTCTAAACTCAAAGAATGTATAACACCAAGAGTGATCCCTAGTGTAAACTACAGACTTTGGATAATAATGACATAGCAATGTAGGTTCATTGATTATAACAAATGTACACTCAAGTGTGGGATGTCGATGGTAGGGAGGCTGTGCTTGTGTGGAGCCAAGGGAGTGGGGTATGTGAGAACTCTGTACTTTCCACTCAATTTTGCTGTGAACCTAAAACTGCTGTAAAAAAAAATACAATCTATTGAAAATTTCAATGAGAAAACAAGGGAAATTAAATACTATTTTAAATTAAAATAAAAACAAAAATCACAATATACAGAATGTCACTAGAGCAGTACTTAGAAGGAAATTTATAGTATTAAATGCCTATATTAAGAAATAATAGGGAGAAATAGACAGCAATACAATAATAGAAGGGGACTTCAATACCCCATTTTTATCAATGGCGAGATCATCCAGATACAAGATCAATAGGGAAACATTAGACTTAAACTACACGTGATATCTGATGGACTTAACAGACATATACAGAACATTTCTCCAAAAACAGCAGAATACACATTCTTCTCGAGAGCACAGGGAATTTTCTCCAGTATAGATCACATGTTGAGCCAAAAACAAGTCTTAATAAATTTAAGAAAATTGAAATCATATCAAGCATCTTTTCCAACCACCATGGTATGAAACTAGAAATCAATTACAAAAAGAAAACTGGAAAATTCACAAATATGTGGAGATTAAACAACATGCTATAACAACCAATGGGTCAAAGCAGAAATCAAAAGAGAAATCAAAAAACATCTTGAGAGAAATGAAAATGGAAATACAACACACCAAAATTTATGAGATGCAGCAAAAGCAGTTCTAAGAGGAAAGTTCATGGCAATAAATGCCTACATTAAGAAACAAGAAAAATCTCAAATAACAACCACCCTTTACACCTCAAAGAAATAGGAAAAGAAGAACAAACTAAGCCTGAAATTCATAGAAAGAAGGAAACAACAAAGATCAGAGTAGAAATAAATGAAATAGAGACTAAACAGATAATAGAAAAGATGAATAAAACTAAGAGCTCATTTTGTGAAAAGATAAACAAAATAGAAGAAACCTTTAGCTAGATTCATAAAGAAAAAGAGTAACAGCACCCAAATAAAACTAGAAGTGAAAGAGGAGATGTTACAACTGATACTACAGAAATACAAAGGATCATAAGACAACAGTATGAACAATTATATGCCAACATACTGGACCTAGAAAAAACTGGATAACTTCCTAGAAACATACAATCTACCACCTACTAAGAATGAATCATGAAGAAACAGAAAAAGTAGACAGATCAATTACTAGGAAGGAGATTGAATCAGTAATCAAGAACCTCTCAACAGAGGGCAGAGTCAAGATGGAGGACTAGGAGGACGCGAAATTCATGTCTCCACACAACTAGGGCACCTACCAGGCACCGGTGGGGGACCACGGACACCTAAGGGGATGGGAGGAATCCCCAGTGACCGGGTAGGACGTGGGGCATGGGGGGAGTGAAGGGGGAGGAGAAGTGGAGATGGGACGGGACTGACACACCTGAGGGGTGGCTGAGGGAGGGGAAGGGATCCCACGGCCAAAGGGGGAAACTGAGGGACCATTGGGAGGACAGAAGATCAAAAGGGAGCATGGTCAGGTTTCCCCTGCCCACATGGGCCCCCAGGAGCCCGCTGAGACCCTGGGCCTGATCCTCTGCCCACCAAGGGCCCCTCCAGCCATGTGGGTCCTGAGGGAGTGGGAGGGAGGGAAGGGGGAGCAAAAGTAAAGGCCAGACCTCTGGGACCGGCACCCCTGAGGGGTGGCTGGGGGAGGGGAGGATTTCCTACACCCAGAGGGACCCACGCAAGGTTAGGAGTCCAGTGGGGATGGGGGAGACTCTGGGGGAGACGGTGGGGTGGGGCGTGGAGGAACAGAAGGGAATGCTGCCAGTGCTTTCCCCATCCACTTAGGCGCCGGGGAGCCTATTGGGCTGCTGGGCCTAATCCTCTATCCTTGGAGCCTCCCTCCTGCTGTGCAGAGCCCAAGCCCTGCCCCTACACCCCCACCCAGGGCCCTACCTCTACACTCAGAGACCCCCTCTGACGAGCTGGGCCTAAACCCCACCCACGTACACTCACCCAGGGCTTTATCTCCAAACTCTGAAACTCCACACTCCAGAGGCCCTCCTTTGAAAGCGCTGCCTCCCCTTCTGCACAGGTCCTAAGCAGAGGCCCCGTCCCATGCTTGAACATCGCCCCGCCTAGGCCCCGCCCCCAAGGCCTTTTCTGACTGCATGGGTCCTGAGCCTTGGCCCCGCCCCACGCTCACCCCCCACCCACACTCCCGAGGCCCACCTCTCCACGTGCTGCCTCTCACCTTCCTTGCAGGTCCTAAACAGAGGCCCCGCCCCACTCTCAAACATCACACCCCCACCCACCTAGGTCCCGCCCCACCCTAAACCCCACCCCTGCCTAAGTTCCACCCCCATCTAAACTCTGCCCCCATAGTCAAGGCTTTCTTTTTTTTTTTCTTATTTCCTCTTTTAGATTGGGGTTCTGTTTTACCTTGTTGATTCATTGTTGTTGATTCATTTATATTTTTATTTTTCCTGATAAATATTTTATTTTTCTAATTTTATTTTATTCTTTATACTTTGTTACTGTTCTCTGCTTTTGGCTTGTTTCCCCCACCCACACCACCCCCCCTTTTTCTTTTTCATTTTTCTGTTGTGGTTTTATTTTACCTTGTTGCAGTTGTTTCAATTATATTTTTATTTTTCCTAATATATTTTTTATCTTTCGAATTTTATGTTGTTTTTTATTCTTTGATATTGTACTGCTCCTTTTTTTCTTTCTCTCTCTCTTTTTTTTTTTCCCACACCATGCAGCTTGCGGGATATTGGTTCCCAGGCTGGAGGTCGGGCCTGAGCTCCTGTGGTGGGAGCTCTGAGTCCAAACTGCTGGACTAACAGAGAACCTCAAAACCCAGGGAATATTAATCAGAGTGCGGCCTCCCAGAGGTCCTAATCTCAGCACCAAGACCCAGCTCTACCCAAATGCCTGAAAACTCATGCTGGACGCCTCAGGCCAAACAACCAGTAAGACAGGAATACAGCCCCACCCATCAAAAAAAATAAAAAAAGAAACAACAAAAAAATATATTACAGACGAAGGAGCAAGGTAAAAACCTACAAGACCAAATAAATGAAGATGAAATAGGCAATCTACCTGAAAAAGAATTCAGGGTAATGATAGTAAAGATGATCCCAAATCTCGGAAACAGAATGGAGAAAATACAAGAAACATTTAACAAGGATCTAGAAGAACTAAAGAGCAAACAAACAGTGATGAACAATGCAATAACTGAAATTTAAAATACTCTAGAAGGAATCAATAGGAGAATAACTGAGGCAGAAGAACGGATAAGTGAGCTGGTAGATAAAATGGTGGAAATAACTACCAGGAAGCAGAATAAAGAAAAAAGAAAGAAAAGAACTGAGGACAGACTCAGAGTCCTCTGGGACAACATTAAACACATCAACGTTTGAATTATAGGGGTCCCAGAAGAAGAAGAGAAAAAGAAATGGTCTTAGAAAATATTCAAAGAGATTATAGTCAAAAACTTCCCTAATAAACTCATCAAGAAAAAGAGGGAGAGCACTCAAATCAATAAAATTAGAAAAGAAAAGGAGAAGTTACAACAGACTCCACAGAAATACAAAGCATCCTAAGAGACTACCACAAGCAACTCTATGCCAATAAAATGGACAACCTGGAAGAAAAGGACAAATGTGATAAACCATATTAACAAACTGAAGGAGAAAAACCATATGATCATCTCAAGAGATGCAGAAAAAGCTTTTGACAAAATTCAACACCCATTTATGATAAAAACTCTCCAGAAAGTAGGGATAGAGGGAACCTACCTCAACATAATAAAGATCATATATGACAAACCCACAGCCAACATCGTTCTCAGTGTTTACAACCTGAAACCATTTCCTCTAAGATCAGGAACAAGACAAGGTTGCCCACTCTCACCACTATAATTCAACATAGTTTTGGAAGTTTTTCCCACAGGAATCAGAGAAGAGAAAGAACTAAAAGGAATCCAAATTGGAAAAGAAGAAGTAAAACTGTCACTGTTTGCAGATGATGACATGATACTTACAGAGTCAGCACAATCCTTATCAAAACTCCACTGGCTTTTTTCATAGAAATAGAAAAAAAAAATCCTAAAATCATATAGAACCACAAAAGACCCTGAAAGGCCAAAGCAAGGATGATCAATTCATCATCAAAGAAGGTGCCAAGTATAGACAATGAGTAAATGGTCAAAGCAAGGATGATCAATTCATCATCAAAGAAGGTGCCAAGTATAGACAATGAGTAAATGGTCAAAGCAAGGATGATCAATTCATCATCAAAGAAGGTGCCAAGTATAGACAATGAGTAAATGGTCAAAGCAAGGATGATCAATTCATCATCAAAGAAGGTGCCAAGTATAGACAATGAGTAAATGGTCAAAGCAAGGATGATCAATTCATCATCAAAGAAGGTGCCAAGTATAGACAATGAGTAAATGGTCAAAGCAAGGATGATCAATTCATCATCAAAGAAGGTGCCAAGTATAGACAATGAGTAAATGGTCAAAGCAAGGATGATCAATTCATCATCAAAGAAGGTGCCAAGTATAGACAATGAGTAAAGGACAGTCTCTTCAATAAATGGTAGTGGGAAAACTGGATATCCACATGCAGAAGAATGAAATTGGACACTTATCTCACACCACATACAAAAATTAACTCCAACTTGGTTAAAAACTTGAACACAAGACCTGAACTGTAAAACTAGTAGAAGAAACACAGAAAAAAGGCTTCTCGACAGTCATGTGGGCAATTATTTCTTGGCTATGATCCCAAAAGTGCAGACAACAAAAGCAAAAGTAGAAAAATGAGATTCCATCAAACTAAAAAGCTTCTGCATAGCAAATGAAACAATGAAGAGAATGAAGAGACAAACTATGGAATGGAAGAAAATATTTGGAAACCACACACCTGATAAAGGATTAATATCCAAAATATATAAGTAACTCAAACAACTTAATGGCAAGAAAACAAATAACCCTATTTTTTAAATGGGCAAAGGATTTAGATAGACACTTCTCAAAAGAAGACATACAAATGGTCAACAGGTATATGATAAATGCTCAACATCACTAATCATCAAGAGAATGCAAATCAAAATCACAACATCACCTCACACCTGTTAGAAAGGCTATTATCAAAAAGACGAAAGATAACAAGTGTTGGCCAGGATGTGGAGAAAAAGGCACGCTTGAACACTGTTGGTGGGAATGTAAATTGGCATGGCCATTATGAAAAACAGTATGGAGGTTCTACAAAAAACTAAAAATAGAACTACCATCTGATCCAGCAATTCCACTTCTGGGTATATACCCAAAGGAAATGAAATAGTATCTTGAAGAGATATCTGTACCACAATGTTCACTGCAGCACTATTCACAATAGCCAGGACATGGAAGCAACCTAAGTGTCCACTGACAGATGAATAGATAAAGAAGATGTGGCACATATATACAATGGAATATTATTCATCCATAAAAAGAAATAAAATTGAGTTATTTATAGTGAGGTGGATGGACCTAGAGTCTGTCATACAGAGTGAAATAAGTCAGAAGGAGAAAAACAAATACCATTTTCTAACACATATATAGGGAATCTAAAAAAAACAATGTTTCTGATGAACCTAGGGGTAGGACAGGAATAAAGACACAGACGTAGAGAATGGACTTGAGGACATGGGGAGGGGGGAAGGGTAAGCTGGGACGAAGTGAGAGAGTAGCATTGACATATACACACTACCAAATGTAAAATAGATAGCTAGTGGGAAGCAGCTGCATAGCACAGGGAGATCAGCTCAGTGCTTTGTGACCACCTAGAAGGGTGGGATAGGGAGAGTGGGAGGGAGATGCAAGAGGGAGGGTATATGGGGACATATGTATGCATATAGCTGATTCAGTATGTTATACAGCAGAAACTAAGACAACATTGTAAAACAATTATATGCCAATAAAGATGTTAAAAAAAAGAACCTCTCAACAAAGAAAAGTCAAGGACCAGATATTTTCACCTGTGAATTTTACCAAACATATAAAGAAGAATTAATAACAATTCTTCTCAAAGTCTTCCAAAAATAGAAGAGGAAGGAATACTTCCAAACTCATTTTACAAGACCCTCATTACCAATACCAAAAACAGACAAGGACACTATAAGAAAAGAAAACTACAAGCCAATATCTCTAATGAACATAGATGCAAAAATACTCAGTAAAATATTAGCAAACCAAATTCAACAATATATTAAAAATGTCATACACCATGATCAAGTGGGATTTATTCCAGGATAAGTCAGACAGAGAGAGACAAATATTTCAGGACCTCACTTATATGTAGAATCTAAAACCAAACCCACTGATACAGAGAACAGATTGGTATTTGCCAGAGGCAAGGGTGGGGGGTTGGGTAAAATGGGTCAAAAGATACAAACTTCCAATTATAAGATAAAACAGTCCTGGGGATATAACATACAGCATGGATACTATAGTTAACAACACTGTATTGTATATTTGGAAGTTGCTAAGAGAGTAGATCTCAAAAGTTCTCATCACAAGAAAAAAATCTGTAACTATGTGTGGTGAAGGATCTTAACTAAACTTTTTGTGGTAATCATTTCACAATATGTACACATATCACATCATTATGTTGTACACCTAAAATTAATACAATGTTATATGTCAATTACATCTCAACAACAAAAGAAAAGAAATAATAAAGGTCTCAAATCAATTATCTCAACTTTCATCTCAAGAAACCAGAAAGAGAACAGCAAATTAAACCAAAGGAAATAGATTAAAGGATGTAATAAATATCAGAATGAAAATTAATGAAATAGAAAACAGAAAAACAGAAAGAAAAAAAAGCATGCAAAAACAAAAGCTGATTTTTTTTTAAGAAAGCCAATAATATTCATCCACCTCTAGTCATACTGATCAGGAGAAAGAAAGACAAAAATCACCAATATGAGGAATGGCTGAAGGATGATGCCACAGATTTTATGGTTATTGAAAGGGTAATAAAAGGTAATATGAACAACTTTCTTCCTGCAAATTAGACAACTTAGAGATGAAATGGACACACTCCTTGAAAGACACAAACTATGAAAATTAATGCAAGAGAAAATGGATGGCTTAAATAGCCCTGTATCTTTTCAAGAAATTGAATCTGTAATTTAAAACTTTCCCACAAAGAGAACTCCAGGCCCACACTGATTTCACTTATGAATACTATCAAAAATATAAGGAAGAAGAGAGAACAATTCTATACAAACTCTCCAAGAAAACTGAAGAGGAGGAAATATATGCCAACTAGCTCTTTGCAGCCAGCATTACCCTGATGTGGAAATCAGATTAAAACATATATTAATACAAAAATTCAGATCAATGTTCCTCATGAACATAGATGGCGAAATCCTAAACAAAATGTTAGCAACTGAATTCAACAATATACAGGGCTTCCCTGGTGGCACAGTGGTTGAGAATCCGTCTGCCAAGGCAGGGGACACGGGTTCAAGCCCTGGTCCGGGAAGATCCCACATTCCACGGAGCAACTAAGCCCGTGTGCCACAGCTACTGAGCCTGCACTCTAGAGCCCGCAAGCCACAACTACTGAGCCCATGTGCCACTACTACTGAAGCCCATGTGCCTAGAGCCCGTGCTCTGCAACAAGAGAAGCCACCACAATGAGAAGCCCACACACCGCGACGAAGAGTAGCCCCCGCTCGCCGCAACTAGAGAAAGCCCGCACGCAGCAATGAAGACCCAACGCAGCCAAAAATAAATAAATAAATAAATTTACTTTAAAAAACAATATATAAAAAGGATAATACACCATGATCAAAAAAAATTTATCCCATGGATATAGGGTTGGTCTGAAAATCAATCAATGTATGTTACCATATTAACAAAGTTAAAATGAATAATCACATTGAGAAAGGAAGACAAAGAGTACACAGCCATTTTGGAAAAGGAGCGAGGGAACGGCCTGGAGCAAACAGGCCTAACAAGCCCAGTAAAACAAAGCACCTGAAGGCTTGGGTCTTTGAGACAACAACTAGAGACCCACAGAAGCAAAAGATTATCTCTGTCCCACTGATGTATGTACAGTTTCCAAAGGACAAAAGCAGAACTATAAATCCACCAGACAGCAGAATCACTGAACTCCCAGCTCCCTAAAAGCTAGAGATACAGGCCTGACACACACTCCTAAGCTGTTGTTTCAGGAAGCAGACCCCCACCCGATGAAAACTGCCGACTGCAAGCACATGGACCCCAGACCAACGGAAACCAGAACGCTGATGACGCTCAAAACTTCACTTTGATGCCAACCAAACTGAGAACTGAGCACAAGCTTATCAGGAACCCTGTGGCCCCGCCCTCACACTGCCTTTAAAACCCTTTCCCTGAACATCCTTGGGGAGTTGGCACTATTTCACCATCTCCCTTGTGCACAAGCTATCCTTTCAATAAAAAGTATTGCTTGCCTAAGAATCTTTTGGGAGTGATATTCATTTCTATGCTACTGCTGTCCAAGAATCCGGAGAAAGCCCAGTAACAATCTGATCACATCAATAGATCAGAAAAATCATTTGACAAAATCCAACATCCATTCCTAATAATAACTCCCAGAAAACTGTCAATAGAAGGGAACTTTTCAACATGATAAAGGGCATCTATGGAAGAATCTACAGCTAATGGTAGATTTTAATGGTAAAAGATTGAATACCTTCCCCCTAAAATCAGAAACAAAACAAGAGGTTCTGGCCAGTGCAATCAGGCAAGAAAGAGAAATAAAAGGATTCAAGATTAGAAAGGAAGATTTTAAATTGTCTTTATTTATAGATGACATTTATAGATGTCTATGTAGAAATCTGAGGGAATCTATAAAAAAGGTACTAGAACTAATGAGTTTAACAAGCTCAAAGGACACAAGATGAATATGCAGCAGTCAATTCTATTTTTATATACTAGCAATGAACAACTGGAAATTAAAATTTTTAAAGAATACTACTACACAGCAAAAAAAAAATTAAGTACTTAGCAATAATTCTTATAAAAGCTGTGGAAAACCTGTAGCTTAAAACTATAAACATCACTGAAAGAAATTAACACCAACCTAGGGCTTCAGTGGTGGCGCAGTGGTTAAGAGTCCGCCTGACGATGCAGGGGACACGGGTTCGTGCCCCGGTCTGGGAAGATCCCACATGCCGCGGAGCGGCTAGGCCCGTGAGCCATGGCCGCTGAGCCTGTGCGTCCGGAGCCTGTGCTCCACAATGGGAGAGGCCACAACAGTGAGAGGCCCACGTACCATAAAAAAAAAAAAAAAGAAAAGAAAAAAGAAATTAACACCAACCTAAATGGTGAGATCTTATTCACTGATCTGAATAATTAACATCATTAAGATGTCAATTTTCCCCAGAATGATCAATCAGAAGGTTTTACTTGTAGAATTTGACAAACTGATTCTAAAATTCAAATAGAAATGCAAAAGATCTAGAATAGCCAATCCACTTTGAAAAAGAAGAAAAAGTTGGAAGACTACCATTTTCTGATTTCAAGACATATAAAGTTTCAGTCTCAAAACAGTGGGTTATTTGTGTAACAATAGACAGATCAATAGAACAGACAGAATAGAAAGACTAGAAATACACCCACACAAATTTGGCAACAGATTTTTGACAAGTGTACAAAGGTAAATCACTGGAGAAAGGATAGTCTTTTTACATACAGTGCTGGAACAACTGAAGGGAAAACAAAAGAACTTACTTTCATACCTTGAACCACATACAAAAATTAGTCCAAAATAGACCACAGTCCAACCTGTAAAACCGAAAACTATAAAACTTCTAAAAGTAAACAAAGGAGAATTTTTTTTTCTTTTTAGGAGAAATCTTTTAAACCTAGGGCCTAGGGTTAAGCAAAGATTTCTTAGATATGGTAGAGAATGCAAAATCCATAAAAGAACAAATTGATAAGTTGAACTTCATCAAAACTACAAACTTCTCTTTAAAATATATTTTATTAAGAGAATGAAGAGACAAGCCACAGATTGGGATAAAATATTTTCAAAACATATATTTGCTAAAGGACTATTCAAAATATATAAAAAAACTCAAAACTCAGTAAGAAAAGAAACAACTCCTCAAGAAATAGGCAAAAGATGTGAACATATACTTTAATCCACTCCCAAGTTTTTACCCAAGAGAAAAGAAAGATCAGGTTCATACAAAGATTTATACATGAAGGCTCATAGCAGCTTCATTTGTAATAGCCTCAAACTGGAAACAAACCAAATGTTCATCAACAGGAAAACAGATAAGCAAATAATGGTGAAGGTTTCAGGGCTGTACACATATGTCAAAATTTAGCTTGTTACACAATTTAAGTATGTGCAGTTTATTGTAGATTAAATAAACTGCAATAAAGCTGTTTTATTAAAATAAAAATTTAAAGGGGTGAAAAAATGATACTGTATTAAAGTATTGGCAGTCCCTAACTCTCTCTCTCTCACACGCACACACACACACACACACACACACACTTCACTATCTACTGCAGGAGTTTAGCAAAAAATGCATCAACACCCTCTTAGTCTTCCTCACGGAAGCCCACTTACATTATATCGCTCTTACAGACAACCAGCTGCTGGCTTTAGCAAATTTTTATCAGCCCAGTGGAAACAAGTTAATGAAAATTCAGTTTTGCCTTTTTGTTCAGGACCGACACCAAGAAGTGAACCAGGCTTGGGCTCTCAATTTCCATAGCCTCTGGCTCCAGAGTGCTAAGATTCCCTAAATTTCTCTCTTCTGAATTGAATTCCCATCACCCCAGTGCACCCTTTTGCTGCTGTCTCTCCTCTACTGTACACCCTCTCACTCCTCCCCTCCAAACCGAGTGACTGCCTGCTCAGTTCCTTCTTGTTCTCACTCTGCTTTTTCCCTTAAGTCTCTCTGTGACCAGCTTCCAGACCCTGGAACCCTGGCGCCAGTTCCCTATAACGGACCAACACTGAGGAACCGCCCTTTTCCTTTGGGGCGGGGCGGCGGCCGCCGGAACCCAGGAGGCTGGGTTCCCGCCTTGGAAGAGGATTTGCCTCGGAAGCAGAGTTTCAGACTCAAGTCTCTAACACCCACCTTCCTAGCACAGCTGACAGTTGCACCCAAGCTCTCCGAAAGGCTGCATCGTGGAAAGCGGTGTGGGCCGGGTGCCTGCTGCTGGGCGCCCTCCTGCGGCTCAGGCTCCAGGTACTCCTGGCCCCCCGCGGGCTCCTCGCAAACCCAGCCCAACTGGCACTTGGTCTCGCACGTGGTGCTTCCCTGGAAGGCCTCCAACGCCCCCAGCGCACGTGGAGCCTTCGACGTGTCCCGCGGGCTGGCCGACAGCTGCACCCACGTCATTCATCTACAGCCTAAGAAGCTCTTGGTTTCCAGACACCTACCTACATGGAGCAGGGCGGCTTCCATGAGAATCAACCCTTCATCCAAAATAACTGCTACTCTCATGGTTATGTGGAAGGGCTCCCAATTCCCTGGTTGTCCAGCATTTGGGGGCCTTTCGAGGGATGCCACTGATAAATGATCTCACTTATGAAACAGAGCCCTTAAGGACTCTACCACATTTGAACACCAGTTGTATAAGATAGTAACAAGGTTCAATTCCCATGAAATGCAGCTTAGAAGAGGAAATAAATATGTCAGAAGCCGGAGTTCAAGGCAGAGAATTCAAAACTGCCACAATGCCACAAAACGGCCATTTCCATGGCTGGTGGTCCCACTGGCCCTTTGTGGAGTGTGCTTGTGGTGGTGGACAATTAGTTTCAATTATTCAAATAACAATGTCTCAAAGGCAACAGAAGATATATTGAATGTGATCAATGTAACAGATTCCATCTACCTATGGCTAGGCCTTCATGTTTCTTTAATTGGGATTGAGATTTGGAACCAGGGGAATCTTATAAATGTTGAACAACACATGAGGCAACTTCTTGACAGCTTCAGTGAATGGAAAAGTATTCATCTTTATCCCCGTCTGCCACCTGATTTGGGGGATCTGTTTGTGTGCAAGGATTTTCCTAATATATTTAAGTTGGCCTGAATCTCAGGAATGTGCTACTGTCATTTTGGGCTAGCAGTTTATAAATTTCTCAAAGATAAATCGATTTCTTTCATTCTGCAGTGGTCATTACTCACCAACCGGGTCATAATCTTGGTATGTCTCAGAGGAATTCTGTTCATGTAGGAAAAAACATTGCATCATGAATGCCTATAATACAAATACCAGCGCTTTTAGCACCTGCAGTTATGGAAGTTATTTTAACCTCATTAACCACAAGGGAGTCTGTCTGATGAATACACCAGCTTCTCAAAACATTATCCCATTGGAACAATGTGGTAACAAGGTAGTGGAAGGTGAAGAAGATTGTTGTGACTGTGGATCAGAATGTCGGTGCAGAAGGGATCTGAAACCTTGGGCAGACTGTGCTTTTGGACCTTGCTATGTAAAATGTAAGTTTGCTTCTCTTGGAATGCTCTGTAGAGCACATGTCAGTGAATGTGACCTTCCTGAGTGGTACAATGGAAGTTCAAGGTGATGCCCTGACAATTTCTATGTGCAGGATGGGATGCCTTGTGGTGACAGCACCTACTATTATCACAAAATGTACAACAGCCACAATAAACAATGTCAATATATTTTTGACCAAACAGCAAGGAGTGCCCCCCAAGCTGCTACAAAACAATTAATGTGCAAGGAGATTGTTGTGGCCAATATGATGTGGAAATTCAACATACAAAAGATGTCTTCCTTCAAATATTTTGTGTGAAAGAGTGCAGTGTGAATATATAGAAACAATTCCCAATCTAAAATAACACAACGTCATAATTCAGATAACACTGTTAACGGTACCAAGTGTTGGGAAACCAGCTACCACTTTGGGAGGGATACGGTTGATATTGGAGAAGTAAAAGATGGCACCTTGCATGCTCTAGGCAAGATATGTACGAGAAGGAGCTGTGTCAATTATTCAACCCTCAACTCTGCAAATTATAGAAATGTCATAAGAGAGGAGTATACAACGATGAAAAACATTGCCACTGTAGATACGAGTGTGCTCCTCCCTACTGTGACTTTACAGCCTATGGAGAAAGCTCAGACAGTGGTCCCGCTCCAAGGGGCAGTGTCCTTCCCTCACTATTAATTCTTTACACAGTAATTCTAGTCCAACTCTTTTCCCTTGCCTCAGTCTCATATGTTTTTATCAGAGTACTACTCTTTTAAGAGTTCCTACTCAAGAAAAGAGTAAAAGAACTTAAAACAGGAAACAGAGTATTGCAAAATATTCACTGATTTAAAGAAAATGTCTTTGGAAAGAGAAGACACTGCATGATCATTGTCCACCGACCCACAGTTCATTAATTTAGAAAGTCTGATTAAAGGCAGATATTCTTGGTTCTCTGCACTTAATCAAAAGATAAGCAGGCGCCAAACTTCCAAAATTAAATGTATTTTGCTTTTCCTTAGTATTTAGTTCTTTCTATTTAAGGCAGGGCTGCTCTCAGCAGGAAACTCTGGAAATGTGTTCCAGTGCTTTCATTATATTAGCTCTGTGGCTACACCCTTTAACCAGGTATAAGGGAACAAGTGAGTGGCATAATAACTAAGACAAAGCATTGAAAGGTATAGGCTCCTTTGTAATATCTGAAGTAGAAATGGTAGAGGAAATCAGAGGAAAGAATAAGGCTAATAAACAAAGAGCCATAAATGAGATGAGAATTACAAAAAGATATTAAAAGGCAAAACTCATGGAGTCAAAGGAAAGCACAGGAAAATGTGCTTACTGTTTTTATGGTTTTCATAAAAGCAGGTAATGGTCTGAAAAGATCTCCAGTGAATTAGTTTCGGAAAGGAATCTGGCAAGGAAAAGTCTAGTCTAAACTAAAAATAACAAACAGGCGCCAAACCTTATAGTTACCAACCTGGCTACTAGAAAGGAACCCTGGAGACTCTAGCTGCCTTTAGCACCCAATTAGATGTCTCTGGGTAATTGTGCTGATGAATTACCTAACTTTCAAACGTGTGTGTGTGTGTGTGTGTGTGTGTGTGTGTGTGTGTGTAGTGCCAAGTACACTGTACAGTGCTGTGGAGACTCTCCTGCCCTCTAAAGTTGCTCCATGTCTAGCTGGGATAAATAGATGTGAGAATTTACAGAATTACAGTAGAGTAGGATAAGTGCTCTAAGATGGTGTACACAGGGTTCTTGGAAGCCTAAGTTATTGGAGGGGAGAAGAGGCAATCAGAAAGGTTTCCTAAAAGAGGTGACAGCTAAACTGAGTCACCTCCGACGGAAAAGTGATCATGAAAGTAGCCAACCCTTACTGAATGCTTATCAAGTATCAGCTTCTAATCTAAAATAATATTAATTAATAAAACTTTCAAAAAACAATCCTGACATGTAGGTATTGCTGTTATCCCCATTTTATAGTTGGAGAAACCGGGCACAGAAGGATTGGATAACACACTCAAGGACACAGATGGCAAAAAGTGAAGTAGTATTTGAACCTAGGCTGTATTCTTTTTTTTTTTTTTTGGTGGTATGCGGGCCTCCCTCTGTTGTGGCCTCTCCCGTTGCGGAGCACAGGCTCCGGACGCGCAGGCCCAGCGGCCATGGTTCACGGGCCCAGCCGCTCCGCGGCATGTGGGATCTTCCCAGACCGGGGCGCGAACCCGATTCCCCTGCATCGGCAGGCGGACGCGCAACCACTGCGCCACCAGGGAATCCCCGCCCCTAGGCTGTATTCTTAATCATTAAACTAAGAGTTAAAAATCTGCATAGCATAGAAGACAGTGCAGACTTTAAAGTTGGAGAATCCGAGTTCTGCCACTTATTAGCAATATTATTTCCACATTTTAATCTCTGCAAATTTTTACTTCCTTGATTGTAACACCACTATCAGTTGCCTACAGGATTGACGTGAACATTAAAGACAGCGCATGTAAAACATCTGTCACATAGTAACAATGGAAGTGTTGCCTTCCACACTCTCTGCTGTTCCTCATAGGCAAAAGTCAAGGGCAAGCATAGCACAGGGAGATCAGCTCGGTGCTTTGTGACCACCTAGAGAGGTGGGATAGGGAGGGTGGGAGGCAGATGCAAGAGGGAGGAGATATGGGGATATATGTATACATATAGCTGATTCACTTTGTTATAAAGCAGAAACTAACACACCATTGTAAAGCAATTATACTCCAATAAAGATGTTAAAAAAAAAAAAGTCAAGAGCAAGAACTCAGCATTTTGCTTTGGTGTTACTCAAGTTCCAAAGTATGAATCAGGCCAAGAGTGTTAGGGTGGAGTTTTCTAAGTCATCCTAAAATGTGCTAGTCATAGCATACATGGACCTGGGTGTTCATTCATTCATCCTTTCATTCAGCAAACATTTACTGCTGTTGGGCACGGTGAGAAATGCTGGGGATGTAGCAACAATCAACTCTGATATTGCTTATGGAAGTTAAAGTCTAATACAGGAGGCAGACATTAAACAAATAATTAAGTACAATTGTGTTGAGAACTCCCAAAAGAGAATGTTAGGGCCTATGAAAATGTATAAACTAGCTTGAGTCAGAAAAGGCTTCCCTGAGGAAGAGACACTTGATCTGAGACGTGAAAATGAAGTAAAAATAAGCAAGCTGGGAGGCAAAATGTAAAAATTTCACGAAAAAGGAACAACATCTTCAAAGACTTATCATTGGCATTTGACAAAGTTAACCACTCCCTCCTCCTTGAATTGCTTTCTTCATTTGGTTTTCAGGGGCTCACTTCACTGGCTGCTGCTACTCATACTCATTGCTATTCTTTCATATCTCCACAACTCTAAATGTTGGAGTGTTTTAGTGCTTAGTCCTTGGATATTTTTCCCCTCTCTCTACACTCATCCTACTGGTGATCTCATTCCACCTCATGGTATTAAAGACCATATACATGCAGATGACTCCAAAATGTGATCTTCAGCCTGAGACTTCTTTAATATCCAGATACATGCTTCCAACTGCCTACTTGTCATCACCACTTGAATGTCCAATTAACACCTCAAAATAAGTATGTCCCAACTGAATTATTTATCTCCCCCACCCACCCGCATCCCTAAATCTGCTTGTCTCAGTCTTCTCCATCCCAGTTAATGACAAATCTATCTTTTGAGATGCTCAGAACAAAAATCTTAACAGTCATCCTTGATTCTTCTTTTTGTTCCTTCATATCTAATCCGTGAGCAAATCCTACTGTTTCAACCTTCAGAATATACATAGAATCTGATTACTTTTCACCACCTCCACTATTACCACATGGTCAAAGCTACCATCATCTCTCACCTTGATTCCTGCCATAGCCTCCTAATTGGTCTTCTGCTTCCATTCTGATCCTCAACACTCAATTCCCACACAGGAGACGGAGTGAATTCTTCTACAAGTAATGATGCGTCCTACCATCATTACTTTGCTCAGAATCCTCCAATGATTTCCCATCTCATTCACAATAACAGTCTATAGAATGTTCTATAAAGTCCTACCCAACACAACTCCTGCCACCACTACCCATTCCTCCCTTATCTCTCTGATTCATCTCCTACCTATTCTGCACTTTGTTCACTCCTTTTCAGCTGTTCTCCTTGCTGATCCACTAACACACCAAAGCATGACCCCACCTCAGGATCTTTTTAATCCTTGTTACTTCCTTGACCTGAGCTGATGGAAGGAAGGAGAAATGGAGACAAAGTAAAGGGAGCACACAAAATCTCACATACTCCTGGATGCAGAACAGAAGCAGTTATTTGAAAGGAGCCTGTGTCAGACCTACCTGCTGATCTTGGAGAGTCTCTGGAGAGGCAGGAGGCAACTGGAACTCACCCTGGGGACACAGACACTGGTGGTAGCCATTTTAGGGAGGTTGTTCTACCACATGGACACTGGTGCTGGCAAGCATCATTTTGGAATCCTCCCTCTAGCTTATCATTCTCAGGACCCAGCCTTGCCCCCGCCCAACAGCCTGTAGGCACCAGTACTGGGATGCCACAGGTCAAGCAACTAACTAGGCAGGGACACAGCCCCACCCACCAGCAGGCAGGTTGCCTTAAGAACCCCTGAGCCCACAGCTGCCCCTGGACACGGCCCTGCCCGACACAGGGCCCGGGACCCAGCCCCACACACCAGTGCGCAGGCCCTAGACCTGATACCCCCAAGGTCCTGCAGCCAGAGGAACTGGGGCCAACCTCTTCCCACCAGTGGGCAGGCACCAGCTGCAGGACAGCTGCAGTCCTGCAGCCTGCAGACCCAGCCCACCCACAAGCAGGCCAACACAAGCTTTAAGACACCTCAGACACTGCAGCCAGCTGTGTCAGGAACTGGCCCCACCCACCAGCAGTCTGACACCAGCTCTGGAACCCCTGGGCCCTGCAGCCAGAGTTTAGGACCTGGCTCTACAAACCAGAGGGCTGGCACTAGCCCTGGGGTCCTGCAGCCAGCCGACTCATGACCCAGCCCCACCAACCAGCAGCCAGCAGCCTCTGCACAGGCAGGGCCTGGCAACCAAAGATACTGGAGGCCAACCAAGCCTACCAGATCACCCACAGTAGTCAGCCCACCACAACAGAAGGACCCACTCAGCCCACAATAGGGGGCACCCCTAGAGCATACAGCTCTGATGACGAGAGGGGACTGCACTGCTGGGACACATGAGATGTATCCTACAAAAGGTCACTTCTCTAAGGCTGGGAAACATAACCAATCTACCAGTAACAGAAATAAAAAAGCAAGCTAGGCAAAAATGAGGCAACAGAGGAACATATTCCAAATGAAGAAACAAGATAAAACCCCAGAAGAAGAACTAAGTGAAGTGGAGATAGGCACTCTACCTAAGAAAGAGTTCAGGGTAATGATTGTAAAGATGACCAAAGAACTCGGGAGAAGAATGGATGCAGAGCAAGAAGTTAGAAGTCTTTAACAAAGACTAGGAAAATATAAAGAGCAACCAAACAGAGATGAAGAACACAATAACTGAAATGAAAAATACACTAAAAGGAATCAACAGTATAGTAAATGATACAGAGGGACAGATCAGCAAGCTGGAAGACAGAATAGTGGAAATCACTGAAGCTGAACAGAAAAAAGAAAA
>NC_041224.1:151149618-151167240 GCF_002837175.3 Physeter macrocephalus
TATATATGCTGCCTACAAAAGACTCACTTCAGATCTAAAGACACACATAAACTAAAAGTGAAGGGATGGAAAAAGGTATTTCATACAAATGGAAATCAAAAGAAAGCCAAAGTAGCAATACTTGTATCAGAGAAAATACACTTTAAAACAAAGACTGTTACAAGAGACAAAGAAGTACATTACATAATGACCAAAGGATCAATCCAAGAAAATATAGCAATTGTAAAATATACACACCCAATGTAAGACCACCTAAATATAGAAAGAAAATATTAACAGACTAAAGGGGAGAAATTGAGAGTAACACAATAATAGTAGGGAACTTTAACACTCCACTTACATCAATGGACAGATCATCCACACTGAAAATCAGTAGGGAAACAAGGGCACACTTAGACCAGTAGAACACATATTCTTTTGAAGTGCACATGGAACATTCTCCAGGATCGATCACATGCTAGGCCACAAAACAAGTCTCGGTAAATTTAAGAAAGTTGAAATTGTATCAAGCATCTTTTCTGACCACAACACTGTGAGACTAGAAATCAACTACAAGAAAAAAACTGCAAAAGACACAAACTTGTGGAGGCTAAAAATACGTTACTAAATAACCAATGAATTGCTGCACTAAAGGAAAGTTTATAGCAATACAACCTTACCTCAGGAAATAAGAAAAAATCTCAAACAACCCAACTTACACCTAAAGGAACTAGAAAAAGAAGAACAAACAAAACTCAAAGTTAGTTAGAAGGAAATAAATCATAAAGATCAGAGCAGAAATACATGAAATAGAGACTAAAAAAAGAAAGATCAATGAAACTAAGAGCTGGTTCTTTGTAAAGAGAAACAAAAATGATAAACTTTTAGCCAGACTCATCAAGAAAAAAAGAGAGAGGGCCCAAATCAGAAATGGAAAAGAAGTTACAACCACAGAAATACAAAGGATCATAAAAGATTACTGTGAACAACTATATGCCAATAATGAAGAACCTAGATGAAATGAACAAATTCTTAGAAATGTACAATCTCCCAAGTCTAAACCAGGAAAAAATAGAAAATATGAACAGACAAATTACCAGTAATGAAAGTGAATCAGCAATTTTTTAAAACTCCCAAAAAGCAAAGGTCCAGAACCAGAGAGCTACACAGGTGAATGCTACCAAACATTTAGGGAAGAGTTAACACCTATCCTTCTCAAACTATTCCAAAAAATTGCAGAGGAAGGAACACTTGCAGCCAGAGGAACTGGGGCCAACCTCTTCCCACCAGTGGGCAGGCACCAGCTGCAGGACAGCTGCAGTCCTGCAGCCTGCAGACCCAGCCCACCCACAAGCAGGCCAACACAAGCTTTAAGACACCTCAGACACTGCAGCCAGCTGTGTCAGGAACTGGCCCCACCCACCAGCAGTCTGACACCAGCTCTGGAACCCCTGGGCCCTGCAGCCAGAGTTTAGGACCTGGCTCTACAAACCAGAGGGCTGGCACTAGCCCTGGGGTCCTGCAGCCAGCCGACTCATGACCCAGCCCCACCAACCAGCAGCCAGCAGCCTCTGCACAGGCAGGGCCTGGCAACCAAAGATACTGGAGGCCAACCAAGCCTACCAGATCACCCACAGTAGTCAGCCCACCACAACAGAAGGACCCACTCAGCCCACAATAGGGGGCACCCCTAGAGCATACAGCTCTGATGACGAGAGGGGACTGCACTGCTGGGACACATGAGATGTATCCTACAAAAGGTCACTTCTCTAAGGCTGGGAAACATAACCAATCTACCAGTAACAGAAATAAAAAAGCAAGCTAGGCAAAAATGAGGCAACAGAGGAACATATTCCAAATGAAGAAACAAGATAAAACCCCAGAAGAAGAACTAAGTGAAGTGGAGATAGGCACTCTACCTAAGAAAGAGTTCAGGGTAATGATTGTAAAGATGACCAAAGAACTCGGGAGAAGAATGGATGCAGAGCAAGAAGTTAGAAGTCTTTAACAAAGACTAGGAAAATATAAAGAGCAACCAAACAGAGATGAAGAACACAATAACTGAAATGAAAAATACACTAAAAGGAATCAACAGTATAGTAAATGATACAGAGGGACAGATCAGCAAGCTGGAAGACAGAATAGTGGAAATCACTGAAGCTGAACAGAAAAAAGAAAAAAGAATGAAAAGAAATGAGAACAGTTTAAGAGATCTCTGGAACAACATCAAACATACTAACATTCACAATATAGGGATTCCAGAAGGAGAAGAGAGAAAGTGGCAGAGAACATACTTGAAAACATAACAGCTAAAAACTTCCCTAAGATGGGAAAGGAAACAGACATACAAGTAATACAAGTACAGGAAGTACAGAGTCCTAAACAGGATCTACCCAAAGAGAAACACACCAAGACACATTTTAAGTAAAATGGCAAAAATTAAAGGTAAAGAGAGAATATTAAAAGCAACAAGGGAAAAGCAACAAGTTACATACAAGGGAATTCCCATAAGGCCATAAAGCTGACTTTACAGCAGAAACTTTGCAGGCAGGGAGGGGCACAATATATTTAAAGTGATGAAAAAGGAAAAACCTACAACCAAGAATGCTGTACCCAGCAAGGCTCTAACTCAGATTTGATTGAGAGATCATAAGTTTTACAGACAAGCAAAAGCTGAAAGAGCTCAGCACCACCAAATCAGCTTTACAAGAAATGTAAAAGGGACTTCTCTAAGCAAAAAAGAAAAGGCCACAACTAGAAACATGAAAATTGCGAAAGGAAAAAGGTCATCGGCAAAGGCAAATATACAGTAAAGGTAACAAAATCAACCACATACAAAGCGTGTAGGAAGGTTAAAAGACAAAAGCAGTAAAATCATCTATATCTACAGTAAACAGTTAAGGGATATGAAAACAACTAGATACAAAATATGTCAAAAACAGTAATCATGATGGGAGGGGAGTACAAATGCAGGGTTATTAAAATGTTTGAAATTAAGAGATCAGCAACTGAAAACAGCATAGATAGATAGATAGCTACATATAAAGCTCATGGTAACCTCAAACCAAAAATCTGTAACAGATACACACACACAGAGAAAGGAATCCAAACATAACACTAAAAATAGTCACCAGACCACAAAAGAAAATAACAAAAGAAGAAGAAAAAAGAACTGCAAAAACCATAAAAATGGCAGTAAGAGCATACATATCAATAATTACTTTAAATGTAAATAGTCTAAATGCTCCAATCAAAAGACATAGAGTGGCTGAATGGATATAAAAACAAGACTCATATATATGCTGCCTACAAAAGACTCACTTCAGATCTAAAGACACACATAAACTAAAAGTGAAGGGATGGAAAAAGGTATTTCATACAAATGGAAATCAAAAGAAAGCCAAAGTAGCAATACTTGTATCAGAGAAAATACACTTTAAAACAAAGACTGTTACAAGAGACAAAGAAGTACATTACATAATGACCAAAGGATCAATCCAAGAAAATATAGCAATTGTAAAATATACACACCCAATGTAAGACCACCTAAATATAGAAAGAAAATATTAACAGACTAAAGGGGAGAAATTGAGAGTAACACAATAATAGTAGGGAACTTTAACACTCCACTTACATCAATGGACAGATCATCCACACTGAAAATCAGTAGGGAAACAAGGGCACACTTAGACCAGTAGAACACATATTCTTTTGAAGTGCACATGGAACATTCTCCAGGATCGATCACATGCTAGGCCACAAAACAAGTCTCGGTAAATTTAAGAAAGTTGAAATTGTATCAAGCATCTTTTCTGACCACAACACTGTGAGACTAGAAATCAACTACAAGAAAAAAACTGCAAAAGACACAAACTTGTGGAGGCTAAAAATACGTTACTAAATAACCAATGAATTGCTGCACTAAAGGAAAGTTTATAGCAATACAACCTTACCTCAGGAAATAAGAAAAAATCTCAAACAACCCAACTTACACCTAAAGGAACTAGAAAAAGAAGAACAAACAAAACTCAAAGTTAGTTAGAAGGAAAGAAATCATAAAGATCAGAGCAGAAATACATGAAATAGAGACTAAAAAAAGAAAGATCAATGAAACTAAGAGCTGGTTCTTTGTAAAGAGAAACAAAAATGATAAACTTTTAGCCAGACTCATCAAGAAAAAAAGAGAGAGGGCCCAAATCAGAAATGGAAAAGAAGTTACAACCACAGAAATACAAAGGATCATAAAAGATTACTGTGAACAACTATATGCCAATAATGAAGAACCTAGATGAAATGAACAAATTCTTAGAAATGTACAATCTCCCAAGTCTAAACCAGGAAAAAATAGAAAATATGAACAGACAAATTACCAGTAATGAAAGTGAATCAGCAATTTTTTAAAACTCCCAAAAAGCAAAGGTCCAGAACCAGAGAGCTACACAGGTGAATGCTACCAAACATTTAGGGAAGAGTTAACACCTATCCTTCTCAAACTATTCCAAAAAATTGCAGAGGAAGGAACACTTCCAAACTCATTGTTTGAGACCAACATCACCTTGATATCCAAACAAGACAAAGATTATCAGAAAAAAATAAAATTAGAGGCCAATATCACTGATGAACATAGATGTAAAAATCTTTGACAAAACATTAGTAAACCAAACTCAACAGTACATTACAAAGATCATACACCATGATCAAGTGGGATTTATCCCAGGGATCCAAGGATGGCTCAATATCCATAAATCTATAAATGTGATACATATTAACAAATTGAAAAATAAAGATCATATAATCATTTCAATAGATGCAGCAAAAGATTTTGACAAAATTGAACATCCATTTATGATAAAAACTCTCCAGAAAGTGGGTGGTATAGAGGGAACATACCTCAACATCATATAGGCCATATATGATAAGCCCACAGCTAACATCATACTCAATGGTCAAAAGCTGAAAGCATTTCATCTAAATCAGGAACAAGAAAAGGATGCACACACTTGCCACTTTTTATTCAATGTAGTATTGGAAGTCCTAGCCACAGCAATCAGACAAGACAAAGAAATAAAAGGAATCCAAATTGGAAATGAAGAAGTAAAACTGTCACTGCTTGCAGATGGCATGATACTATATTTAGAAAGTCCAAAAGAAGCTACCAAAAACTACTGGAGTTCATCAATGAGTTCAGTAAAGTTGCAGGATACAAAAGTAATATACAGAAATCTGTTGCATTTCTATATGTTAACAACAAACTATCAGAAAGAGAAAATAAGGAAACAACTCCATTTTCAACTGCATCAAAAAGAATAAAATACCTAGGAATATACTTACCTAAGGAGGTAAAAGATCTGAACTTGGAACACTGACACTGATGAAAGAAATTGAAGATGACACAGATGGAAAGACATACTGTGTTCATAGGCCAGAAAAATTTATATTGGTAAATGACCATACTACCCAAGGTTATCTACAGATTCAATGTACCTACTGAAATACCAATGGCATTTTTTCACAGAACTAGAACATATAATTTTAAATTTTGCATGGAAACACAAATGACCCTGAAAAGCCAAAACAATCTTGAGAAAGAACTGAGGTGGAGGTATCACACTCCCTGACTTTAGACTACACCACAAAGGTACAGTAACCAAAACAGTATGGTACTAGCACAGAAAGAGACACACAGATCAAGGGAACAGAATACAGAGAACGTCTAGAAATAAACCCATGCACTTATGGTCAATTAATTTACAACAAAGGAGGAAGAATATACAATGAAGAAAAGACAGTCTCTTCAATAAGTGGTGCTGGGAAAACTGAACAGCTACATGTGAAAGAATGAAATTAAAACATTTTCTCACACCATATACAAAAATAAACTTAAAATGGGTTAAAGATCTAAATGTAAGACCAGAAACCATAAAATTCTTAGAAAAAAAACATAGGCAGAACACTTTTTGACATAAATCATAGATCTTTGGATCTTCTAAAGCAAAACAAATAAAAGCAAAAATAAACAAATGGGACCTAATCAAACTTATAAGCTTCTTCACAGCAAAAGAAACCATTGACAAAACAAAAAGACATCCTACTGAATGGGAGAAAATATTTGCAAATGAAATGACCAATATGGGGTTAGTGGGGAGAAAGTGGGGAGGGGCAAGATAGAAGGGTATTAAGAGGTATGTATAAAAAAAATAAGCTACAAGGATATATTGTATAGCACAGGAAATAAAGCCAATATTTTATAATAACTATAAATGGAGTATAATCTTTAAAAATTGTGAACTATGTTGTACATCTGAAACTTACATAATATTGTAAATCAACTATACCTTAATTAAAAAATATTTTTAAATGTGCCAAAGCCTTGAATAGACATTTCTCCAAAGATATACAAATATTCTGCTTTAATTTTATAATTAATTTTATTAAAATATTTTATGTAAAAAAAATACACAAATGACCAATAAGCACATAAAAAGATGGTCAACCTCACTAATTGTTAGGTGTGATATTGTGATTTATAATAAGAAATATATATTTGGTCTTCTTCTTCCTGGCACAGAACTCCTAAAACCCTTGGAATTTCCTGAGGGGAGAACCATAAAGGTGTCTTTTGTGATGTTAATGAGGTGACTTTTGGAAAGCCCCTATGTCACCTAAAAATGGGAGCTGGTCACCAGAGGAACCAACCTTGTGATTAGAGGGTTTTGATCCCACCCCACCCCCACCTCTGGGGATGGAAAGAGGGCTGAAGTTGGGTTTGATCACTACTAGCCAATAATTTAATCAATCATATCCATGTAATGAAGCCTCCATAAAAACCCTAAAAGGACAAGGTTCTGAAAGCTTTCCGGTCGGTGAACATGTGGAGATTCGGAGAGAGTGGTGCACCCAGAAAGGGCACGGAGGCTCTGCACCCCTTCCCACATGCATTGCCAGATATTTGTACATCACTGTTTGTAGCAGCATTATTTTTAAAAAAATATTTATTTATTCGTTTGGCTGTGCTGCATCTTAGTTGTGGGAGGTGGGATCTTCGTTGCTGCATGTGGGATCTTTAGTTGCAGTGCAAGGGTTCTTTAGTTGCGGCATGCAGGCTCCTTTAGTTGTGGCATGCGGGACCTAGTTCCCTGATCAGAGATCGAACCTGGGCCCCCTGCACTGGGAGCGCAGAGTCTTAACCACTGGACCACCAGGGAAGTCCCTGTAGTAGCACTATTTACTAATAGTGAAAAGGTGGAAGCAACTCAAATGTCCATGGACTGACGAATGAATAAACAGAATGTGTGTGTGCATACATATATACATACAACAAAATCTTATTTAACCTCAAAAAGGAAATTCTGACACATGCTAGAATATGGATGAACCTTGAAGACCTTATGCTAAGTGAAATAAGCCGGACACAAAAAAACAAATATTGTATGATTCCAGTTATATGAGATACCTACAGCAGTCAAATTCATCAGGACATCAGTAGAATGGTGGTTGCCAGGGGCTGGAGGAAGGGGAAGAAAGAGTGTTTAATGAGTAGAGTTTCAGTCTGGAACGATGAAGAAGTTCTGGAAATGGATGGTGATGATAGCTGCACAACAATGTGAATGTAGTCAATGTCACTGAATTGTATACTTAAAGTGCTTAAAATGGTAAATTTTATGTTATTTATATTTTACCACAGTTTTTTGAAAGGTATACAGATTGAAGATAAAACTCTTTTTATTCCCAGATCACACACTGATCATGGATGTAGAAATTCCTAAGCAATGCAAAAAAAGCTACCAGAACTAATTACTGAATTAGTAAAGTAACAGGATACAAGGTCTATATACTAGAGACAAACGAATGGAAATTAAAATTTTTTAAACATCTTTTACAACAGCATCAAAAAAACACGTTATGCTTAGGGGTAGCTTTAACAAAACATGTACAAGACCTGTACTCTGAAAGCTCATAACTTTACTCTGAGAAATTAAAGAAAACCTAAATAAAAGGAGGAATATAACAAGTCGGTGGTTCTGAATACTTGATATTGCTGAATTGTCAGTTCTCCCCAAATTGATTTATAGATCAATCCCAACCAAATGGACTATACTCCTGAATGTGAAATGTAAAATAATAAAGCTTGTAGATAATCACAGAGGAGTATATCTTCATAACCTCAATGTAGGGAAAAACCTCAAACAAGACAAAAAAAGCATTAACAATAAAGGAGAAGATTGACAAGCTGAGCTACATTAAAATTAAGAACTTCTGATCATTTTTAGGTCACCATTAAAGGGTAAAAAGGCAAGCCAGAGTGGAGAGAAGATACATTTAAACACAATACATGTAACCAACAAAGGACTCTTATCCAAACATACAAAGGACTCTTCTTACTCTATAAGACAAACACAGACAAAACAGTAGAAAAATGTGCAAAAGACACACTTCACAAAAACGGATATTCAAGTAGCCAACAATCACAGGAAAGAATGTGTAACATCATCAAATCACCAGGAAATACAAATTTCAGCCTCAACAAGATACCACTGTATACCCATCAGAATGACTAAAATTTTCTTTAGTTGACAGTATCAAGGGTCAACAAAGGTGTGGACAATAGGAACTCTCGCACACTGCTGGTGGGAGTATAAACTGGAAAATAAAACAATAGAAATTTATTATCTCAAAGTTCTGAAGGCTAGAAGTCCAAAATCAAGATATGTGCAGGGCCATGTTCCCCCTGAAACCTACAGGGGAATCCTTCCTTGCCTCTTCCTTGCTTTTGGTAATTTGGTGTCAATCTTTGGTGTTTAAGCTTGTAGATGCAACACTCCAATCTTCTATCTTCACATGGTGTCTCCCTTTGTCTCTTCATGTGGCATTCTTTTTATAAGGTCACCAGTCACATCAGATTAGGGTCTCAGCCTAGTCTAGCAAGACCTCATCTTAACTAATAACATCTGAAATGACCCTATTTCCAAATAACGTCACATTCTGAGGTACTGGGAGTTAGGACTTCAACATGTTGGGGGTAGAGAAGGGGGTGAGATGACACAATTCAGCCTATAATATACACCAAAAAGAATATTCATAAAAGCAATTTTTCACAATAGCCCCAAACTACAAACAATCCAAATGTCCATCACCAAAAGAATGGATTTTTTAAAGTTGTAATACATGTATGTAAAGGAATACTGTACAGAAATGAAAATAAAAGAACCACAATAACATGAAACTATGATAAATGTCACAAACATAGTATTGAATAACATTAGTCACACATGAAATACACATACTGAATCTATTCATACTAAAAATAAAAAGTAGGCAATAAAAACTAAAAATTTATTTAGGGATGCAAGGTGATGTGGTAAAAATATAAAGAAAACAAGTGATTACCATAAAACTGAGCATAAGTGTGACCTCTAATCAGGACTAACATTGTGATTAGGAGGGGACACAAAGGAGCTTCTGGGGTATCGGCAACGTTCAATTTCTTTACCTGCATGGTGAGTTACACAGGTACAATGAACTGTACTATTATTTTGCGTACTTTTCTGTTAAGTGATATTTTAAAATAATGTAAGTGAAAGAAAAAGGAGCTTTGCTGGAAATAAAAAGTTGAAAAAATACTAGAGTTAATATCTTTATGTCAAAGTTCATGCTTAAATAAGTGGAAAGTAAGCAAAGTGCAAAAGTTCATATAATATGCTGCCTTTTGTGTAAGAAGGGGAAATAAGAAAACATCTATTCACTTGTGCAGCAGAAATACAGTAAAGGTAAACTAGAGACTAATTAGGTTCATTTCTTCGAGAGGGGCAGGTAGGAATAAGGTGGAAAAGATAGAAGAAATGAGGAAGGGGTATGATACTTAGAATCTCTTTTGGACAGGTCTGACATTAAGAACTATGCTAACAACTCACACATCCCACAGTACAACAACAAAACAAAGTAATCAATAATAATGAGGGGAAAAACTAAAATGAAATTCAAAACAACCGAATGAACTGGAACATCGGATAAATGAGTAGTGTAACCACACTGAAAAAAAAAAAAATTAACCCAAGTAATTTTTAAACACAGTATCTGAACTATATATCTACAAACTGAAGACAAAAAGAACTCTAAGTAAATACTGAATTGTAATTAAGAGGTTTCTTTTTTTGCAGAGGTATAGGTTAGCAATTCTAAAACAATTTTTTGTTATTCTAGGATTAAGCAAATAAGTACAAACATTGTGGATAACAAGAAACAGTTCTAATCAATGTGGAAGAAAGTTACAAATGTGAAAGAGAACAGAGTGAACCCTGTGATGAATAAACTGGAATTGGTGTTATCAGTGTGAATTGGTTGCTTTCAATATATATAGAATAGACAGATAGATATGTGTGTGGACATATGTGTATTCACCCATGTCACACACATATGTACATATCTATTTATTTTTCTTTTTTTTTTTTGGCTGCGCAGCATGCAAGATCTTAGTTCCCCAACCAGGGATCGAACCCATGCCCCCTGCAGTGGAAGCACAGAGTCTTAACCACTGGGCCGCCAGAGAAGTCCCAGTATATATCTATTTCTTAACTCTATCAGCTGACAAAGCCCAGAAGCCACGACACCCCAGTAGCAGATGAACACACCTTGCACACAGATCTTGATTTCCAAATATATTCTCCACCAAAAGGAACTAGGGGTCCTTAAGAGAAATGGCTGACTCCAGGGTTGGAATGAGCCTGGCCTATCTTATTGTGCCAAAACATAAAGAAAATCCTCAATGAATGACAAGGCCATGTCAAAAGGACCTAAGAATCAGCTTGAAACGGTTCCCATTGGTCCAATGGGGGACAATTTGAGCATCAGTATAAATTAATGAGAGTAAAGAAATATAACTTGTTGAATAAATAAGAATCCAAGAGTCTACAATGATATAAATAAATAAGTAGGGGGGAAAGGAAAGCTCTTCTTTATAGCAGAAAGCCAACTAATAAACACAGAAGGAATGAAGGAATGAGAAAATCACCATTTGGCAACCATAATAGTAATAAATGATTAAGGCAAGAATTATCAGTGAATGCTACTGGAGGGTAAAAGTTCTGAGCAATTACAGGGTATTTACAGACCTCCAACTACTCCCCGCCCCCAAAATACCTATAAATTACAAAAAGAAAAATTCTAACTTTACAGTGGCGTAACCTGACAAACACTACCTTAACCAAGTGATCAAAGTTAACATCACCAGAAATGGGACAAACTGACAGCAAGTGCCTCCATAAGCATCTTTTCCATGGTATTCCTAACAAAAGTGTATTTTTGCAATTAATACGTTAATTCAGAGTAATAGATTCCAATTGTTGAATCATTCTCGCAATCCTGGAATAAACAATGCTTGGAATGTGAAAAAAAAAAGTTTTTAAGTGCATGAGGTGAATTTAATTATGAAAATATATCAAACAAACCCAAATTAAGAGACATTCAACAAAATAACTGGCCTAAACTCTTTAAATATCAAGTCATGAAAAACATGGAAGATTAAAGAACTGTTCCAGATTAAAGGAGACTAAAGAGATAGGACAACTAAATCTAATGCACAATCAGGATATTCTTTTGCTGTAAATGACATTCTTGGCATCACTAGCAAGATCTGAGTAAGACCTACAAATTAGATAATGGTATCATACCGGTTTAATTCTGATAATTGTACCACGGCTATGTAAAAGAATGTCCTTGATTTTAGGAAATGCACACTAAAGTTCTTAGGGAAAATGGGCATCACAACTGCAACCGACTCTCAATCCAAAATAAAAGGTGTATATGTGTATTATATGTATAGGTGTATTATATGTATATGTGTATTATATGTATAGGTGTATTATATGTATAGGTGTATTATATGTATATGTGTATTATATGTATATGTGTATTATATGTATATGTATACACACATACACACACACACATACATAGAGAGAGGGAGAGAGAAACAGCAAATGACAACAGGAGTTAGAGATAGGGGAAGAGAAACAGAGATTAAAGAATAAGACAAATATGGAAAACGTTAATATACGGGGAATTAGGGCAAAAGATATATATAGAGGAATTCTCTGTACTACTCTGACAACTCTTCCGTAAGCCTGAAATTATGTCAAAATAAAAAAACTAAAAAATTTTACACAATACAGAAAATCAGATACTTCATAAAAGAATCAAAGATGAGAAATTATTCAACCACTTAAAATAAGGAAACACCATTTTTTTGCTACGTAATTGGCACTAAAAACGTAGATGACAATACTCAGTGTCAGTGAGATTCTAGAGAACTTGGTACTTCCATATTTTGCTGTTAGAGTAATAACAGGTCCAAAAAAAAAACATACAGATTCTAATGATTCTACGGCTGGGACTCTATACTAAGGAGATAAATACTAAATACTGAAAACTCATGATACACTACAGCTTTATTTAAATAATGTAATCACTACAGCCTTAATGCAAATTGTAAATTGGGAAAAACTTAAGCACAACACAGGGAGAGTTTAAGAAAACAGATATAATCACTCATAGGAATTATTCAGTTAACCAAGTATAAATAGTCTATAAAAACTAAGTAAACATGGAATAGCGCATGCAACAGACATAATATGATAAAGTAAAATTGTATGAACAGAATAATTACAAAACATGGTTTTAAAAATATCTACACACAGGGACTTCCCTGGTGGTCCAGTGGTTAAGACTCCATGCTTCCATGCCACAACATTGTTATAGTATCTGTAGGGTGGTGATATTGCTTAATGAGGCTGTTTTCCTTTTCTTTACCTTTCAAATTGTCAGTAACTTTACTATTTTAATACTGAGGAATATGCAACTAATAATAGAAAATAAGCTTAGCTACTATTTTAACATTAATCCTTTGTGTTTACAAAATGCATCTGGAAATATTTCAGAGGGAAAATAAGGGGGAAAAAGTCATGATAAACTAATTTATACAAATACCTTTATTTAATCTTTAAACATATATCACAGTAAACATGTGAGGGAGGAAGCTGCTCAAGTCCAGTAGGGAACAGGTTACAAAAGGTACATTAAAAATATTCAGACTGAAAGCATGAGCATCGTTACATCCTTTCTCAAAGAACAAGCACATTCTATACAAATGATTGTGACAAAGAATTTTAAAGTTCAAGAGCCTGTCACAGTAATGAGGTAAAATATGGACAAGAGGAGTCTTGCAAGCATCTCTCTCGTCCAATACTCACTGAAGTCTCATTCGTTTTTCAGGGGGGCCTTTAGTGCCCACAGTCTGTTGAACGTTCTTTGTGGTCTCCTTCTCCTCAGATTTTACAGTTTCTGGTATAGGTTCTGCCTCTTTCTTTGTCTGATCCACTAGACATCAAAAGCAGATATTTTTTGGAGGGGGAGGAGGGTGGAGGGATAAGACCAATTTAGACAACAGTTAATGTGAATGGTTCAGACTCTCAAATTAATTTAGAACTACTTATCTCAAGTTCTAAATGTAGCTGTTTCATCAGGCAGATGTATAAGAACCAATTTACCAACCAAAAACCTGATAATACAAGCAAATTATGATACTAGACAAAAACACATGACATTTAAATAAGATATTATGCATAAAAAAGATACATAACTATTCTATGCCAGGTCAATGGATAGTCCAATACCTATTCTCAATGATGAAACAGAAGGCCTTTTTTCAAACTTTTGACAACTTCGAATCACCTCAGCTTCTCCACACACCCTCAATACCTGTTCATCCCACTCCAATGCATCTTTCAAATACTAATATCATTACCACAAAAGCACCACCTTTTGGCCATCAGCAGATCAAAGGTTAGGAGTAACAAACTAGCATTAGAGTCTAAAAGGACAAAATGATCATAATTCACCTCACATGTTGATTGTTACTGAGTTAAACAGGCTGTTTGGTCTTATTTCAAGTTTGATAAGAATTATCAGATGAACCATACCTGGGACAGGCTTTTCTCCAGACTTTTGCTGTAATTTAAAAAAAAAAAAAAAAAAAAGTGGGGAAGAGGGGTGGAGGAAGAGGAAGAGGAAGAAGAAAACAGGGCAGGTTAGCAAAGCTTTTTGCTTCTTGATGTCATAATTTTCATTAAAATTACACCTGCATGCGAATTATATTATAAATGACTTCATGAAGAGGAACTACTATCCATGTACCATAAAAAAGTAAATTTATCATTTTCTACTTCTTATTCCCGTTCCAGAAAAGACACAAATCTAAAACTAGAACAAAAGAATCAAACATAAAAAAACCCTTGAACATCAACAAAGCCCTTTGCCTCTGCACCGAGGCTACAATGCTTTATAAAAAGTAGCTAAGGATGGGCTTCCCTGGTGGCGCAGTGGTTGAGAATCTGCCTGCCGATGCAGGGGACACGGGTTCGTGCCCCGGTCCGGGAAGATCCCACGTGCCGTGGAGCGGCTGGGCCCGTGAGCCATGGCCGCTGAGCCTGCGCGTCCGGAGCGTATGCTCCACAACGGGAGAGGCCACAACAGTGAGAGGCCCACGTACCACAAAAAAAAAAAAAAAAAAAAAAAAAAAATAGCTAAGGAGGATCCAATGAGAGGGAATAATGGAGACTTTCAAGACTCCAGAGGCTTATTTGCATAGGGGATATGAGCTATAAGTAAGTAGAATGAAATTTGGATGTCTGACTTTTAAAGTTGGCAGGTATGGGACGTAAAGAAAAAGAGGTATTTTTCTATGAATATAAGGCTTCTTTTGAGTGGACTATTAGACATCAAAATGCAGGAAAAAATGATGGGGGCACTAGGAGTCAGGAACAAGGTCAGATCCTTTATCCTGCACAGCAATTCTTTTACTTCAGTGGGCCCTGTCATCTCCCTGTTCTCACTACCCAAGTTAAATGCTTTAAAACACTTTCCTCCTCCTCTCCCTCCTTCTTCCTCCTCAAGGTTCACAACCTACCCCTCACCCTCAGCCAATAAGGGTGTCAATGCCCCAAGTTCTCTCCCATCTACCTACCTCCAAACTTATTATACCTTTATATACAGATATATATACATAAAAAATACCTCTCTATACTTCCCTGTCATCTCAGAATAAAAGTGTTCTCTTCATTTTTATAAAGTTTAATGCCTCCATTTGTTTTCTGAATTTCTTTCTGAATTTACATGCCCTCCTTAAGCTTCTTATCTATTCCTATGACTAGAGACTACACAATTTTCTGATGTCACATGATCCAGATTCATGCTACAAACTGCCTACTCGCCCACGCCAACTACAAGTTCTGGGAACCATTACACTTAAGACCAAAACTGAGCTTCCCATTATTACCCATTGTGCAGAAAAGGTTAACATAGAAGGCCTGAGCTACTATCCTTAGAAGGGCCAGGCTGCAAGGTTGGCCTTTGGCTGGTATCTGGAAATTTGGATTTCAGGAGGGTTCCCAGCATTTTGTAACTGATAATGGCAGTTCATTATACCTAGACTGTTTGTATAAAAAAGTTGTTTTTGCTGAATACCTGCCTTCCTTCAAAGAATGTGGAATTTTGGTATATGCTAGATAGAAGGTACCTACCTGAAAAACCTCCCCCCAAAACGTGGGCACCAGGTCTCTAATGGACTTCCTTAGGCAGAAATATCACTTACATGTTGCTGCATTTTCACTGTTGAGGTAAGAGTGTATTCTGTAGGACTCTTCATGGGAAGAAGAGAGTGTAAGGAAGCCTGCAGATGGAATCCTCCAGACTCCACTAATGCCTTTTTTCCTTATATCTGGCTTGTATAGCCCTACTATGTCACTGTAATAAATTCTGTGAGTCCTTCAAGTAAATCTCCAAACATGGGGGTGGTCATGGGAATCCCCAACACAACAACATTATTACCTGTTTTATGAACATATTAGGACTTAAACATGTCTAAAGTAATTTGAGGGAACAAATAATTTTTCTTTACTTTAAAACAGGAGAGGAAATAGATGGTGTAACATTGAGGAATGAGAAATTGAGAGGGGATATTCTTATACTGCTAGCACTGAACCATTTGAACTATACTGGACACTGGACCATATCCAGACATTGAAATAATGTCATTACCTACCTAATGCACACTGTCTAATCTTTTCTAGTGAACACTGTCACACAAACTAGTAGGATGTGGTTTAAGATGGGAAAATAGAACAGAGGTGGCCTTTCTGACAAAATTTATTAGGTAACTTTGGAATAAACCCAACTGAAGCAATATCCTATGGTGTCCTAGCAGTTTCTGAAAACAGCACTGAAAAGACATTCATAATAAAAGGCACTGAAGGCCTGAACTCCTATCACATCAGTTTTGTTTAACTTTCAGTAGTTACAAAAGTTAAAATATGGAAAAAGGAGCTTCAAGGAAAAATGCAGGACTTCTCCAATATTCTCCTGAGCAGCCCCATAAAGGGGCAACATCCCTCGGATCCAGAAGTCCTAAGCTACAAATGGCTCTGGGAGACAAAATAGGTAAATAGGAGCTCACAGAAGGCTTCAAGGAGACCAAGAATCTATTTTCTTCTCCAGATCTGAGGAGAAATGCTGTGGGTTGGAGAAACAAAGAGATTATTAAAAGTTCTAGAGAAAGCCTTCCTTCTCCTAGTTCTGCCACACAGAGTTGACATACTCTCTCTTTGTGAGTTGGCTTTTGGCCCCTGGATGGTTAAAAGAAGGTGAGGTTCTGGAAAATAACAACTTAAGGGTGACTATGGCTAAATCTTTACAAGAAAAATGTAAAAACTCACTGAAATGATATGTAGTCTGCAACCTGCTTAAAATAATTGGGAGGAAATAAGGGAAGAAGAGAGAAAACAAGATTGGCCATGCCTGATAACTGTTGAAGCAGGATAATAGCAACAGGTACATGGGGGTTTCATTTTTTATTATTCCCTCTATTTTTATACACGTTTCTAAATTTCCATAACTTTCTACAAAGTGAAGCTTTTTTGTTTTAAGATTCAAGAGAGTCTTTGAGCTTTCTACACTGTCCAGCCTAGCTCACCAGGATAGAACAGTATATGGAATTCAAGTCAGGACCCCTAGCCAGAGAAAAAGGAACTGTCATTCAGCTGCAGTACCACAGAACCCAAACACAGCAGTAAGCTATTGAATGTTCTGGAGGTTGGCTAATGAAAATAGAACCCCTAACAACTATATTTAACCCCAAATTTGTTTCTTTTCCTATATTCTGAATTTGGGTTCAACACCAAGTTGATTCTAATCCTAGGCCTGAAACCTCAGAATCAACCATAATGCCAATCTCTCCATATCCAACTACCAAATTTAGGCAATGCTAAATCTGAAATATATCTTGAATCTGTTTCCTCTCTATCTATGGCCACAGAATTAATTCAGGCTTTCCATAATCTAACTTCCTTGACTCCAAACATCACATTTTTTTAACATCTTTATTGGAGTATAATTGCTTTACAATGGTGTGTTAGTTTCTGCTTTATAACAAAGTGAATCAGTTATACATATACATATATCCCCATATCTCTTCCCTCTTGCATCTCCCTCCCTCCTACCCTCCCTATCCCACCTCTCTAAGTGGTCACAAAGCACCGAGCTGATCTCCCTGTGCTATGCAGCTGCTTCCCACTAGCTATCCGTTTTACATTTGGT
>NC_041224.1:151167269-151181744 GCF_002837175.3 Physeter macrocephalus
TTTGTTTTTCTCTTTCTGACTTACTTCACTCTGTATGACAGACTCTAGGTCCATCCACCTCACTACAAATAACTCAGTTTCATTTCTTTTTATGGCTGAGTAATATTCCACTATATATATGTGCCACATATTCTTTATCTGTTCATCTGTCAATGGACACTTAGGTTGCTTCCAAGTCCTGGCTATTGTAAATAGAACTGCAATGAACATTGTGGTACATGACACATTTTCCTATGCATCTTCTATACCATTAATGGTTATCTTCCTAAAACAAACAAGAAACTACATTATTTCCTTGCAACTGTTTTTAAACATTTAATGGGTCCCTACTACCATCATCAATAATTCACAGCTAGTCAGTGCTGAGGGTCAAGAAGATGAGGTAGAGGATATCTCAGTTTACTTCAAGACAGGGTATATTTGAAAAAGAATGTACAAAAATTACCACTGCTTTCATTTGTCTTTAGTGATGATAGCTATTGTTTTAATATTTCAAATAACATTTAATGTACTTGGAAAAGTGTATTTACAGGAGTGGTACCAGGTTATGGGTTTAAAATAGTGAATAAACACTGGACCATAGAACTAACCACAAACTCCTTTGTGAAGCATATACAATTCTTCTCAATATGACCTTAATCAAAATTTTAAGTCCATATTTCACTGCTCCTCCCTTCACAAACACATAAGAGTAATAAAACTTCAGAGTATTTTCTGGTTCCTTCCTCTTTTTTTACAGGTACATTGAGGTATAACTGATAAACGAAAAAAAACCTGCACATATTTGATATACACAATTTGATGAGTTTGGACATATACATACACCTGTGATACCATCACCACAATCAAGGTAATAAACATATCCATCACCTCCAACAGATTTCTTCTGCTCCTTTAGTTTGGGGTGTGTGTGTGTGTGTGTGTGTGTGTGTGTGTGTGTGTGTGTGTGTGTGTGTGTGTGTGTGTGTTAAGAACACTCAATATGAGATCCACCCTCTTACCAAGTTTTTAAGTGCACAACACCATATTGTTAATTGTAGGCAGTACGTTGTACAGCAGATCTCTACAACTTATTCATCTTACATAACTGTAACTTTACAGCCTTTTTAGAACTCCCTATTGTCCCCTTCTTCCATCCTCTGGCAAGCACTATATTTTCTGCATCTGTAAGTCTGACTATTTTAGATACCTCATGTAAGTGAAATCATATAGTATTCATCCTTCTGTGACTGACTTATCTCAATTAGCACAATATCTTCCAGGTTCATCCATGACACCACAAATAGTACAATTTCCTTCTTTTTTAAGGCTGAATAATATTAAACTATATGTATATCCCATAGTTTCTTTATCCATTCATCTGTTGATGGACATTAGGGCTATTTCCATACCTTGGCTATTGTGGATAATGCTAAATATTCACAAAAATAATAAATGTGGGAATACAGATAGCTCAGGTTTCAAACTATATTACAAAGCTACAGTAATTGAAACAGTATGGTATTGGCATAAAAACAGACATAGATCAATGGAACAAAATAGAGAGTCCAGAAATAAACCCATGCATATATGGTCAATTAATTTACACCACACACAAAAGTTAACTAAAAATGGATTTAAGACTGGAATGTAAGATCTGAAACCATAAAACTCCCAGAAGAAAACATAGGCAGTAAGCTCCTTGACATCAGTCTTGGTGATGAGTTTTTGGGTTTGACATGAAAAGCAAATGCACCAAAAGCAAAAATAAACAAGTGAGACTACATCAAACAAAAAAGCTTCTGCACAGCAAAGTAAATCATCAACAAAATGAAAAGGCAACCTACAAAATGGAAGGAAATATTTGCAAATCGCATATCTGATAAGTTAATATCCAAAATATATAAAGAACTCATACATCTCAACAGTGAAAAAACAAACAATTCAATTAAAAAATGGGCAGAGGACCTGAATAGATATTTTTCCAAAGAAGACATACAGATGGCCAACAGGTACATGAAAAGGTGCTCAACATCACTAATCATCAGGGAAATGCATATCAAAACCACAATGAGCTATCACTTCATAGTTGTTATAATGGTTACCATTGAAAAGACAAGAAGTACAAGTGTTGGTGAGGATGTAAAAAAAAAGGGAACACTTGTGTACTGTTGGTGGCAATACAAATTGGTGCAGCCAATATGGAAAACAGTACAGAGGTTCCCCCAAAAATTAAAAACAGAACTACCATATGATCCAGCAACCCCACTTTTGGGTATATATTTGAAGGGAATGAATACAGGATCTCGAATGGACACCTGCATTCCCACATTCACTGCAGCATTATCCACAATAGCCAAGGTATGGAAACAACCTACATGTCTGTCAATAGAATGGGTAAAGAAGATGTGAGATATATATATGTGTGTGTGAGAGAGACATATGTGATACACACACACGCGCGCGCGCACACATATACAGGAATATTATTTAGCCATGAGAAAGAGGATATCCTGCCATTTGTGAAAGGATGAACCTGGAGAGCATTATACTAAGTGGAGTCAGACAGGCAAATATGATATATCACATCACTTATATGTGGAATCTAAAATGTTCAAACTCCTACAGAGAGTACAGTGGTGCCTGCCAGTGGCTGAGGGGGTGGGGGAAATGGGGAGATGTTGGTGAAAGGTATAAGATGAAATAAGTTCTGGAAATCTAATACACAACATGGTGATTATAGTTAGTAACACTGTATTATATATTTGAAAGTTGCAAAGAGAGTAAAACTTAAATGAACTCACCATAAAAAAGAACAGTAATTATGTGACATGACAGAGATGTTCGCTAATGCTATGGCAGTAATCATTTTGCAGTATATAAGTGTATCAAATCAACAGGTTGTACACCTTAAACTTACACAATGTTACACCAATTATATCTCAATAAAGCTGATAATAAAAAGCTTATCCCTAAGTATGTTTTTGATGCTATTATAAGTGGGATTTTCTTGATATCCTTTACTGATAGTTGTTAGTATATAGAAGTGCAACTGATTTTTGTGTGTTGATTTTGTATCCTGCAACTTCACTGAATTCATGTATTAGTTATAACAGTTTTTTAAAGGAGTCTTTAGGGTTTGCTATGTATAAGATCATATCATCTGCAAACAGACAATTTTACTTCTTTTCCCATTTGGATCCCTTTTACTGCCTAATTTCTCTAGCTAGGTCTCCCAGCACTATGCTGAATAGAAGTGTGGAGGGTGGATATCCTTGTCTTCTTCCTGATCTTAGAGAAAAAGCTTTGTTCTTCACCACTGAATACGATGATAGCCGTGGGTTTGTTATACGTGGCTTTTACGATGTTGAGGTACATTCCTTTTATACCTAGTTTGCTGTTTTTATCATAAAAAGATGTTGAATTTTCCCAAATGCTTTTTCTGCATCTATTGAGATGATCATGTGATTTTTATCCTTCATCCTGATAATGTAGTGTGTATCATACTGATTGATTTTAGTATGTTGAACCATCTCTGCACGCCAGGGAGAAATCCCACTTGCATTTGATTTGCTAGTATTTCACTGAGAATTTTCGCATCTATTTTTATTGGACTGTAGTTTTCTTGTCTTGTAGTGTCTTTTGGTCTTTGGTATCAGAGTAATGCTGGCCTCATAAAATGAATTTGGAAGTGTTCTCTCCTCTTTAATTTTTTGGAAGAGTTTGAGAAGGACTGGTGTTAATTCTCTTTAAATGTTTGGTAGAATTCACCCATGAAGTTATCTGTTCCTAGACATTTCTTTGGGAGGTTTGTGATTACTGATTCAGTCTCCTTACTCATTATTGGTCTGTTCAGATTTTCTATTTCTTCATGACTCAGTCTTGGTAGGTCATATGTTCTAGGAATTTCTTATAGGTTACCCAATTTCTTGGCATATAAACTGTTTATAGTAGTCTCTTATGATCATTTTATTTCTGTGGCATTAGTAGTAACATCTCTTCCATTTCTAATTTTATTTATTTGAGTCTCCTCTCTTTGTTAGTCTAGCTAAAAGTTGGTCAATTTTGTTTATCTTTTCAAAACACCAACCCTTAGTTTCCTTGCTTTGTTGTTGTTGTTGTTGTTTTTATTGAAGTATAGTTGATTTAAAATGTTGTGTTAGTTTCTGGTGTATCACTGATTCTTTTCTATTGTTTTTCTAGTCTCTATTTCATAATTTTTAATCTTTGTAATTTCTTTCCTTCTGCTAACTTATAAGTGGAAATTAAACAACACACTCCTGAACAACCAGTAGGCCAAAGAAGGAATCAAAAGGGAAATCAGAAATTATCTGGAGAGAAATTAAAATGAAAATAAAACATACCAAAACTTATGGGATGCAAGAAAAGAAGTACAAGAGGGAAGTTTATAGCAATAAATCCTACATTAAAAAGAAGGAAAGATCGCAAACAATCTAACTTTACACCTCAAGAAACTAGACAAAGAACAAACTAAGGGATTTTCTTGGTTTCTGAGTATGTGTTCATTAATAATCTTTCATGTTTTTGGTTTTGCATTTTCTGTTCCCATTTTCTAGATCAGCACTGCCCAAAATATAATGTGAGCCACAAATACAAGCTATATATGTAATTTAAAATTTTCTAGTAGTCACATTTTCAGAACGAAACAGATGAATTTTATTATTTTTAACCAAATGTATCTAAAATAGTATCACTGACATATAACCAACATTTTTAACTATTAATGAAATATTTTATAAATTTTTTTGTACTAAGTGCTTGAACCCAGTATGTATTTCACACATAATACAACTCAATTTGGACTAGCTGTGTTTCAAATGCACAATAGTCACATGTGCCTAGGGGCTACTGTATTGTGCAGGTCTAGGTGTTCTGCCACGAATGGCCAACCACACCTAACCTCTTGCACTCTGTAGTCACTACTCATCATCTTACACACAGCTATAATTCATTTATTTATTTATTCAACAGACATTGTTTCATCTTCACGTGCAATTCATGAGATTTCTCTATACTGGCTTTTTGGTCCTGAGTTCCAACTGTGGCCTCTGCTCCCTTCACTACCACGTAACCATTCCAACAGTATATCTCATCCAGTAGAGTCAGGGAAGGGGGAAGGAAAGGCCTATTCTAAAGTCATCTCAGGGTGTGAAAAATCTCAGTCCAAAACAACCCTTGAAATCTCTTAAATAGGCCCTCCACAGGAAAAACATGACCTTGTGTGTACACAGCCCTGTAAAGATAAGTAACAGCTGAGGCAAACCATAAGAATAACATGTTCACATATTCCATTTCACACTTACTTCTCTGCAAAAGCTCATTTAGTACCATGGTACGTGGACCTGCTATTGCTGTTGGAATGCCCAAGGCAACATAATGGAATTCATATAACTCCAACACCAGTATATAAGTCTATTTATTATTACTCCTGCCTCCTCCATTTATCATGCCAAACTCTCCACATCAAATGTACTGTTCTTTTTATTACAAAGTTTTTATTATTCTATCATTTAAGGACTTAAATACCCTCTACATCAGGCTGGAAGGCAGCACGTACAGCAAAAACAGCATGAGTTTCAAATTCTAGTTTTGTTACCATCTATGAAACTTTCAGCAACCTTCTGAATGAGAATATTATCTATATTCAGTCCTCATAGTTTACGAAGATTCAATGAGGAATTAAACTTAAGAGCACAGAACAGTACTAATTCCATTCCCTTTACCACCTCCTCCATTAAGTCCTTGAAAAACCTTCCTTTGATTCAGAGATCATTTTTTTAACTAACAAAGAAAATCAGTATTTTTAGGTCACATCTCAAACAGTCCTCAATTAAAAATAAATATGCCAGGAAAAAGTGTTGAATCAAAATTAACCACATGCATTCTCATTACCTGCACAAATTTGGGTGGAAATTTTTGTCTAAGGTCTAGGAGTAAAGCATCCACACGCTGTCTCTGGAAAATAGAGCTTGGTTCTTCTTTCCTTTTGACTTTAGGTTTGACTTTATCTATTAAAATATAAGGTCCAAATCAAAACATTGTCTAACTACTTTGGTGCCTTATATTTTACAAATCTTTGGCTGCCATGAATATATTCAAATTTCATTGTTTTTATGGCTGCTATTCCAAAGATAATCCCCCCAAATACGTTAAACATAGCATATACAGAGAAGCATTCAAACTCTCCCTCTGAAATGAGGTTAAAATTCTAACATTTAAAAAGCTGATATTTCTTTTAAAGACATTTCAGTTTTAACATGTAAACATGGATAAACATTGTTCTTATGTTTCCATAATTACTTAATTAGGGAAAACTTTAAGGCTAAATTTTCCATAATTACCTAAGTCACATTCAGATTATTGGTCTGAAATTATCTTGTGTATATTTTAAGTGTATTAAACGGACTTTTCCCACAAAACCTAATAGGTACAAATGGAAAATGCAACTTTCATAAACTCAAGTAACCATACTCAATTATGAAGACTATAATCCACTGAAAAAAACAGGACAAACCAAACAACAGAAGATCATAAAGACAAGAGAGAAAAGAACTTGCAAGAAAAATTATGAAGCTAATCACGTGTGGGATTTTCCCTGGGAGGGGACTGTGCTTGTGGACTGTCTATAAAGAAAGGATTCCAGTTAAGTTTTACTCCAAACATTTCATTAGGGTAGGGGTAAAGAGCTCTTGGGAGAAGTTTAGTCAACTGATGCAAACTTTCCTAAGTCAAATGTTGTCGCCGGGACCTACTATTACGAATAAATATAACTGTATCTCAAAGACCATTCATTCCACGGGTCTGAATTTTATTTAAAGGCTACCTTTTCCATAGTAATTCATTCTAAGTTGCTATTTCCCTAGAAAGAAATGCAGAATACAGGTATACTGCTATAGATACATTTCTAGAAGTACTTTTATTAGTAAAATATGGTACAGAACAAGTAGCAGATTAGCAGCTATGGCAACTAGAGGACCTGGCATCACGACAGGCGGTAACATGGAAAGATCAGAAAACAGACTGGTCATCTGGAGATAGGGCTTTAAGAGCATCTCCCCTTTTTCAAAAACTTGGAAGACTTGGGTTGCAGATTTCAAGATGACTCAACAGTTTGGTAAACAGGAAATATCATCATTACTCATTCCTCATCACTGATTTCCCCTACATGTCCTAAATATTTTAAAACCTTGCATCAACTTATCAAAGATTATCATGTACCAAAGAGATTAAAATTTGTACCTGTTCCTATGGGAATGCTATTACTACCACATCTAGTTACATGAATCATAGCTCTGACAATGTCATCATCCTATGAAACCTTCCCACGCAGAAGTAAAACACAGCTAGAAATCATCAATAGCCATTTTCCGAGAGAAAGCAGCTTCATTCTCCGAGTAACAAAAAGTGTTTTAGGAGGGCCTCGGTGTCCCACCTACCTTGCTCTTCATGATCTTTGAAGTGCCACCAATACCCTTTGGAAGGATGATATCGACAGTATGACATAGCTTCATCAAAAGCTGACTGAATGCCATGTACCGCAGTAAGCTTATAAAAAGAAAACAAATTCTGAATTTCTCATCAATCATCCAAATTTACAAAGTGAACACAAAATATTACATATGCAAAGACAGTAATTCTTCTGCTTTTCAGAACCTGAATCACTATGTATCTAGGGGTGGTATATACTCTGAACATGGAGTTGGCCCACAGGAACCAATGCTTAAGATATTCTAATAGTCAACGCTTTATACCAACTTACACAAGGGAGAGGAGTTCCTGTTTAATTCTCGGTAGCAAGGTAGTTCAATTAGAAGTTTTCTTTAATGTTTAAAGTACGTAAAGACACTCACCACTCTAGAGTTTATAACTGATCCCAAGTCTGGTGCCTGATAGATCACTCCGGCAATAATATAGTAATCAGCCAGTGGGATAACTAAAGCAGTGGGGAAAAAAAAGGTTTATCAATATAGCTATGCACACAAACTGCTAAATATATTTCCATAAAAAGAACAACTAAAGTTTGACATTTTCCCATACTAAAGCTTAAGGTAGGGTTCGGCAATTCCTGTTTTTGTAAATAAAGTTATATAGGAAAATAACCACACTCATTCATTTGCGTTATTATCTAAGGCTGCTATGGCACTAGTTGAATAGTTGTCTCAGAGACCAAGAGGCCCACAAAGCCTAAAATATTTAGTCTCTGGACCTTCACAGAAAAAGTTTTGCTAAAAAAAAAGTTTGCCCTAGGAGCAGCGCTTCTTAAACTTTAACGTGCATTTGAATCACCTGAGTATCTTGTTAAAATCAGATTCTTACTCAGTAGGGACAATGCATTTCTAACAAGTTCCTAAGTGATCCGATGCTGCTGTCTGTCAACCACACTTTGGGGAATAAGACCTTAGAGCAAGAGAGATTTAGGGCCCAGGATGAAGATACCAGACACACTGAACTTGCCTCTGTGCCCCAGTCCGAGGTCCTAAGGAATAAAACAGCGGCTAGTGAGGCTGGTGCCATTTTCTGTCGCTCCTGTACCTGGAACCCTTTCATCATGGAACTCTTGTCCCCAGCCCTGTCTTTGTTCTAAGTTTCTCTTTTTCTCTGGGCAGGGGCTCTAGATCTTTGACTTTTTTTTTTTTAATTTATTTATCTTTATTTATTTATTTTTGGCTGTGTTTGGTCTTTGTTGCAGTGCGCGGGCTTCTCATTGCAGTGGCTTCTCTTGTTGCAGAGGACGAGCTCTAGGCACTCGGGCTTCAGTAGTTGCGCCTCGCAGGCTCTAGAGCGCAGGCTCAGTAGTTGTGGCACACGGGCTTAGTTGCTCTGCGGCATGTGGGATCTTCTCGGACCAGGGCTCGAACCCGTGTCCCCTTAACCACTGCGCCACCAGGGAAGTCCTAGATCTTTGACTTTGAAAGTAAATTTGGATTCTTGACTCTGGAACCACAACTTCAGTAGCAAGTCATTCTCTGGAATCAATACTAGGGTGAAGGTTATTCTCAAAGGTCTTGATGAGAGTATCTAATTTAAAAGATGTAGCTGGTCATCTCTGGAATAGGTGACTAGCTCTGATTCAAAATCAAGTCTGAATTCTATACTTTTCAGTATGAAAAGCAAGTTTTTGTCTGGTAATTTTGGTTGAATGTGTCAATGAGGATTTTCCATTGATCTTTTATGACTTTGGTGCAACTGCATCTACCATGAATTAAACCTGATTTCCTTCTGAGAGACTAGAATTTGACAGGCAGAGGATGTCTACATGATCAGCCCTCAATAAAAATTCTGGACTCAAGAGTCTCAAACGGTCTTCCCTAAGCTCTGAGCAGACATATTACACACTGCATTGCACTACTAGAGGGAAGGTGCACTTGCTGTGGCCCCTCACAGAAGGGAAAGCATAGGAAGCCTACACATGGATTCCTACAAATCCCTAAAACAGAACCCAATCCACAAAAATAAGAACATATAGCTCAGGAGTAAATAAATCATGGTATTTTAAGAAGAAAATAATGCCTAAAGTTTACATATTTTACCTTGAGTAGGGGACTGCCGCTGTTGCTTCCGAATGATAAAAAGAATGGGCTCTTGAGCATGTAAAAGGATGTATTCCACTCCAACCATCTGACTGAAAACAGGACACAGACATTCAGAGATCTATGAATGCCCTACAAACAATTCTGTAGAACACTCAAATTATCACATAAAAGTATAGCAACATTGTAAACACGATAAAACTGCCTATGTTTGATATTAAAAATTGGCTGTTCAATAAAACTGGCTCTTTTTCCCAGATAGATGGGGCACAGATAAAGTAAGATTTCATTTTTAAACAACAACAAAATTTCTCTACAAAACTTCATGATGAACTTAAATAGGAGTTATTTTCAGTCATGAAAAGTACAATGAACCTACATTTCAAAAAAGGCAACCAAAATACCAGGATGCTTCCTGACCAAGGAGATCTATAAATATATATAAAATATAAAAATATACATGAACACTATACCTGTCTTAATATAGATTGCTACTATATATTGTACCCAACCAGAAAACAGCAAAAACCTTATCCTCACCCCCAACATATTTTTTCCTGACATACTATGTTTAAAAGCAGGGCTTCCCTGGTGGCACCGTGGTTGGGGGCCCGCCTGCCGATGCAGGGGACACGGGTTCGTGCCCCGGTCCGGGAGGATCCCGCATGCCGCGGAGCGGCTGGGCCCGTGAGCCATGGCCGCGAAGCCTGCGCGTCCGGAGCCTGTGCTCCGCAACGGGAGAGGCCACAACAGTGAGAGGCCCGCGTAACGCAAAACAAACAAACAAACAAAAAAAACAAAAAAAGCAACACCAAGGTATCTCAGTAAATGTAAATATTTACCTCATAACAAAAGCTATTTAAAATACCAGAGGGCTTCCCTGGTGGCACCGTGGTTGGGGGCCCGCCTGCCGATGCAGGGGAACCGGGTTCGCGCCCCGGTCTGGGAGGATCCCACATGCCGCGGAGCGGCTGGGCCCGTGAGCCATGGCCGCTGGGCCTGCGCGTCCGGAGCCTGTGCTCCGCAACGGGAGAGGCCGCAGCAGAGGGAGGCCCGCATACCACAAAAAATAAAATAAAATAAAATAAAATACCAGAAATTTAATTTCTTAGAACCCCTGCTCCCCATGTTTAGCTGACAGATGAAAAACTTCATTACACAGTTGTTTCAGAAACGTTTGTAACAGTAATAAATTCTTAATTATTTAGCATCCCAAGTCTGAAGAATCTTGCTAAATTTGGCTAAAGTTTTATTTGTCAAACAAAGAAAAATCTACTATAAACTCGACTATGGTTTAAGACATCAAATTAGATGTAGAGGAGACAACATATATAGTTACCTGGTTAAGGACAACAGTTGCATTGCTGAAATCAATGAGATTTACATCTAAACCTCATAGCTGCATTTTAACTGGACAGTAATATGTGAAGTTATAAAGAAAAGACTTCCTAGGTTACAAGTGACTACTAATAATTCCTTTGCATGTCAAATTTGCACAAACCCAAACAAAACTCCGGTTCTTCCAAAACTTCTACTCTGTACTTCATGATTCACAGCTTGAAAGAACTATTCATTACAAAATCTGCAGCTGGCAAAGATGCTACCTTCTTATAATAACTTACTTTAAGTGTTCTAATGTTAGCCTCTGCATTTTGACCACTTCATTATTACATGTCCTGTCATAAAAAGGATTACTTCTTTCTGAAAAGTAATCCAGGACACTTCCACTGTTCAAAATAGGGATCCAGGAACTGTCAACCCAAGAGATTCCCAGCAGATTATCTATAGAAAAGAAACAAAATGACAAAGGATGAGAAAAGAGAAAAAAATCCAATCCAACAAACATTTATTATGCATATAATGTAGGAGGCACTATGAATAAAAGGATGACGTGGATCCTATAACCTACATACCCTCACAGTCCAGCAGGAGAGATAAGTATGCAAGAAAGCAATGACAACACAAGATCCATAATAAAGGTATGAATAAATGTGTTATGAAAGCACAGTGGAGCGAGCAGAATATTTTACCTGAGGGAACAGGAATGATTTTTCATGGGGTGAGGAGGAGGTGGGTTTTAGCACTATATGTTAAAGAATAAATAGAGGTTCACCATGGAGAAAAGAGAGGCAAAGTAATTCCAAGCAGAGGTAATGCATATACAAAGGTAGGGAAATATAAAAGTATATTATATGTTTAATTGGGAGATTCTGATTGACATATATACACTAATATGTATAAAACAGATAACTAATGAGCCTGCTGTATAAAAAATAAATAAAATTCAAAGATTCAATAAATAAATAAAAGTATATTATATGTTTAAAGAATAACTCAATTAGGTGAAGAAGTTACAGGATTTGAAATCTAGAGAGGTCTTTCAAAATATTGGAAATCCTGAGTTTTTATAATGTTGGCAACTAATTCAAACATTTTCAAACAATATGTATGCCAAAGAAAACACATCCGTCGCCACTAGTGGGAGATCTTCCAATTAAAGAGACAGAAATAAGTTAGGAATCTATTATTATAGATGAGATAATAATGATGTAAAAGGGGCAAATGAAAAGTAGAATGCCCTTAATTACAGCCATACAATTTCATATTTTAAAGAATTAAACCTTAAATTTTTCAAAGTAGAAAAAGAAAAAAAAGACATGATAAGTAGGCCTAGATAGCTTTAATTAATGAGCTTTTATTGGGTACTGGCTGCAATGTTTCATACCACTGACAGTGTTAAATCCCACTAGCTGTAAGTCATGAAACATCAAATTGCCTATATAATTACTGGTTGAAGGAGGAAGAATGGAAAACTTCAACTTCCCCATGCCTTAGTTTTCTCATCTATAAAATAGGGATTATAATAGAATCTCCATGCTAGATTATATATGTAAAATGCTTAGTACATTGTAATAACCCAATAAATGTTCATGATGATGATGATGGTGGTAGTGCTGGTAGTCAATTTCTTTTAAGATTAATATGAACAAACTTATTTCTGGCTTAACCAAAGGCTGTCCTAGTTTGTGCCTCTTTTTTTTTTTCTAGTTTATGCACTTTTAAAAAAAATAGAAACGTCTTTCATTCTCAAAAGGGTATAGGTTTACTAGATATTCAAATGGTCACGCTAGATTAAACTCATTTCAAATGTCACTAATCTCTGCAAAGCCTTTCTCTACTTTGCAAGGCAGAAATAATGGTTTCTTTCTCTATGTCCTCATAGAGGTTTCTATATAGTTTTATTATTAATTATTAATAACCCACAAATACAAATGTTTTCCCATTAAATGCTGAGTTTTTTAAGGAACTGGGGCTGTGGGTTACTCATCAGAACTAGCACAGGACCTGTTTGGTAAGAATTCGAAAATGTTTATTAATTCATGATTAAGGGCTAAGGACAAGTTACTCCACTGGTCATAAACTTACACACACTCCAGTATCCAAGGATGTTCAGTTACAAACTAGTTAACTGGCATTAAGAGGGTGGTATGTGGCTGTGAAATAGGATATATTAGTTCTCCCACAAAGAAACTACCTGTGACCACAGCCCAATAAAGAGAATATACTACAAAAACAAGCAGACTCCAACTATTTCTTACCATCTCCACTGTTACCACCCTAGTCTGAGCCACCTCCAAATCTCCATGCATTACAAAAATGCCTTCCTAACCGGTCTCCCTAATTCTACCTTTGCCCTCCTACAGTGTTCTCAGCAGTCAAGGTGATCCTAAAAAAAAGTAAGTCAGTTTACGTTCATCCCCTCTGGTCAAAACCCTCCAGTGGTTCTCTATTTTACTCAGAGGACAAGCCAAAGGCCTTACCACGGCCTACAATTCCTGTATGAACAAGCCACCACACCAATTATCTCTCTGACCTCATCTACTTCCCGCCTCCTCTCTCACTGTGCTTCAGCCATACTGGCCCCCTTGCTGTTCTTCCGACATGTTCCCACCTTAGAGCCTCTGCAATGGCCCTAACAAATCTAAATAAAAAGTAAAAAGTTATGAAAGCTAAAAAGCCTGGTGGACTAAATGTTTCTCTTTTTTATTCAGTAGCAAGGGAGAGCATATTGACATAGCTCTCTAACAATAAGTAATGAAATTAGGTACTTGATATTCTCACTTATAACGAAAGACAAACATATAGTAAACATTATCCAGAACTGCTGAGGAGCACTGGACATTTTGACAATATATAAATGACAACAGATTTGTAATATGTATGCTAGACTCCAATTTGGTTAATATAGAAAAAGGAACCTCAAACGTCAGGAATAAGGTAGGCCCCAGGCCAAGTGCCAAGAATGAACCAAACACTGTCGGCTCATGACCCCACCCCCTGCTCTGTCGTTCCTTCACCTGGACAGAACAGCCCCAATACTGCTATAGAGATACGTATGTAGGACAACACCGCAGGGCCCAAAGCCCAGAGCCTCTTCCAACCCCTTCGTTCTGACTCCTCTAAGAGACTCCTGAAGAACTGCGAAAATCTAGGCAATTTTTCGACAGATTGGCGCTTTGGGTCGTTCACAGAAAACATTCCAAAGAGCTTGGGAGACATCACAAAGGAACCGGAATCTTGCCCCAAGAGCTATAAATCCCTAAACCAGATCCCAAACAATCAGGAAACAAAGGGGACAGCACAGGTTACCTCGGATATCCACCGCCGCCATAGTTCGAAAAGCGTTCTCAGGTTCTTCTTCCGGCGCAGAGTAAACGTAACAAGTCTGAGACGAAAGAGCTCTGCTGCACAGCAGAGGAATGTTAAGAAGGAACCAAATGAGGGGAGGAGACTGCGAGGCCGGGAAGACAGGGCAGGGAAAGGGAAGAAGCGGAGAGAATAGGAGGTGGAGCGGGGCGGGGCTGAGGGGCGGGGCTGAGAGAGGGTGGGGCGGGCTGGGAGGTGCAGCGGGGCGGGGAAGAGGGGAGGAGCGGAGTGATGGGGT
>NC_041224.1:151181824-151206842 GCF_002837175.3 Physeter macrocephalus
GAGCCGGGCGAGGAGGAGGGGGGAGGGATGGAGCCGGGAAGTAGAGTTGGGTGGGGAGGAGAGGGGTGGGACGAGGCAAAGAAGGGCGGGGCGGGGCTGGGAGGTGAAGCGCGGTGGGGAGGGAAACGGTAAGAAGGGGAGGGAGAGGCTAGGAGCTGCTAGCAGGAAGGAGAGGGCAGCGCCAAAGGAAGGAGAGGTAGAGGCAGGGCATACTACCGGGGTAAAAATTTGGAGACTTTGAGGAAAAACAGAGTGAGCGGAGCCCTGCCCAACGTCCACCACTGAGGGATTCGAAAATTCGACCTTGATCTCCTGTGATCGTTTATAAGAACAAATTCTGATTGTGCAGAGTTGGGGGTGGTAACATCTTTCATTTTAAAAGCTCTTTCAGGTGTATCCAATGAACTGTTCAGTTTAGGAGCTACTGGCCATTCTGTTTTTCACCCTGCCTCAAGTGTGGGGATGGGCAGGACTAAGCAGGAAGAATTTGACAGTCATTAGCTTTTATGTGACTAAGCCCATTAAAAGTCTAAACCCATTGAAGAAAATATTACATGCCTCTGAGACAAAATTTTCACAAGACAGGAAATGCTTCTGAAGCAAAATATTAACAAGATTAAAAGAAAGGGAACACCCCTGGGTTCCTGAGTAAAGACCTAATGTCTGCATTCCGGCTAATCTGGGCTAGATAGCAAGATGCCAGAGAGGGAATAATTCTGTGAAATGCAGAAGCCATAGGAAGCCTTAAAAAGATTTTCAAGCTCCATAAAATCAAAATGATGAGGACATCTGCAAGCAAGACACAGATGCCGAGAACCCCCAAATCTGAAGAAGCCCTTTTTATGGTGATGAAGTGTTAGTGCCTGTATCTGTTCCAAAACTTAGGTACTATGAAGGTTCCCCCAGAATTTAACCACAAAACAGAGGTAAGGGGGTGGGGGCCCATGAATTTATTGGAATTTTCTACCTCATAGACTGGGAATTCAAAATTTTTAACTCTAAGTGGCATAAAAATATATTGCTTTGTTACACTCCACTTTTTGAACTGGGATTTTACACTTGAGATGGTATGTATACAATATGTGTCCCAATAAAAGTATGCACATGCACAGAGCAGAGTTTTCAAAGGAGAAAGGCCTGGTGGGGGCCTGGTGGAGAAGGCATTCCAAAACAGGGGTTATCATGTCCAATAAACAGAAGTGTGAAACATCAAGCTTTTTGTTTTGTTTTGTTGGTTCTGTTTTCTTGTGTTTTTATTAGGAGAGGATTAGGAAGAAGTACAACAGAACACAGATCTGTGGGTCATAAAACATATGGTGAGCATGGTAGGCCAGACCTGGGAGCTCAGCCTTTATCTTGTAGGCAGTGGGGGAAATGTAACTGGGCTTCCATTTTAGAAAGATTGTCCAAGGAGCATGAGTTGAAGGCATTTATAAGACTAAAAACAGGGAGTCCGTTTAGGAGACTGTTGCAAACTAAATGATGTCTGCACTCATACAAAGGCAGTAGTAGCCGAGGGAAGAAAAAGGATGACAGATATTTAGGAGATAAAATCAAAAGGGAATTAGTGACTAGTAGATGGGCTTGTTGAAGGAAAGGCAGGAAATAAAAAATTATTCCCAGGATACTGCTTTATAAGACTAAGTGTTGTTAATCAAATTAGGAATGACAAGTAACAAGTAAGTAGGTGAAAAGGGGAGTAATGATTTATTTTTGAACATGTCCATCTTATACATGAAGTGTCTGCAGGACATTCTGTATACTAGAGTTTCTTAGCCTTTGCATTATTGACATTTGGGGCCAGATAATTCTTGGCTGTAAGTATGGGGAGCTGTCCTGTACATTGTAGAATGTTTAACAGCAACCCTGGCATCTACCCACCAGATGCCAGTAGCAGCAATCCCCTCCCAATTATGATGACCAAAAATGTCTCCAGACATTACCAAATATCCATGGAGGGCAAAACTGCCCCCAGTTCATAACCACTGCTTACAAAGGTATCTATAGTAGTATGAAGTCAAAGCAGAAAAGTTTCAGGAAGAGAGGAGTACTCACAGTGTCAAGCAGATAAGTGAGATAAGGGCCAAGAAGCAGGCATTGGATTCGGTAAATAGGATGCCCCTAACAAGAATAGTTTTTGTGGAATGATAAGGGTCAGAGGAGAGTATGTTCAGGAGTAAAGGGAAGTGGCATTGGGTATAGCCTGTATTTGCAAGGCTGAGAGGGAAGCCTAGAGTGCTACCTGGAAGCTGTATGGACATAATAATACTGAAATGTGAATATGTGGATAGGCTAAGGTAAAAGACCCAGAGAAGATCTTCAATTAATTTTCAGCAAATTCATTCATTCAGTCAGTCAGCCACCAATCATTTAATACCTACTCTATGTTTTGCTCAGCTCTAGTTGCAGAGGATAAAGCAGTAAACAAAGCCTCTGGCTTCAAGGAGTCAACAAGTCTGATGGAAAAGACAGACGATAAACAAGTACATAAATAAAGAAGAGCATTACAGATTGTGATAACAAAAATGGGGGAAGATGAGATAGGGATTAACTGGAGGAAGCCACTTTGGATACGATGGTCAGGACAGACCTCTCTGAGGAGGTGACATATCTGAGCTGATACCTGGAGGAAGAGAATGAATCAGCCACATGAAGAGCTGGGGCTCAAGCCTTTCAAGCAGAGAGAAGAGCATACAAACCCTGCAGTGGAAAGTGCCTTGGTCTGGGAACCAGGAAAAGGCCAGTATAAACTGAATCACATAAGTGAAGGAGGAATAGTGGGAAGAGACGAAGAAAGAAGGTAGGAGTCAGATGATAGATGGCCTTGTAAATAATTTATTTTTTTATTCAAAGGAAACGAGAAGCTATTAAAGACTTTAAGGGGTAGAATGCCACAAAGGTATTAGTTCTAACTGGAAATTTACACTGGATGTCAAAAATATTTGCTGTTTATTGAGCCACTTACTATGGATCAGGCACTGTGCTAAGCACTTTGATGAATTATCTAGTTTTCCCCTAACAACTTTATGAGGCAGATGCTATTATTACTCCCATTTTGCAGATGAGGAGACTGAATGAGGCAGATGAATTAGCTGCTCACAAACTTATTATCTATGTGAGTACATCGTTAATCTACATTTTCCACTCCCCTTATATCTAGATGTAGCTACATAGGTAGTTCTCATCAATGGAATATGGATGAAAGTGATTAGTGTCATCCCCAGGCCAAGGTGCTTAAAAGCATTGGTGCCTTTTCCACTATCTCTCTCTGCTTCCACTTGGTAGATATCAGAGAGACCTTCAAGTCATGGATTGAACATGGGGAGAGCCAGGATCTCTGAATGGCTGACCATGGTGCTGAACCTCCCTGCTGACCTACATCGGACCTTGATAAAAGCAAGAAATAAGGTTTTAATGTGTTAAACCACCCCCCAACACACACACACAATTTGCTTTGTACTCTCTCTTCTATAAAGTCAGTAATGGTGATGTAATCTACTCCCTTTTCTGTAGGATATGCTAAAAATTTGTACCTGCCTCCCCTATATACAATATGGCCCTTTGAGGCTTTGTGGTTTGGGGACTTACATCATTTGATATGCAAGTGTTAGAGTGCAAATGAAAGAGAAAAACAAAAAGCTCTTCAGTAGGAGGGTAGGAATGATTTTCTGATTGGTTAAGAGAAATTAATAGCACATTAAAAACAATTACCTGCTTGCACCTTCCTCCATACGGTTACAATCCAGATTCCTCACATAGGTGCCTTTTAAATACTTGACACACTGCGCCTCTTTACTATGTTTTACTTTCTTTAACATTCTCTCCAATAGTCTAAATTTACACACATCATATCCTCCCACTTCTTTACCTGTGTGCCCTTCTTTATAGGGATACCTCTATAATTCCAGGGCCTGAATTAAGACTCTTTCCTAAAAAGAAGTTCTCTAGACTGTAAACTCCATAAAGACATGGTCAGGTATGTGTTTGCCTGATATAATTGATCTAGTCCCTGGCATGGTGTCTTCCATGTAATAGGTGCTCGACAAATATTTGTTGAATTAACAAATCATGTATAAATGAATGGATGATACAATGGCCCTCAGATCAATAACAAATTTCTGCATTTCAATAATGGATAAATGTAATGGGATTGTTAAGTGGAAATGGATTTATGGGAAGTTATAAGAAAACTCCTTAATATCTCTCTTGATCTTAGAACAATGTAGAACAAACAACAACAACTTCATTTATGCTAATGTTCTGGAAATCCACAGAATAAAAAGAAAAACACAAGGTTGTATTTTGTGTGATAACCTACCAGAAAAATGTTCTAGAAGATATTAAACTTGTGTGAGTTTTTTCTCTCTTATTTAATGAGCAAAAAGCCAGCTACTTCAAAATACAGAACAGGACAGAAAATCACTTCAGAATTACTTAGGAGGTATCTCTGAAAAGTTACCCTGGAACCTCTGGGAGTGGCCTTGATGGTGCACGGAGAGATATGGTACCAAATATTTTGTATTTTAAGGGTTGTGAGAAAATCTACACTACCCCTGCATGGCAAATACCAAAACCTGACCCTGGGCAGTACCTCTGAAGGCAGCTGTTCACCTTAGGAATTAGCTATAATTGTAGACCAAAAAACCCGATCACTAAGAGTTCAACCCTAGAATCCCAAACATAGAGTACAGATAAGCTTAGTCCAGAAGAAGCAGAATCATCTTCCCTCCAAGAACCTCCCCTTGGATTTTGTTCCCATTGCAGGACAGTGGTCAAGTATCCATGAGATTGGGCAGTACTAAACCTCCAAGAAGACTCCATGCAGCATCACAAAGCAATAACAAAGGCTGACTGGGACTTCCCTGGTGGTCCAGTGGTTAGGACTCCGAGCTCCCAATGCAGGGGGCCCGGGTTCGATCCCTGGTCAGGGAACTAGATCCCACATGCATGCCGCAACTAAGAGTTCGCATGCACAACTAAGGAGCCCGGGAGCCGCAACTAAGGAGCTTGCCTGCCACAACTAAGACCCGGCGCAACCAAATAAAAATAAATAAATACCAAAAAAATTATTTTAAAAAAAATTGCAAAAGCTGACTAAATTGATTAGACTTCACTATGGCATTCAAAGATGGCTAACAAGTCTCATCCTGTTGGGCGGAGCATGCCTCTGAGCTGTTTTGCTAATTCTGGAGTGAAGCAAAGAGAGTATCCCAAAGAAGATCGTTGGCTAACCACTGATACAGCAAGTAGCGTCCTAGAAAGTGATGCTGAAAGTCAAATTGCTATATCTCAAGTGACTATGCCAGCAAACCTTGAGAAAGGAGTGGCTGAGGCAATCGCTTGCAAATCTGCTGGTAGATTTTGCTTTACTCTTAGGGACCTACAAGTAAAGGATTTGGTAATTTCCTCAATAAGATTACAGGAAAGAGAGAAGTAATTCCTAGGCCTTATTAGTGATAAAATTTTTCATAGTATTCTCATATTGTCTTCTTAATCTAGGCTATAGCTGCACATACGTCCCCATTTTTAATCATATCTTTTCTTCTTTTTTTTGATTAATGTCACTAGTGATTTATCCAATTGGATTGTGGTTTTTTTTTTTTTTTTTTTTACTTATTTACTTTTGGCTGCATTGGGTCTTCGTTGCTGCGCTCAGCCTTTCTCTAGTTGTGGCGAGCGGGGGCTACTCTTCGTTATGGTGCGCGGGCTTCTCACTGCTTCTCTTGTTGCAGAACACCGGCTCTAGGCACGCAGGCTTCAGTAGCTGTGGCTCGCGGACTCCAGAGCGCAGGCTCAGTAGTCATGGCACATGGGCTTAGTTGCTCCGTGACATGTGGGATCTTCCCAGACCAGGGCTCAAACCTGTGTCCCCTGCATTGGCAGGCGGATTCTTAACCACTGCGCCACCAGGGAAGCCCTGGATTGTATATTTTAAAGAACAACATTTAGCTTTATTAACTCACTCTGTGGTATCTTTTTCTTCTCTCTCTCTCTCTCTCTCTCTCTCTCTCTCTCTCTCTCTCTTTTGGTATCTTTTTCTATTTCACTTATTTCTGCTTTTATTTTTTTAATTTCCTTCCTTCTACTTTCTTTGGCTTTATTCTGTTGTTCATTTCCTAATTTCTTGGGATGAACATTTAGTTCATTAATTTTCAGCCTCTACTTATTTCTTCAATAAGCATGTAAGGCTATAAATTTTCCTTGAAGAAACCTTTTCACTGTATACCTCAAGATTTGAAGTATAGTGTTTTCATTATCATTTGTTCAGTGTTCTTTAAGTTTTTTTTTTTTTTTTTGCGGTTTCTTCAATAAGCATGTAAGGCTATAAATTTTCCTTGAAGAAACCTTTTCACTGTATACCTCAAGATTTGAAGTATAGTGTTTTCATTATCATTTGTTCAGTGTTCTTTAAGTTTTTTTTTTTTTTTTTTGCGGTGCGCGGGCCTCTCACTGTTGTGGCCTCTCCAGTCTCGGAGCACAGGCTCCGGACGCGCAGGCTCAGCGGCCATGGCTCACGGGCCCAGCCGCTCCGCGGCATGTGGGATCCTCCCAGACCGGGGCGCGAACCCGGTTCCCCTGCATCGGCAGGCGGACGCGCAACCACTGCGCCACCAGGGAAGCCCCCTGCCTGTATTCTTGATCTTAGCTGAGAAACCTTGTCTCCCCTCTTCCTGACTTCACCCAATCTCGTCCATTCTCTTCAGGCACCTCTCTTGTATCAGGCTCCTTCTCTTTTCTTTGAAAAGTGTTTTCTTGTTCTAGAATCTATACTGACTCCCTATTTTCTGCCCACAGAATGAAATGTAAATGGGCCTCAACTTGCTTTTCAGCTTTATCTCCAAACCACAAACCACCACTCACACTCTGAATCCCTACTACAATACTGAGCTTATCGAAGATTCCAGAACTGCGGAGGATGTTTATGTCTTTGAGCCCTTGGATGTGGTTCTACCTGGAAACTTCGAATGCTATTCTCTCCCTTCCCTCACTCACACTCTCAGCTCAGTATACAGGAGAGCACATGTGCATGGGTACACGTGCACACACACAGGAACACACACATTTACCTGGAAAAATCTACCTATGTGTAAGCAAGATTAGAATGGGGGGAAAGGTTTATATTCTTTTTAAGTTTATTATTTTGCAGATGCTGTCAATGAGTGATGAATGTGATTTCGGTAGAGGGGAGTGGGTACAGGGAAAAGTCAGGAAATGGTTAATAAAGTCTGTGTTGGCAGATAGTTCCCTTCTCTTTATCCTCTCTCTGCTGACTTAGGAAATTTTCTTTACATTCCACGAAATGATAACACGTCCATTTCCATTCCTTCTCAGATACCTAATTGCCCAGGCATTTGGATGACTCCATCTCCTAATCCACTTTCATGTTACTTTCTCTTGGGATTGGTTACCTGGTAACTCTGATACCAAGCTTGCCTTCCTAGTAATTATGCTCTTCATATTCTCCAATAATTATCTCCTGCTGAGTTTTCTTACAGTTTATGTTTTATTTATTTCTAAATTTCATATATGTGGACCTAAGAAAATAATTTTATTTTCTTAGGGTCATGTATAAAGTGTATTTATAAAGAACATTTACCAAATGTTTATCGGTAGAAGGAAAATTTCTGGGTTCATGTTCCATTTCCTGCCAGATAAAGTGACCCTTTGCTTCACAGATTATCTGTCCTTGTGACTATGGCTTTATGTGAACCTGACATATAATGTGAGCTAATTCTTTACTTTCCTGTGAGTGCTCAAGTGTAACATTCAATGTCATTTCACACATCTGGATTAAAACAAGATAAAAAATTCACTAACAGCCAAATAAAACTTAAAAACAGAAAAAAGGTATGAGATGATAGACTTTGTAATAGTGCCTTTTCTTGTGTCTCCAGTTCATGTCAAAAGTTATTCCCAAGTTATATGCAAGAAAAGTATCAATGCATATACTATTTGGATATACCATATACCCATGTAAAATGTAAAACCAAATTATACATGTGCTAGCATTCAGGGCTTTGTTTTTTAACATGCTATATACAAACATGGAAATATCTGTCTGATTTGTGGACAAATCACTCAGAGAAACAATGTCTTCTCAGTGATAATTCATCTAATCGTTTTTATTTATCTATTCAGCTGTCAGTTGTGGGTGAGTACAAAATGGCCCTGTGACCCAATATTGTAATACAAATTGAAAAGTGATGTAATAGATGTTACTATTACTGGCTTATAGAAGACAAATCAACTGTAAAGCCCATGGGGAGCTGTGGAATAATGGGAAAATCCTTTTATGCTTAAGACATTTAAGTCTCTATTTTTAAAAAATATTTATTTACTTGGCTGCACCTGGTCTTAGTTGACACATGAGGGATCTTTAGTTGCGGCATGCGAGCTCTTAGTTGCGACATGTGGGATCTAGTTCCCTGAACAGGGATCAAACCCGGGGCCCCTGCATTGGAAGTGTGGTTTCTTAGCCACTGGACCACCAGGGAAGTCCCCTAAGTTTGTATTTTTAGATGATAAGACATAGTTGTACACATGTATACACTCAAAGATGAGATAAGTAATTCATAATTAATTTGTGCTGCAAATTTTATTACCCTTCTTACCAGAAACTTATATTTACATAAAAGAGTTTGTCAGATCTCAAAAGCTAGATTAAAAATCACAATGTATCTGTGGCATTTTGATACAGAATGAAAAGAAATTTAATTTTGATGTGTAGTTAACATTGAAATAAGTCAAATTTTAAATTAGTGTAAGTTCAAAGTGGTATTTAAAAATCACACTTGTGTGTATAAATTCGGTAAAAGTATTTTTCTCCATACAGACATAGCAAACATAGGTAGAAAGAGTTTTACAAAGGTAGAGTCTTGAAATTATTTGGTTATGTTAATGTTGTTTATTATTAATGCAAAGCATTAAAAATACCTGACTGGACTCTAAGAATGCCCAAAATACAAAAGTTTGATCCTGGCTTAGAAGTTCTTGATGGAATCACACTTAAAAGTATCACTGTCACATGGCAGTTCAATATCACTTGTTCAACCATTCTCCATGAGATACAGCTGTGATAAATGCTAAGGAATAAAGGAACTAGAGTTGGTAAAGACTGTTACCTTGCTCATTCAATTCACCCAAATTAATATAATTCTAGGCATAAAAGCTGGTTAAGCTGAAACATAACAAAGTTAAAATACAATTGAGTTGGAGAAAATGTCAGCAAAAATAGGAATAATAGTTAATATTTACATATTTAGTACTTACAATATGGCAGGTACAGTGCTAAGCACTTTAAAAAGATTGCTGCACTTAATCGTTCCAACAACCTCATGTGTTACTTACTATTAAGTCTACACCTCATAGAACCAGACAGTAGAATCGTGGTTGCCAGGAGCTGAGGAAAACTGGGGAGATGTTGGTCAAAGGGTATAAACTTTCAGTTAAAAATGAATAACTTCTGGGACTCTCATGGTGATTATAGTTACTAATACTGTACTGTATACTTGAAATTTGCTAATAGAGTAGATCTCGTGTTCTCACCATACACACACACCCCAAAAATGGTAACTATGTGAGGAGATGGATGTGTTACTTAACTTGACTGTGGTATTCATTTCACAGTATATATGTATCACCACATTGTACAACCTAAATATATACAATTTTTCTTTGTCAATCATACTTCAGTAAAGGTGAAAGGAAAAAGTTGCCACCTTACATATGAGGAAACAGAAGCTGAGGGAAGTTAAACAAGTCACTTGAGGTTACAGTGATCAGTGGTGGAGCCCAAGTCTCCAGTCCCCTTACTCTTTCCTATTTTGCTCTTCTGCTGTTTACATATTGAACACAAAAACCAAAATTTGAACTTGTATGAAAAGATGAGTATGATTTTTTTTCCTAGAAGAGAAAAGGCAATGGGCACTTTGGCTGGGGGAATAGCTAATGCAAATTCAGATGTGGAAGGGATTTTGTTCAAAAGAGAGCAGGTATATTGTGCATTGAGCAAACAATGTGATGATGCTGGAAGATGATGATAAAAGATAAGACCCTTGTGCCCCATTTGTTTCAGATCTTATTTGCTTAAGAGTTTTGACTTGATCCTAAAGGCATCAGCTAGTCAATGGAGATTGTTATTTGATCATGGAAACTCAGATGTCAGTGTGGAGGCTGAATTGGATGAATACTAAGTAATAGCTCCTAACAATCCAGACAAGAACTGATGATGGACCAAACTAAGGCAGGAATTACCAAAGTGATGGAGATATAGACCTTGGAGGGGTAAAAGAAATTTGCTCTCCTCCTCCCAGATGCAAGCACTTCAATCAGCTGTTGAGCATGTGCAAAAATGGGAATGGTCAGCAAAAAAGTGCAGTCCTGAGTTTTTCACACATCAGTAATATTTCCTGCTGTGGGTTCTTCTTTACCAATCCAGATGGGGAATTATCACTTGTAGACTTCAGAGGAAAAGGTAATTATAAAATTCATTAGGCTTCCTGAATGAAGGAGTATAATTAAACCACCATGGGCAAAGAGCCTCGTCTGTATAATTTAAAGCTATGCAGTGGGTCATTGTTTATGTCTCAAATCTCATCTACATGTAGCTAATTCATAATCATGCTCCATATGGCCAAAATTAGTTACATTATTCTGTAGGCCAAGCAAGAATATTTGTTTTTTTTAAAGAGGTTTCAATATCCTATCCAGTGTAGTCCCACGTGCATCTGAATTATCCATTCTCCTTTTCTCGAAATATTTGAATCTTGCTAGAGTGAAAAGAAAAAATAAAATATATGGAATGTATGAGAAAAAACTCTTGTTTCAAGAGCCCAGCACCCTTAACAGAACGGGGTTAGGATAGGATATTCTTATACCTATTTAAAGGACAGAGAAACCAGGCAGATCTGTGCCAAGCTGCCAGATGTTGAGGTGTTCAATTAGGATAACAAGCCAAAATGAAAGTAACAATCAAACCTCTTTATTCATTTACTGCGACAGTGCAAGCAAGAGGCAAAAGAGAAAGGCATTGGCTCCCTAGTGTTGCATTTTCCCCCATGGAATGGCGCCAGACAAGGATCAATGGAAGCACAGATGGGAGATATCATCTCACTGGCAAGGAGCCCTGAACAAAAAGCTCCTGCTCTTTTACAGACCTGTGTGTCTACAGGAAGGAAGAGGGGAAAGGGCTAGGTGTGAAAAATACTGAGTCAAAGTGAGAAAAACAGCCTCAGCCAAGGGTCCCTGATAATGAGGTCTTGGTGGAGGGGCTTGGAAAATGTCTCAGCCAAAGCCCCGGATAAAGAGACTTCCAAATGGAGGTGCCCGGGCTGGGAATGGAGATACGCATATGAGCATGGCTTGCACAACAAGGCCTGAGTCATTGACTGAAACTCCCTCCAGAAAACTACAATGCACAAGTATGATATGGGTAGGGCAGCTTCCCCTATGAGGCCTGCCAGGCAATTACCAAAGTCCTGACCACGCATAGGATTTTGTCCTGGAGCCACACTACTCAATGTGAATCCAGGAGAATCCAGATCTGATAATAAGTTGAAATGGATTCATGTGTCCAGCATGCCAATCTGCCAAAAGCCATAAATTGTGAATAGAGAGAATAAAGGAAAATTTTGGGTCTAATGTTATGCAACTGCTAAGGGGAGTTGGCAATCTTGATTTTATATGTTATATCTGAGAAGCCCAAGTACAAAGGTTAGGCCCGGGGCTGGGGTAGGGAAAGGAGAAACTGGGATTTTCCCTCCTGTTTCCCAACTTCGCTGATTTCTCAGCAATCTGTACATTAGAGTTTGAGAAGAGAAGGGAAGAGAGAAGGAGTGGTGCTTTGAAAATACTTGACCTTCTCAGTCCAGTGAACACTCATTGTGTCAGCCTTAACCATCTGGGAAGTAGACATCAGCACATGCTGTGTAATTTCAGAGCAGTGGCAGGAGGTTCCTCAGCTGACCTGGATGCAACTCATTTCTCTGACGTCTCTTAAATTTTTCCCCTAATTTCCATTCTCACTGCCTCTCACTTAGGTTATTATAGCAGACTTTGGATTACTGTCTCCGCCTCTGGTTTATTTTTCCCACTGGACTATCTGATAAACCTTAAAAGACATAGAACCAGAGCTTCTTTGGAAGTCAGTTATGTAGAGTTGGGACCTGAAGCCCACGGGAATGAATAAGCTCTCCTAGACAGTGATGTAATATTAAAAACAAATAACCAAACTCTTCTACTAACGAACTAGGGAAAGAGCACACACCCATTTTTCACTTATTCAATAAATAATTATTATGAATATTTATTATTATACCATTACTATATTCTAAGGATTAAGAAATTCTGCCCAGGAAATAAGGGGAGCAATGGGGTGGAGTTCTCAGCAAAGGCTTTATATGACATTTGAGCTGACATGAAAGATGAAGGTTTTTTTCCAGATGGGGTAGGGAGGGGAGGAAAGAGAGGAGTAGGGAGGAAAAAGGAAGTGAAACAGAAATATTTAGACATGAAGCATCCTGGAATATTCAAAGTATTGCAAACATTTCCTCATGTCTGGATAAGGTGGATAATGAGTGAGATGAGTGAGTATAAGAAACAGTAAGAGGCAAAGTGAAGCCCAGTAATTGGAGGGCTTGTAGTCTGTGATAAGTAATTTGGGCTTTATTCTGTAGGCAATTGGGGAACCATTGGAGAATTTTTTTACTTAGAGTAATAATAAGGTAAGATTTTCATTTTAGAAAGCGCAATCGGGCAATTGTATGAAAGACAGTTTGAAGGGTATAAGTGACTGGAGAGACTATTGCCTATGGTGTAAGTGAAAAAGAATACGGGCATGGGTAGGGAAAATAGCAATGGAATGAAGGGGAAGGAATGGATGTGATGGGCCTCAAGAAATTAGAATTTAAAGAACCTAGTAACTGAATAGATGTGGGAGTGAGAAAAGCCCAGGGTGATTCCTAGTTATTTGGCTTGGGTGAATGGTTTGATATCATTCACTGAGACAGGGGATAAAAGAGGAGAAGGGGAGTTTTGAACATATTAAGCTTGAGATGACTATAGAACATATAAAACAGTGTGATCCAGAAGGCAATTGGAATGAGAGCTAGAGGTCAAGGGAAAGCTGTGGACTAGAGCCTTATGCGCCTGGGCAATGTTTGAAACAAAGAGAATTCATCTTTCCTCTCTGTAGCCCTGCCAATGACTTTGTTCATGACCTCATCATCTCTCTTTTGGACCACTAAAATATTCTCCTTCTGGATCTTCAATCTCTACCCTTGGCAGTTCATTCTTCGTATTCCCATCAGAGTGATATTTCTCAAATACAATTATATATATTCTGCCATTTAAAACTTCTCATGGCTCCCTACAAGTCTGCAAAAGAAAAATCTATACTTCTTGCTTTGGCTTTCTTGGCAGTTAGAGAATAGAGCAGCCTTACTAAAGACACTTATTTTTACATCATACATTGTAAGGCTCTAACACTTTACAGTTATCTCCCAGGATATCTTGCAAAAGTGGTTCCCAAACAAACGTGTATTGATTACCCTCTGAAAAGACAAGGTCAGATGGCCAAGATCCTGAGCCCCCATATTCTTCACAAGTTGTCTTCAACTTTAACCATAAGATCTCACACACACCATGAAAATAATTGCTTTTCATTACCAACCTATGACTTTGGCTCCAAACCCCAATGTATTACCCTGGAGAACTTGAATGGACCACATAAGAGCCACCTAGAACAGGCACTTCTCAAAACTCCAGGTGAAACACCAGTGGAGGGCATTCCTTGGCCCCTTGCTCCTAGACCTATTCCCTGATCATTACCCTCAAATATTTGTCATCCTAGTGACAATAAAAAGCAACTAAATAAATGACCCAAGGGAACAGAAGGTTCTCCCTGCCCTCTAAATCACTAAAATGTGAGCCAGAGATTTTACACTGGCAGCTGCTACAGCAAATGCTACTTACAAGCATCTTTTGTTAGCCAACACAGTGAGGCCCCACACAATATTTTTTAAAAAATCTTTATCCTTTCCTTGCCATCAAAACATGAAAAATGAACTTGCAGAAGGGGTGGCGGTGCTCTTTACTTTTTGACATTCAACAATCAACTGGAGCTAAAACAGTATTCCTCTTTAGATGGGGTATTTATCTTCCAGTTCATCACCTCTGACCCAGTTCTCTCATGGGGGTTAGGCCAGTGCTTCTCAATCATTAATACGCTTGCGAATCACCTGGGCAAACTTGTTAAAATTCAGTTTCTGACTTGGTAGGTCTGGGGTGAGGTCTGAGATTTGCTTCCAGATAATGCTGCTGCTGCAGGCCCAGGAACCACACTTTGGGTGACAAGGAATTAAATAGGTAGCATAGCAATTAAGTGCTTCCCTGTGGAGCCAACAGTCTGGTTTGGGATTCTAGTTCAGCCACTTACTAGTTGAACCACCCCGGGAAAAGTTCCTACATTAACTGTGCCTCAGCTTCCTCATTTACAAAATGGTGCTAATAATAGTTCTTAATACAAAGGGTTCTAGAAAAGATTAAGTGAGTCGTACATGACAATCCTCAAAAGAGTGCCTGGCACACTGTACGAAACCAATGAGTGTTAACTATTATTATTCATTATGGAAGTTATAGTAGGTCCCTCCCTTGCTTAAAATTATGGACTGGGTTTCCATTGTCCTCAGGATGAAGTCCAAACCCCTTGACATGGATTACAATGCCCTTTGTGACCTGACCTCTATTCTCCTCTCGAACCTCATCTCTACTTTTGCCCCTAGCCATGCACTCTGATCTCTCTCATCTTGATCCTTCCACTCATGGAGTTCTCTCTACCTAGAATAACCTACCCTTTCTTTACCCAGCCAACTCCTAGAAGTCCTTCAAAACTTAGTTGAGGCAACTCAAGTTAGCTGTGTTGGAATTCTTCCCAGACCCTCCCCATCACCACTGTGAGTTAGGTAGCTCTCTTAAATGTTCCCATAGCATCCCTAGCACTTCCCTGTCACAATACTTATCACATTTATATTGTAATAGTCAAATTGTCTCTGTCTTCTTTGGGGCAACTCCTGTGGTCATAAGCTTTCAGTGTGTCCAGTGTGGCATTAATAAATGAATAAATGACCAAATATGTTTCTTGGTGCTACTATAGATCTCTATTGGCCCAAATCCTTTGATTTGATTAGACCTCTTCTTTTATGGGTTGTGGATCTCTCACCTTTAAGGATCCAGACAAGCTATAGCCCCATCTCCCCATCCCAGGGATGCACACATATTCACCACTGCCCTGACCCCGCCAAGTAACTGGTATCATAACAGCCCTGTGGGTAAACAATGCACATACACTGCAGAAGTTCTTGCATTTCCAGATTTAAGGATATGGCTCATTGCCGTATGGATGTGGGGCTCAATCATCAGCTAAATTACTACCCAGCAAAGTAATTTTAAACCTAGAGTTAGTGGCTTCAGTTCAAATTCATGCTAGGTTCTTTCCATAGCCATATTCATTTAACCTTTTTATCTCATTTTCATGGCCTGTGAAACTGCTTATGATCTAGCTCCAGTCCACCTCTCCAACCAAGTTTCACTACCCTTGCTATGCTCCCGCCACATTGGCCTGATTTTGGTTCCTGGAATACCCAGCTGACCTCTGCAGGATCTTCCCACCAGCTAGTTCCTTGGCCTGAGATATAACTCCATCCCACCCACCACTCCCACACACTCACAGACTGTAGACCACCTCTGCCCCCTTTTCACTTCCAGAATGCAAGCTTCTTGAGACCAGGACTTTGGGTTTTTTCCACTGCTCTATTTCTAACACCAAGAGTAGTGCCTGGCCCACAGGAAGAGCTCAATAGTTATTTGCTGAGTGTTGAGTGAATTAAAACTTCCTATCAGGTCTCTGCTTAACTGTATCCTCCATGCTTGCCCCAGGTAAGGGCAGCCTCCCTCTCCCTTTAATTCATATGAGCTCTCACTGGGTTTGTTTATTTGTTTTATTTTATGGCATCTGTCACTGCTTGTAAATATTTTCATTTGTTTGTTCACTCCCCCCCTCTCCATGTTCTCTCCAACAGATTCTAAGTTCCAGGAGGGAAGAAATGATATTAGTTTTGTTCAATGTCCAGCACCTAGTAATTAGTTGATAAATATTTTTTTTCTTGAATTGTTCAGTGAAAATTAACAGGCCAAAGGAGAATAATGGCACTATTGTATTTATCTGATATAAAAAATCCTACAAAAGATTCAAGGGCTATTTGTAGCTTTAAGACAGAAGCAATTAGTATTAACCATAGAATGTTGGAATGAGAAAAAGTCTTAGATGTCATGAGGCCCATTTTCCTCACTTTGCAAATAAGTAAATTAGGGCACAGGAAGGAGAAGTGACTTGCACAGCTAGTTAGTAGCAGGACTGGAAGTAAACCCAGGGTTTCTAATGCATGGTTCATCCACCAATGAGTAAAAAAATATATTAAGTACCTACCCTGTTGAGTGATTTTGACTTATATGCTCACCCTAGTGACATCTCCAGGTATCCATTCAAAGGCAGATGCAGGTAAAAGATGGAGTACAGATTGCTACTTCTAGGATCAGGTTCTTCCGTCTATAAAGGCATATTTGGGTTGAGTAGGAAAAAGTGTTCCCACTTCTATTTAAGCTCATGAAGAATTCACTTGTAGCTAAGTTCTGAAGGTGGTGGTAGTAATTAAAACCAATTACACAAAGACCTCATTTTGATAATCATATATTATCAACAAATGACTCACAGTTTTGATATCTGCAACTGGTTAGGAAAATTCTGTGTAGAAACTAAGTGTCACATAGGGTCATGCATTCTCAATGGGGCAATGAAAACTGGTTCTTGGGGGTGTGTAAAAAAAATTCACTCTCTTTATATATAAAGCACAGATATATATGCAGTACATAAATAAATGTATAGTGTATCTGTCCTATGACCACATATTATATAATTCCTTTCATATGAAATGTTCAGAAAGGCAGATCTATGGAAATAGAAAGTGGATTAGTGATTGTGTGGGGCTGGGGGGAATGAAAGTAGGGGCCTGGGGTGATAATTAATGGGTACAGGGTTTATTTGGGGGTTGATTAAAATGTTCTTAAATTATTGTGGTGATGATTGTAGAGCTCTGTGAATATACTAAAAGTCATTTATTTGTACACTTTAAATCGTGAATTTTATGGTATGTGAACTATATCTCAATAAAACTGTTTTAAAAAAACACCTTCCCTCCTTAAAAAGTCATGGGGCAGGATGGCAAATAGAGAAAAGCCTCTAAAAAGGCTCCTTAAGGGCTCAATAATGAAAAAAAAATTGAGAAACGCTGCCTTGGACCAACAAAATGAATTTCACTTTAAATCTCTGTATTCCCAGTTCAAACATCCGTGATGACAGTTCATCCTCATTTAGCCTGAACAGTTCCTGGGTTAATCCTACCCAAGCCAGGCAATGTCTTCTGGGTCTCATCTCTACCAATAGGTAGAGTCTGGAATTAGGTTTGCTGCCCAGAACCTGGTCTCTGAGAGCAGTGGGGCTGAGAAAAGGGTTTGGGGGAGGCACACCTTATAAGGGTCAGAAACCATCTCCTAAAAACTAGGTTTCTTGAGACGGCTAGAGGGTCCTTGAGCACTTAACTGTCTAACTCAGTGTCACAGAGTAAGCCCTCAGGGAGACAGACTCTGAGGTGTTTAGCAAGCATGGCTTGGGAATCAACTTCCGTGGAAAAGAGGGGAGGAAAACAGGAGTCAGCCGAGGGAAAGGTTGAGCTCTGATGCAAGCCTGACAATGGGTTTAGCCAGCCTCAAGAGAAGCTCTAGCACTGGGATAGCACTTCAGAGTTGTCCCAACAGCTGAGCATAAGCTCTTCACTCCTGAAGAGATGTCTGGGTGGTGCATCATAGCATTCATACCACTCAGCATTTCATAAGGGTCAGACCTGGTGTATTAAAGAGCACCAACAGAAGCTCATTGAGATTTCTTGGTTGCTGTAACTAAAGTTGACTGCAGAAAGTGACCTCCCAGATGAATTCATCCTTTCAGTGACAGAACCATAGGGGGTGAATTTGTATAGTGTCGTAATGAATATGCAACTAACATTAGCTAATATCACAAATTTATATGGATATTACAACAAAATAGATGAACCAGCCATTATCAAAGAAGCCATATCCATCAACATAAGAATATTTAGTAAATGTTGCCAATAATGTACATTTTAATACCATGCATCTATGTGTTGTGTTATCTGGCATGCAATGTATCAGGTATGATATGCTATTTCTTTAAGACATATTGCCACATGATAATATAAAAAACTGTACAAATATGTTCAGTTTTTTCATATATATTAAAGAATGTTGCAGCAACATGGATGGACTTGGAGGGCATTATGCTAAGTGAAATAAGCCAGATAGAGAAAGACAAATACTGTATGATATCACTTACATGTGGAATCCAAAAAATACAACCAACCAGTGAATCTAACAAAAAAGTAGCAGACTCACAGATATAGAGAACAAACTAGTGGTTATCAGTGGGGAGAGGGAAGGGGGAAGGGGCAATATAAGGGTAGGAGAGTAAGAGGTACAAATTATTAGGTATAAAATAAGATACAAAGATATATTGTACATCATGGGGAATATAGCCAATATTTTATAATAACTATAAATGGAGTATAACCTTTAAAAATTGTGAATCACTATATCATATTCCTGTAACATATAATATTGTACAGCAACTATACTTCAGTTAAAAAAAAAAAGAATGGGGACTTCCATGGTTGCACGGTGGTTAAGAATCCACCTGCCAATGCAGGGGTCACGGGTTCATGCCTTGGTCCAGGAAGATCCCACATGCCACGGAGCAACTAAGCCCATGTACCACAACTACTGAGCCTGCGCTCTAGAGCCCACAAGCCACAACTACTGAGCCTGCATGCTGCAACTACTGAAGACCACGTGCCTAGATCCCGTGCTCTGCAACAAGAGAAGCCACCAAAATGAGAAGCTGGTGCACCGCAGCAAAGAGTAGCCCCCGCTCGCCACAATTGGAGAAAGCCCGCGTGCAGCAACGAAGACCCAGCACAGGAAAAAAAAAAATTTATACACACACACACACACACACACACACACACACACAAGTCTAACAAAGTCCTTCCCACAGATGTTACATTATGATTAGTAATGAGGGGTTTAGCAGGTTTGGTTTGTCAGAGGATTAAGCCACAAGAATGAAAGCTTCTCAAAGGATTTTTGTCTATGTTTAGAATAGGATCCAGCACATAGTAGATGCTCAATGAATATTTGTTGGTTGTTCAATGCAAACATAGTGAGTCATTTCTAAATATTTCAATAAGAAGCCAATGAGTTTATAGGTTCTTGAATCTGTAAGGGATGGAAACCTTTGACATCTCAAGCTATTACCATAGTCAGCATTTCAGCACTCCTGCATCAAGCAATTGGCTCACTCTTTCTTTCTACAGGCTACCTGCACTGGACTGAGCATGTGATGGGATGGCAAGTCCCAGTGATGGACTTGTGGGAGATGCAGATCAAGAGAGAACTTCAGGATCTTTCAATTTCTGATTACACATTGATATCTCTAAGTATGGCTGATTTTACCTTAAGAGAGCTGCAATATTAAAAAATGAATATTTTTGTGTTATTATTCAAAATTCATTCAAAAAATAGAATGTAAACTCCTGTGCCAGCCACTGTGCTAGATGACAGAGAAATAACAGTGAATAAGATAGACATGGTCTCAATATTTCAGTCTAGTGAGAGATATGGACAAAAAAATCTGAGAATTAAACTACATTATAACTGGAGCTATGATGGAGGAAGCAGAGCAGTCTGAGAGCATAAAAAGAGGGTACAAAACACAGGAGGGAGATAGGGAAGACTTCCTGGAAGAAGGCATGTCTAAGCAGACACATGAAAGAAGAATAGGAGTTTACCAACTGAACAGGAGAGGTAAGAAAATGCAAGGCAAGGAATTCCCTGGTGGTCCAGTGGTTAGGACTCTGCGCTTTCACTGCTGAGGGCCTGGGCATCAATCCCTGGTCAGGGAACTGAGATCCCACAAGCCACGCAGTGCGGCCAGAAAAAGAAAAAGAAAGAAAGAAAGAAAAATTAAAAGGCAGAAGGAAGAGCATGAACCAAAGCCAAGAGGCAAGAGAGGACAAGAAAGTGAATGTTCAGAATGACTGGAGCATAGAATATATGAAGATTGGGAGAGACAAACCTAGAGCAGAACTCAGGGGCAAGATCATTGTAAACTACATCGAGGAATTGAGAGCAGTAGGATACTAAAGAAAGGTTTTAAGGAACCGAGTGACAAGGTCAGACTTGAATTTAGAAATCTGTTACTATAATCTAAGCCTGGAAAGAAGATGACCTCCACTAAAGAAGTAACAGTAAGAAATGAACTAAAATGATAGATGTTTAAGAGGTGGAATTGATAGGAATTGATGAAGAACCCAGGGTGAGGCGAGGGAAAATTCAAGATAGCTAGCTTGGCAGTTGGGTGAATGATTTACTGAAATAGGAAACAGAGGGAAGAGCAGTTTGGAGAAAGGAGTAGAATAGGTGGGTTTTGTTTTAGTTGTATTTCACGTGCCACTGAATTATCCAAGTGAATATGTCTACTGGGCAGATAAAACCAAGTAAAATCCATAAATCCCATATGTAAACGTAGGAGCTCTGGCAGCCGTTGAGTATCTAGTGGAATGCTGGGGCTGTGTCAAAAATATTAAAGGAAACAGGTATGATGGATACTTTTATTGTCCCATCATGAGCATGAGTTGACTTAATATTCTATTCTGGCTTCCTGCCCTTACTTGTTGAATAAAGACCTCTCAAAACCTGGTGTTCAGGACTTTCCTGGTGATCCAGTGGTTAAGACTCTGTGTTTCCACTGCAGGGGGCACAGGTTTGATCCCTGGTCAGGGAACTAAGATCCAGCATGAAAAACAAACAACAAAAAAACCCTGGTATTTGTTATGAAGCAGATCCTATCTGTTAAACTATTCTAGATCATTTTCATTCCAGGCAGTTACCTGGGCTACATTTGAGAGAGGTGACTCAAAGAGGGTGGTAATGAAGTCACATGGTTTTCTAGAAACAACACAAACAACAACTATTTTTTTAAGCGTTTGGAACAGGGTAATGCCTAAACACCCTTTATAGCTTCCAGTCTCATAAGCCCCTCTCCTAATTCAAATTCATCATTGCAAAAACTTAGGTGTTCTCCTAGGCAAGAGCCCAGCCTAAACTAGAATGATGATATCCCTTGCCTGAATGTAAGTTAGGTTGGCCTCTATTGCTTAAAAAACATATTAGACCTTTGAATTCAAATTTTAGTGAGCTCCTTTCAACTCCAAACTCCTCTCCATCCCCCCATTTTTAGAAAGCACTGAGATGGTTTTCTAGTTTGGCACCAAACTTCTCTGTATTTCAGTTCATATCTCAGTTGCTCAGATATTGAGCTAATTACAGACAACATTTTTTTTCATGTAAACCCCACAATGATCATAGAGAGAATACTGGGGTTTAGAGAGGTTAAATAGCTTTCCCAAGGTCATGGAGCCCACATTCTTTAGCTATGCTGGCTCCCATTTTCTACCTATTATCTTAGTCTTGATGGTGACAATAACTACCACAAAAATAACTAACATGAATCAAGTATTTATTATGCCCTAGAAACTCAACGAAACACTTGACATGAATTTTGGCATTTAATCCTCTCAGCAGTTTTATGAAGTACTATTGTCCCCAATCTTAAGATGGGGACTCTGAAGCCTAGAGAAGTTGTCACTTGCTGAATGCATACAAGTGATAAATGACAAAGGCAGGATTTGAACACAAAAGCTGGCTTCAGAGTTCTCACTGTAATCACTACACTTTGGTCAGGGTAGCCTCTGAGGTCCCTGTCCCACTACCTAACCCCTGCTGCCACCTATTCAATGATTCAGTGATTTGTTCCTGTACCATGGAGTCTTATCACATTTTATTTCACATAAGTTACATCATTAAAATTATGGGTTTTGAATGGTTGTGTTGAGTTTATCTTGTTTAACAAGTTTTTGTCTAGCTTAAACACTAGAAGTAGCTAAGGAAGAAGAAGCAGGTAGAGCCTGTCACAGGTTGGCCCAAGACCAAGCTGAGGCCAAGAGGTTTAATTTTCAGTCCTGAAGGTTCAGGGAAAGGGCTGAGTCTTGGCTACCCACTCCACAGCTTGGGAGAGCCTAGTGCCTCCCCAGAAGGAAGAAGTCACCTTTGCCAGCAGGAGTCTCTGCTTCACAAAGCAAATATTCTACTTGGCTCTTCTTTTGGCTCCAGAAACACAAGGCTGGCTGGATTACCTTCTCAGGGCTCAGGAGGAACTCCAGAGCCCAGGTTTACCAGGGCAACAAAATAAAACAACGCTTCATCTTTCTCTGGCTTTTTCTTTCAACTGAAAGAGGATTGGTACAATAGGCAACTATACTTTTTTTAAAAAATAAATTTATTTATTTATTTGTGGCTGCATTAGGTCTTCGTTGCACGCGAGCTTTCTTTAGTTGCGTCGAGCGGAGGCTACTCTTCCTTGTGGTGTGCGGGCTTCTCATTGTGGTGGCTTCTCTTGTTGTGGAGCATAGGCTCTAGGCACGCGGGCTTCAGTAGTTGCAGCACGTGGGCTCAGTAGTTGTGGCTCACGGGCTCTAGAGCACAGGCTCAGTAGTTGTGGCGCTCGGGCTTAGTTGCTCCACGGCATGTGGGATCTTCCGAGACCAGGGCTTGAACCTGAGTCCCCTGCATTGTCAGGCTGATTCTTAACCACTGAGCCACCAGGGAAGCCCTGCAACTATACTTTTTTAAAGACTTTTTTCATAAAAAAATCCTGAGCATTGTGCTACCCAAAGTCTTCAAGCTAATGCGCAAGACTTGGAAATGAACCCTTGGCTTGCTATTTTGAACTTGCCCCCTGGCAGTCTGATAGTCCTCAACTCATATCATGATAGCCCTCATAATACCTTTGTACTGCTCTTCCAGCCCCGCATTCGGATCTATCCGTTCTGATTCTGAATTCTTCACTAGACCTCGCATCTTCTCCCACATAGCCAACTCAAAACAATAGTACCTTACCTTTTTAGCACAAAAAAGTACTTGGTGAATATAGAATAAATCTATCAGCTACAGTACAACTTGGTTGCTGGAAAATAGAAGTAAAGAAAAACTGGAAGGAGAGAAAAAGGAAAGAGGTAAAGAAAAAAGGGGAATTGTTACTAAACTTTCCCTATGTGGTATAATATATGCTTTCACATGTTTCTCTCTTAATATTAGCCATAAGCAGCCTCCTTAAATCCCACCAGTGACCCTGAACTTTGATTTATCAAGAAAGTTCAGAGAGCCCTGGATTTCTGGTCTTAATAGGTCAGATATTTTACAACCCCAATATAAGATTACCTGGTACACATAAGAAACAGAAGTATAAATGAAGCTTCATGTTCATCCTAATTCTTTTTCTCTGCCCTACCAACCTTTACAACCAAATATCTCCCTCCCAGGCCTACACCTCAGCTCTGAATTTACTGACAAAGCCTTGGCAGTCTGTTAGTGGGAGGGCTGAGGCACAGTGTAAGGAAAGGAAATAAATAATGCATGATAAGCTTGGCTGGTGACAGACTGTTGCCACAGCAGCAGAATCTGCAGGAGTTTAGATGTAATTCTGCAGATCTGAAGAGATCTTGAGTACAAGAGAAGGGAAAGAAAATTTGGTCATCTTCAGCAGCTCCTTACGAGCCCACACTTCACATGTGGTGGTCACAAGGCAACAGACAGTCCCATAAAATCCAAACATTTGTGATGGTCAATAGTGTGATTTGAGTTGCATAAGAACAGTCACCTGATCAGGAAAAGTTCTCTTCCTTGGCTTGAAATGTTCCATTCATTCATCAACCTTGATGGTTTCCCAGTTCCAACATCACAATACCAGGGCAACAATATTGTATCAGTCAGGTGCTCAAATTTGAGTGATGTGAGTAGAAAAAAAGATTGATTAAAAGGCTATGGGGGGAGAGAGTGATGTCAGCATGCTGGTGGACTAAGAAGCTTCAGGCCCTCCTTCCCCACAGAGACACCAAGTTAACCATACATGGACTAGACTACCTCTGTGAGAACTTTAGAGACCAGTCAAGAAGCCACAGCAGCCAGGTCATTGTAAAACCAAGAAGAGCTTCCAACAACAGGGGTAGGTAAATTTGCAGCATTTGGCAAACCCATGCCTGCCCTTTCTCTGTGCAGCATAGTGCTGAGCAACTGGGAGGAAATCTCTCAGACCAGAGCTTCCTCTTAATATGGAAACAAAAGAGTGGACCACGTGTCCAGCATTCTAGCTTGTCTGGGGGGTTGCCTGAGGGAAAGATTTCTATCTTGCCCGACTTGTACCAGAGTTTGGAAGCTCTGAAAACGGAGGCAAGCAGCATGTTAGAGCTGCAGACCACAGGTAGACACCAGGGGGAGCAATAGATCAGAAAAAGTTTGAGATGTCCTAGAACTTGCAGTTGAGCTGATTGGTGAACCCACAAAGACTGGGAGAGGTGATTATTTTTTTCAAATCCCAAATCCTAGCTAAATATTATAAGGCACACAAAGAACATTGGAAACATGGGCCAATTTAGGGACCAAAATAAAACTCTAGAAACTGACTCTAAAGAAACACAGAACTATGAGCTGTCTGGCGAGGAATTTAACTGTCATAAAGATGCTCAATGAGATAAAAGAGAACACAAATAGAAAACTAAATGAAATCAGGAAAATGATGCATAAACAATATGAGAATATCAACAAAGAGATAGAAACTATAAAAAAGAACCAAACAGGGCTTCCCTGGTGGCACAGTGGTTGAGAGTCTGCCTGCCGATGCAGGGGACACAGGTTCGTGCCCCGGTCCGGGAAGATCCCACATGCCGCAGAGCGGCTGGGCCCATGAGCCATGGCCGCTGAGCCTGCGCGTCCAGAG
>NC_041224.1:151207756-151210307 GCF_002837175.3 Physeter macrocephalus
AAAAAAAAAAAAAAAAAAAAAAAAAAAAAAAAAAAAAGAACCAAACAGAAATTCTGGAGCTCATAAATACAAACGTATGGAAAAATTCATCAGAGGAGTTCAACATTAGACTTGATAAGGAAAAAGAAAGAATCAGGGAGCTGAAGATAAGTCATTTGAAATCACTGAGTCAGAGGCACAAAAAGGAAAAAAAAAAGAATGAAGAAAAGCAAAGAGAACATAAGGTACTTATTGGACACTATCTAGAGGACTAATATACATATTAGGGATTCACAGAATAAGAGAGAGAAATGGGCTGAAGTCTTACTTGAAGAAATAATGGCAAAACTTCCCAAATCTGAGGAAATAAATGGACATGCAGATTCAAGAAGCTGAAAGAATTCAGCTAGGATAAATCCAAAAAAACCACACTGAGATACATTACAAGCAAATTGAAGTCAAAGATAAAGAGAGAATCTTGAAAGCAGCAACAGAAGATGATTTATAACATACAAGAGTGCTTCCTTAAGATTACTAGTGGATTTCACAGTGGACACTTTGCAGGCCAGAACAGAGTGGCATCATATACTCAAAGTGCTGAAAGAAAAAAAATCTGACAACCAAGAATATCATACTCATTAAAACTGCCCCTTAAAAATTAAGGAGAAATTAAGACTCTCCCAGATAAACTAAAGCTGAGGAAGTTTAACCACTAGACCTGCTCTACAAGAATTATTAAAAAAGAGTCCTTCAGTTATTTAAACTAACTGTCATTGTCAGTTTAAAATAGAATGCTATCACTCTAAGATGTTTTATGTAATTGCAATGGTAACCACAGGAAAATATTATGTGAGGTACCTAGTCATAGTCATAAAAACCGAAAATGGAATGGTGGTTACCAGGGGCTGGGAGAAGGGGGCGGTGAATTGTTTAATGAGTATAGAGTTTCAGATGAACAAGTTCTGGAGATCTGTTTCAGAACCATGTGAATATACTTAACGCATCTGAACAATACACTTAAAGAATGATTAAGATGGTAAATTTTACCACAAGAGAAAAAAGACTATGAGGGTGAAGGGAAAGTTCGTGTTTAATGGGTATAGAGTTTCAGTTTTGCAAGATGAAAACAATTTGGGAGATGGATGGCAGTGGTGGTTTCATAACAATATGGATGTACCTAATGCCATTATGTTATATGTATTTTACTCCAGTTTTTTTAAAAAAGCACTGAATCCAAAATAACCAGTAAATGACCATATCAATGAATTTACTTCTTTCTAAATTGTGTTTTATTCTCTCTAGCATAGCGCCTTCACATCAATTACAAAAATATTCCCCCAAATTTGCCAATAGAAACAAGGAAAATACTGCAAAAAAACAAAAATAAAATGCTATGGGGTAGCTCACAGAATTACCAGGGCAAGACTCAGGGCTATGTAGGCAAGAACAGTGTCTCTAAATCATGCCACGAAATAAATCTGCAGTGTGTGCAGCATGTTACCAGAACCAGGCACCGGATGCTGTAGCCTACACCACTATCATCAGATTCTGTCACTGGCAAAACTTGTCAAAGCAATCCATGACTCCTCCACACAGAAGATTAAGACCCAATGGACCATGCGGTAGCTACTGACAGAATAATCTTATGGAAAACAATCTCCTATCAGCAGAGTAGCTTCAAAGCAATGTTCCAGGAACCAATGATATTTTAACATCTGAAAAGTGCATTGATAATACTTTCCAGTTTTAAAATTAGGAAGTTAAATTTACAGGAAAACAAAAAACCAAAAGAGCTCTGAGTTCTAAATTCCTTTCAACATCCTGAATTTCATCTGGCTTTTGTAATAAAAATGCATGCTTCTAGAGATTGGATCAAGATGGTGGAGTAGAAGGACGTGCTCACTCCCTCTTGCAAGAGCACTGGAATCACAACTAACTGCTGAACAATCATCGACAGGAAGATACTGGAACTCACCAGAAAAGATACCCCACATCTAAAGACAAAGGAGAAGCCACAGTGAGATGGTAGGAGGGGTGCAATCACAATAAAATCAAATCCCATAACTGCTGGGTGGGCGACTCACAAAACTGGAGAACACTTATACCACAGAAGCCCACCCAGTGGAGTGAAGGTTCTGAGCCCCACGTCAAGCTTCCCAACCTGGGGGTCCGGCAACGGGAGGAGGAATTCCTAGAGAATCAGACTTTGAGTGCTAGCGGGATTTGACTGCAGGGCTTCAACAGGACTGGAGGAAACAGACTCCACTCCTGGAGGGCACACACAAAGTAGTGTGTGCGTCGGGACCCAGGGGAAGGAGCAGTGACCCCATAGGAGACTGAACCACACCCACCTGCTAGTGTTGGAGGGTCTCCTGCAGAGGCGGGGGTGGGGTGGCTATGGCTCACCATGGGGACAAGGACACTGGCAGCAGAAGTTCTGGGAAGTACTCCTTGTGTGAGCCCTCCCAGACTCTGCCATTAGCCCCACCAAAGAGCCGGGTAGGCTTCAGTGTTGGGTCGCCTCAGGCCAAATAACCAACAGGGAGGGAACCCAGCCCCACCCATCAGCAGA
>NC_041224.1:151215052-151220312 GCF_002837175.3 Physeter macrocephalus
CTGCGTACCACAAAAAAAAAAAAAAAAAAAAAAAAAAAAAAAAAAAAAAAAGAACCAAACAGAAATTCTGGAGCTCATAAATACAAACGTATGGAAAAATTCATCAGAGGAGTTCAACATTAGACTTGATAAGGAAAAAGAAAGAATCAGGGAGCTGAAGATAAGTCATTTGAAATCACTGAGTCAGAGGCACAAAAAGGAAAAAAAAAAGAATGAAGAAAAGCAAAGAGAACATAAGGTACTTATTGGACACTATCTAGAGGACTAATATACATATTAGGGATTCACAGAATAAGAGAGAGAAATGGGCTGAAGTCTTACTTGAAGAAATAATGGCAAAACTTCCCAAATCTGAGGAAATAAATGGACATGCAGATTCAAGAAGCTGAAAGAATTCAGCTAGGATAAATCCAAAAAAACCACACTGAGATACATTACAAGCAAATTGAAGTCAAAGATAAAGAGAGAATCTTGAAAGCAGCAACAGAAGATGATTTATAACATACAAGAGTGCTTCCTTAAGATTACTAGTGGATTTCACAGTGGACACTTTGCAGGCCAGAACAGAGTGGCATCATATACTCAAAGTGCTGAAAGAAAAAAAATCTGACAACCAAGAATATCATACTCATTAAAACTGCCCCTTAAAAATTAAGGAGAAATTAAGACTCTCCCAGATAAACTAAAGCTGAGGAAGTTTAACCACTAGACCTGCTCTACAAGAATTATTAAAAAAGAGTCCTTCAGTTATTTAAACTAACTGTCATTGTCAGTTTAAAATAGAATGCTATCACTCTAAGATGTTTTATGTAATTGCAATGGTAACCACAGGAAAATATTATGTGAGGTACCTAGTCATAGTCATAAAAACCGAAAATGGAATGGTGGTTACCAGGGGCTGGGAGAAGGGGGCGGTGAATTGTTTAATGAGTATAGAGTTTCAGATGAACAAGTTCTGGAGATCTGTTTCAGAACCATGTGAATATACTTAACGCATCTGAACAATACACTTAAAGAATGATTAAGATGGTAAATTTTACCACAAGAGAAAAAAGACTATGAGGGTGAAGGGAAAGTTCGTGTTTAATGGGTATAGAGTTTCAGTTTTGCAAGATGAAAACAATTTGGGAGATGGATGGCAGTGGTGGTTTCATAACAATATGGATGTACCTAATGCCATTATGTTATATGTATTTTACTCCAGTTTTTTTAAAAAAGCACTGAATCCAAAATAACCAGTAAATGACCATATCAATGAATTTACTTCTTTCTAAATTGTGTTTTATTCTCTCTAGCATAGCGCCTTCACATCAATTACAAAAATATTCCCCCAAATTTGCCAATAGAAACAAGGAAAATACTGCAAAAAAACAAAAATAAAATGCTATGGGGTAGCTCACAGAATTACCAGGGCAAGACTCAGGGCTATGTAGGCAAGAACAGTGTCTCTAAATCATGCCACGAAATAAATCTGCAGTGTGTGCAGCATGTTACCAGAACCAGGCACCGGATGCTGTAGCCTACACCACTATCATCAGATTCTGTCACTGGCAAAACTTGTCAAAGCAATCCATGACTCCTCCACACAGAAGATTAAGACCCAATGGACCATGCGGTAGCTACTGACAGAATAATCTTATGGAAAACAATCTCCTATCAGCAGAGTAGCTTCAAAGCAATGTTCCAGGAACCAATGATATTTTAACATCTGAAAAGTGCATTGATAATACTTTCCAGTTTTAAAATTAGGAAGTTAAATTTACAGGAAAACAAAAAACCAAAAGAGCTCTGAGTTCTAAATTCCTTTCAACATCCTGAATTTCATCTGGCTTTTGTAATAAAAATGCATGCTTCTAGAGATTGGATCAAGATGGTGGAGTAGAAGGACGTGCTCACTCCCTCTTGCAAGAGCACTGGAATCACAACTAACTGCTGAACAATCATCGACAGGAAGATACTGGAACTCACCAGAAAAGATACCCCACATCTAAAGACAAAGGAGAAGCCACAGTGAGATGGTAGGAGGGGTGCAATCACAATAAAATCAAATCCCATAACTGCTGGGTGGGCGACTCACAAAACTGGAGAACACTTATACCACAGAAGCCCACCCAGTGGAGTGAAGGTTCTGAGCCCCACGTCAAGCTTCCCAACCTGGGGGTCCGGCAACGGGAGGAGGAATTCCTAGAGAATCAGACTTTGAGTGCTAGCGGGATTTGACTGCAGGGCTTCAACAGGACTGGAGGAAACAGACTCCACTCCTGGAGGGCACACACAAAGTAGTGTGTGCGTCGGGACCCAGGGGAAGGAGCAGTGACCCCATAGGAGACTGAACCACACCCACCTGCTAGTGTTGGAGGGTCTCCTGCAGAGGCGGGGGTGGGGTGGCTATGGCTCACCATGGGGACAAGGACACTGGCAGCAGAAGTTCTGGGAAGTACTCCTTGTGTGAGCCCTCCCAGACTCTGCCATTAGCCCCACCAAAGAGCCGGGTAGGCTTCAGTGTTGGGTCGCCTCAGGCCAAATAACCAACAGGGAGGGAACCCAGCCCCACCCATCAGCAGAAAAGCAGATTAAAGTTTTACTGAGCTCTGCCCAACAGAGCAACAGCCAGCTCTACCCACCACCAGTCCCTCCCATCAGGAAACTTGCACAAGCCTCTTAGATAGTGTCATCCACCACAGGGCAGACAGCAGAAGCAAGAACTACAGTCCTGCAGCCTGTGGAACAAAAACCACATTCACAGAAAGATAGACAAGATGAAAAGGCAGAGGGCTATGTACCAGTTGAAGGAACAAGAAAAAACCCCAGAAAAACAACTAAATGAAGTGGGGATAGGCAAACTTTCAGAGAAAGAATTCAGAAGGGTGATAGTGAAGATGATCCAGGATCTCGGAAAAAGAATGGAGGCAAAGATCGAGAAGATGCAAGACATGTTTAACAAAGAGCTAGAAGAATTAAAGAACAAACAAACAGAGATGAACAGTACAATAACTGAAATGAAAACTAGAAGGAATCAATAGCAGATTAACTGAGGCAGAAGGACGGATAAGTGACCTGGAGTACAGAAAGGTGGAATTCACTGCTACAGAAAAGGATAAAGAAAAAAGAATGAAAAGAAATGAAGACAGCCTAAGAGACCTCTGGGACAACATTAATTGCAACAACATTCGCATTATAGGGGTCCCGGAAGGAGAAGAGAGAGAGAAAGGACCCGAGAAAATATTTGAAGAGATTATAGTGGAAAACTTCCCTAACATGGGAATGGAAATCATCACCCAAGTCCAGGAGGCACAGAGAGTCACATAAAGAATAAGCCCAAGGAGAAACACGCCGAGGCACATAGTAATCAAATAGGAAAAAATTAAAGACAAAGAAAAATTATTGAAAGCAGCAAGGGAAAAATGACAAATAACATCCAAGGGAACTCCCATAAGGTTAACAGCTGTTTTCTCAGTAGAAACTCTACAAGCCAGAAGGGAGTGGCATGACATATTTAAAGTGATGAAAGGGAAGAACCTACAATCAAGATTACTCTACCAAGTAGAGTCCTCTACAAAGTAGAGTACTCTACCAATCTATCAAGGATCTCATTCAGATTCGATGGAGAAATCAAAAGCTTTACAGACAGGCAAAAGCTAAGACTACAAGAGACCCACTTCAGCCTTAGGGACACAGACAGACTGAAAGTGAGGGGATGGAAAAAGATATTCCATGCAAATGGAAATCAGAAGAAAGCTGGAGTAGCAATACTCATATCAGACAAAATAGACTTTAAAATAAAGAATGTGACAAGAGACAAGTAAGGACACTACATAATGATCAAGGGATCAATCCAAGAAGATATAACAATAAATATATATGCACCCAACATAGAAGCACCTCAATATATAAGGCAACCGCTAACAGCTACAAAAGAGGAAATCGACAGGAACACAATAATAGTGGGGGACGTTAACACATCACTTACACCAATGGACAGATCATCCAAACAGAAAATTAATAAGGAAACAGAAGCTTTCAATAGACCAGATAGATTTAATTGACATTTATAGGACATTCCATCCAAAAACAGCAGAAAAGCTTTAAATGACACAATAGACCAGATAGATTTAATTGATATTTATAGGACATTCCATCCAAAAACAGCAGATTACACTTTCTTCTCAAGTGAGTACAGAACTTTCTCCAGGATAGATCATATCTTGGGTCGCAAATCAAGCCTCAGTAAATTTAAGAAAATTGAAATCATATCAAGCACCTTTTCTGACCACAGCACTATGAGATTAGAAATGAATTACAGGGAAAAAACCGTAAATTAGAAATGAAAAGGGAGAAGTTACAACAGACACTGCAGAAATACAAAGCATCCTAAGAGACTACTACAAGCAACTCTATGCCAATAAAATGGGCAACCTGGAAGAAATGGAAAAATTCTTAGAAAAGTATAAACTTCCAAGACTGAACAAGGAAGAAGTAGAAAATATGAACAAACCAATCACAAGTAATGAAATTAACTGTGATTAAAATTCTTCCAACAAACAGAACTCCAGGACCAGACGGTTCACAGGTGAATTCTATCAAACAGTTAGAGAAGAAATAACACCCATTCTTCTCAAACTCTTCCAAAACATTGCAGAGGAAGGAACACTCCCAAACTCATTCTATGAGGCCACATCACCCTGATGCCAAAACCAGATAAAGATACTACAAAAAAAGAAAATTACAGACCAATATCACTGATGAATATAGACACAAAAATCCTCAACAAACTACTAGCAATCAGAATCCAACAACACATCAAATCGTACACCATGATCAAGTGGGATTTATCTCAGGGATGCAAGGATTCTTCAATATACGGAAATCAATCAGTGTGATACACCATATTATCAAATTGAAGAATAAAAACCATATGATCATCTCAATAGATGCAGAAAAAGCTTTTGACAAAATTCAACACCCATTCATGATAAAAACTCTCCAGAAAGTGGGCACAGAGGGAACCTACCTCAACATAATAAAGGCCATATACAACAAACCCACAGCAAACATCATTCTCAGCAGTGAGAAACTGAAAGCATTTCCTCTAAGATCAGGAGCAAGACAAGGATGTCCACTCTCACCACTATTATTCAACATAGTTTTGGAAGTCCTAGCCATGACAATCAGAGAAGAAAAAGAAATAAAAGGAATACAAATTGGAAAAGAAGAAGTAAAACTGTCACTGTTTGCAGATGACATGATACTCTACACAGAG
>NC_041224.1:151221044-151333437 GCF_002837175.3 Physeter macrocephalus
GCCAGACACTATAAAACTCTTAGGGGAAAACATAGGCAGAACACTCTTTGACATAAATCACAGCAAGATCTTTTCTGATCCACCTTCTAGAGTAATGGAAATAAAAACAAAAATAAACAAATGGGACCTGATGAAACTTAAAAGTTTTTGCAAAGCAAAGGGAACTACAAACACGATGAAAAGACAACCCTCAGGATGGGAGAAAATATTTGCAAACCAATCAACAGACAAAGGATTAATCTCCAAAATATAAAAACAGCTCATGTAGCTCAATATTAAAGAAACAAGCAACCCAATCAAAAAATGGGCAGAAGACCTAAATAGACATTTCTCCCAAGAAGACATACAGATGGCCAAGGAGCACATGGAAAGCTGCTCAACATCACTAATTATTACAGAAATGTAAATCTAAACTATAATGAGGTGTCACCTCACACCAGTTAGAATGGGCATCATCAGAAAATCTACAAACAACAAATGCTGGAGGTGAAAATAGAATTACCATATGACCCAGCAATCCTACTACTGGGCATATACCCAGAGAAAACCATAATTCAAAAAGACACATGCACCCCAATGTTCATTACAGCACTATTTACAATAGCCAGGTCATGGAAGCAACCTAAATGCCGATTGACAGACGAATGGATAAAGAAGATGTGGTACATATATACAATGGAATATTGCTCAGCCATAAAAAAGGAACGAAATTGGGTCATTTGTAGAGACGTGGATGAATCTAGAGACTGTCATACAGAGTGAAGTAAGTCAGAAAGAGAAAAACAAATATCGTATATTAACGCATATATGTGGAACCTAGAAAAATGGTACAGATAAACCGGTTTGCAGGGCAGAAATTGAGACACAGATGTAGAGAACAAAGGTATGGATACCAAGTGGGGGAAAGCGGCCAGGCGGGGAGGGGGCGGTGGTGGTGTGATGAATTAGGAGATTGGGATTGACATAGATACAGTAGTATGCATAAAATGGATAACTAATAAGAACCTGCTGTATAATAAATAAATAAATAAACAAACAAACATAATGGTGCTGACATGGAAAAAAATGCATGCTTTTATACATATTATGAGCAATGGTCAGGTTATCTCATTTTATTTTTCTTTTGATAGTACACAAATGCCCCCTTTAGCTCTAGCAAATAGACAGGTGCAATAAAAAAACAAATACCTATTTCTCTCTTGAAGTAGCCAGCCTCCAAAAATGTTCTCCCAATATTCCCTACCCCCTAGTATTTATAAGCTGTGTAGTCCCCTACCACTTTTTACCTGGGTTAGTCTGTGTGACCAATAGAATATGGCAGAAAGTATGATAAGTCACTTCTGAGATTAGGTTTCAAAAGACTATGGATCTCTTACAACTCTTGCCTAGGCAGAAGCCAGGTAGCACATCATGAGGACATTCAAGAAGCTTATGAAGAGACCTACCTAGAGAAGAACTATAAGATGTCCAACCAACAGGCAGCAATGGACGTGCACCTCCCAACAATGATGTGAGTGAGTTTGGGACTGGAATCTCCTCCAGTAGAGCCTTCAGATAAGTTCAGTGCTGGCCATCGGCTTGACTGGAACTTTCTGAAAGACCTTGAGCCAGAATCACCTGACTAAGATGCTCCCACAGAAATTGTGGGACTGTTTAAGAACAGTAAATTATATTTTAAGCTGCTGAATTTTGAGATAATTTGTTACTCAGCTTTGGAAAACTAATACATCTCTCCAGCAATTCTGTAGGGGGAAAAAGTTATGGGTGTGTGTTTCAGAAAAGCCTGTTAAAATGTTAAATGACTCCCAATGCATACATAAAATTATGAGGCACAGAACAAAGAGAAAAAATCCACATACACACAACCTCACATACCAACAGCAGAGCAGGTCTCAGCATTTGGCTGAATAGGCTGCTGCCAAGCAGATAGAATTTGAGAGTAAAAAGGTTGTGATTAGCTCCAAATAGCTTGCCCTATTAATGTGAAATTTTACCAGTAAAGACAAATTTTGTTGGGTCTTTTTTTTTCATTTTTTTTTTTTCAATTTCTTTCTTTATTTTATTTATTTATTTATTTTGGCTGTGTTGGGTCTTCATTGCTGCATGTGGATTCTCAACCGTTGCACCACCAGGGAAGCCCTCGTTGGGTCGTATAGTATCAGGACTACAAGTCTGAGACCCCTAAAGACTGCATCAGGTCTTTAAGGGTCTCCTGAAAGGCATAACATCTTAAAACAATATTTATAATAGGGTCATGACAGAAAACAAACTCTAACTCTAATGGTTCATCTGAGAAGACTTTTAATACTGAGACTACTTACAAAAGTGTGGGTATGGTTACTGGAACAAAGAAAGAATGTTGAAGCATCCAGAGACCATCAGGAGAGGGAAGATATTTGGGCAAAAGGCAGGAATTGTGTTATCAGAGTCCACTGACAGGTGGACCCAAGCAGGAGGGGGCACTCCATCATAACTACCATAATGTCAGGACATGGCCACCCCCAAAACCATGGTTCCCCAGGGAGAGAGAAAGTTGGAAAGAAATTTATTCATCTCTCTCCTCCCCCATCCTCCAGTCTCATGTTGGGGCTCTCCTTTGGGCAAAGCTGACGGGGCAGCAAGAGGGCAAAGGAGCCCAGCTGGTGCAGGGGTCAGTCTCCCAGGGCAAAGCCAGACAGAAAAGGACAGAGAATGGATGCTGAGGCATGGCACAGTATTAGAGAATTTCTAGATTCTTAAAGAATCTTTAAGGTCACCTAAGACAGTCCACCAGGCAGTCTGTGTAAATCCTCTTTACTTCACCTCCAGCAGATGTACCAAAACCTCCAATGGTAGCAAAAAGCATGGCTTCTGGAGTCAGGCAGGCCTGCTCCCCACTGCCAAGTTGTGTGACCTTGGGCAAATTACCTAACCTCTGAAAACTCAGGTTTCTTCTTTGTAATGCAAGCATCATAATAACAACCATACTGGGTTGTGGTGAAATTAAATAATAAACACAGAGGTGAGGAGACTGGGCTCTTCCCTGACAGGGAGCTGTTGACCTAGTTAGCATGAAAAATTTGATTACCACATTCACAGTGCTACCTGACTTCCAAACCAGTTGAGTGGTTCATCAAACCATCTTCGTTTCTACTTAAACACCTATCAACTGATGCCTGGTAAAAAACATTCTGATACATCCATATAAACAAATACTGTATAGGTATATTTTAAAATGTGGTAGTTCTATATATAGTGAAATACAATGGTTTTCAAGATAATACTTATAATTTAAGATAGATATGGAGATAGATAGATAGAAAGGTAGGTAGATAGATGGATAGGTAACCTCTGGAGCGATTCACAAGAAACAAGGAACAGTGGGTGCCATTAGGAAGGATTTGGGAAGACTGAGTCCAGCAGTAGAAGGAAATTTTAATTTTTATTATATAATCTTGATACCAAAAGTCTTTTGAGTTATATTCTTCTGTTTATTCCATTTTTTTCCACAACCATTACAAAACTACAAAAAAAAAAAGACACAATCCCTACTTTCAAGTAGCTCTAATCTAGTTGACAAAAAAGCAAGTAGATAACCATCATGCAGTGTAATAAGTGTGGCCTATCTGATTTTCCTCATTTAAAACTTGAAGACACACACACGCACGCACGCACACACACCAATTGCCCCTTAAACTCCCGTTTTTGTTTTTGTTTTTTTTTTGCCGTACGCGGGCCTCTGACTGCCGTGGCCTCTCCCGTTGCGGAGCACAGGCTCCGGACCGGAGCACAGGCTCTGGACGTGCAGGCTCAGCGGCCATGGCTCACGGGTCCAGCCGCTCCGCGGCATGTGGGATCTTCCCGAACCGGGGCATGAACCCGTAACCCCTGCATCGGTAGGCGGACTCTCAACCACTGCGCCACCAGGGAAGCCCGCTCCCTTCTTTTTTTTTTTTTTTAATTGCACTCATCACATTCTAACATCTTATATAATTTATTTATTTATGATATTTATTGTCAGTCTCCCTCCATTCTATGAATGTGAAAATTTTTGCCTGTCTTGTTCATTGATAGATCTCCAATGCCTGAAATGGTAAATGTTTTCAATGGGTGCTTGCTGAACTAATGTTGAATGAATAAATGTTATGTAATATAAAAGTATGAAAAAGGAGCTATCAGAACACAGCAGAAGGAACACAAAATATGTACATGGAGGTCAGTAAGGCTTCACAGTAGAAGTGACATTTGTGCTGTCTTGAAGCAAATCTGAGTGACTTTGCCTGAAAGGCCTAATGCTCTAAGAGCAAGTAAATGAGAAATACAGAAAGATGAAACACACAGGGAACTGGAAGTCCAAAGGTATAAAGATATGAGAGGATGACATGTATGAAAAACTGAACATATGGCAACAAGTATGGGTTGCTGTTAATGGTTTATGATGGTGGGATGATGGGTTCTTGAAGATTTGTTACATTGCTATTTCTTCCATGTATGTTCAAACTTTTTCCATAACACAAAGTTAAGAATACATGAATAAGGGGCTTCCCTGGTGGTCCAGTGGTAAAGACTCCGCTCTCCCACTGGAGGAGGAACGGGTTCAATCCCTGGCCGGGGAACTAAGATCCCTCAAAGATCCCGCATGCTGCAGGTTGCGGCTAAAATAAATAAATAAATAAATAAATAAAGTTTAAAAAGAATAAACCTTTGTCAAAAAAAAAAAAAGAATAAATGAATAAGTAAACCACTTTTGAAGAGTGTAAAAGAACTTTAAAAAATGTTTTCTAGGCAGGGGAACATGGCTGTGGTTACCAGCCACAAGTAACAGCAGCCAAACTAGGGTGGCAGTAGGTAGTAGGTGAAAAGGGTAAATACCAGAGAAGGAACATATAAGTCCATAGTTTTTCAGTTGTAAATGACAACTCAAACAAGCTCAAGTGTAAAGGGGAATCACGATTGGTTCACATGCTAGGAAGTCCCAGGAAGTATCTGGGCATTAAAAACTGCAGGATCTAAGAACTTAATGGATACCACTAGAGCTTCGTCTCTCCCTCATATCCTTTTTATCTCTGTTCAACTTCAGTTTTCAGATAGGCCTTCCCTAGGTGGTAAGCAAGATGGCCATCGATAGCCCCCACCTCAAATCCTCCCAACTTAAAAAACCACTCTCTCCCAATGTCTGTATATATCTCTCAGGGAAAATTCTGATTCTCTACTTGGGTCATGTGCTCCTCCCTGACCAAACACTACAGGGTAGAGAGATGGTATGATATGATTGGCCAAGCCTAGAATAGGCACTAGCAGGAGAAGATGGAGGCTCAGACACTCTTTTTGGTGTTCTGAGCACCCAATTCCAGTGTAGGGGAGGGGGAGTTCCACCCGACACCAACAAGCAATACTTCAGACACCAGCTGGGTGTCCTATAATTAACCTCAATTCTGACACTGTCTACCCAAAGATAGCATCAGACTCCACAGGTCTTACAAGACTGCCCGCCCCCCACTACTTCAGATGCCAGTTGCAAGTCCAGGTTGTTACCTGTACTTCTGACCAACCAGCTGTAAATCAGAGGTTTCCATGATCCCCCCCCCCCCGCCCCTCATGTTTGATAAATTTGCTAGAGAGTCTCACAGAACTCAGAAAATCCATTTACTCACTAGATTACCGATTTAGTATAAAAGGATACAACTCAGGAACAGCCAAATAGTAGAGATGCATAGGGCAGGATATGTGGGAAGTGGCACGGAGCTTCCATGCTCTCTCCAGGCAACCCGTTCTCCCCAAATCTCCGTGTGTTCAGCAACCCGGAAGCTCTCTGAACTGTGTCCTTTTGGTTTTCTTATGGAGGCCTCATTACATAGCCATGATTGATTAAATAATTGATCATTGGTGATTGGACTCCAGCTGCAACTCCTCCCCCTTTCCCCAGAAGTTGGATGTCCAAGGACTGAAAATTCCAGTCCTCTAATCACATGGTTGACTCCACTAGCAACCAGCCTCCAGCCTTAGGTGAGTTCCAAAATCATCTCATCAACATAAAGAAAAGACACCTTCATTGCTCTCATTATTCAGGAAATTCCAAGGGTTTTAGGAGCTTTGTGCCAGAAACAGAAATAAAGATCAATTATATATTTCTTATTATAAATCATAATATCTAGACTTCCCTGGTGGTGTAGTGGCTGAGAATCCACTTGCCAATGCAGGCAACATAGGTTCGATCTCTGGTCCGGGAAGATCCCACATGCCGTGGAGCAACTAAGCCCATGCGCCACTACTGAGCCTGTGTGCCACACTACTGAAGCCCACACCCTAGAGCGCGGGTGCTGCAACTACTGAGCCCACGCACCGCAACTACTGAAGCTCGCACACTCTAGGGCCCGTGGGCCACAACTACTGAGCCTGTGTGCTGCAACTACTGAAGCCCACGCACCTAGAGCCCGTGCTCTGCAACAAGAGAAGCCACTGCAATGAGAAGTCTGCGCACCACAATGAAAAGTAGCCCCTGCTCACCACACCTAGAGAAAGCCCGCGCACAGCAACGAAGACCCAAAGCAGCCAAAAATAATAAAAAATAAAACAATAAAAAATGAATCATAATATAGACACCATGATTGACAGCTCTACCAGGAGCACATGGAATAGGGGAAGGAAGAATCCCTTAATGAAGACAGGGTAGCAGATCCAAATAACTGACATCATAGCCCCCATGGAGGGCTACAATTGATATTGGAGATGGGAAGACTGGGGTGTGCAGAATAGACTGAGTAGCAGGAGAGTGTAAGGATAGATAGAGAGGGCTTATTTTCCTAAATAAGACCAGACTGAACCAGGCTCTGGAATTATAGAGAAATGTCTTGTTGGGGTGGGGGTGGGGGTATGAAAATATTACATTAGCCTCATATGGTTAATGTTACATCTGGGCATGAGATAGTTAAAAATCTCCCACTTGTCCATAGAGGGAATTTTGAAGGTTGAATATGGATTAAAAACTGGTGATGGAAATGTTGTAATTTTCTCAGGTAAATTGTGAAATTGAGCGCAATTAGAAAAACATCCCCAAAATAGCATTGGTTTTGCTGGCATGTGACCAAACCCTGAACAGCTTAGATTAGTATAAAAGAGATTCAAATATATGTCTTTCACATATGCTTAAGAAACTGAGCTGAAGGAAGAGAAAAAAGCAGCACATGCCATCTGTTTAGGAGGTAAGAAAGCTCCAGAGAGAGTTTGGAAAGAAAGGGAGGCTTCAGTCTTCTAAGACCAGTAGGCAGTGAGAAAGGCAGAGACGCAAAGAAACAGAAACAAGGTCAGGACCAAGGGCAGATACAGAGCCTGAGGCCCATAAAGCCAGCAGGAGCTGTGCCTTCTGCTGTGTACCACACCAAATTCTTCCCATCAAAATAATCCACATACATCTCTAAGAAATCCTGCAACACGTCTCAGCGGCAATGAGTTATTACCATTAGTGGTATGATCATCCATAGGACTCATTGGCCTATGCCCAGTGCTTGCCTGTTAGGAATGAAGGAAGAGGTTTTGATGACATTGGGCCAAAGAATCAATGAAACCAACCGTGTAGTAGAAACCTACTATGGCTCAACCATCGTTCTCCCCTGTGAGGTTCATGAGCAAGCAATACATTCAAGAACCATCTATAGATGAGAAGTCAAAATATTACTTTATTTTCACCTGAATAGGTGCCCAATTTCTTAGTGCAGAGTTCTCCTGTAAAAACAAGATTGGAGAAAAGTAAAGGCCAATGGTAAAGGGCTACACGAATGCTTCCCTCCCCATTACACACCAAAATCTCACCCTCTGTCCTGCCATACTGGGCCAGAAATAGAAGCAATAAAAAGTATGGTTGGCTATGCATTTGAGGAAGAGAAAACAAGATGGTGAGATCCCAAGAGGACGCTCTAGCTCAGCTTACCTATTCCTGCTGCACGAAATAGAAGAGGAAACTGCATGGAGGTTCAGAACCCTGCCCTTGTGAAATGTGGACCAATTAATTTCCTGGAATCTGCCCAATCTAATGAACAAGTCTTCTCTGGGAGAAAGCAAAGACCAGGAGAGAAGGGGAGAGATGGAATGTCCCTTTCCTTTAAATAGTTTCTCCCCAAAATGTGGGCCATGGACCAGCAGTATCATCATCTCCTGGTAGTTTGTTAAAAATACACATTCTTGGGCCCCACCCTAAATTAGTAGAATCAGGGAATTGCTTTTTAATAAGATCTCCTGTGGAGTCACATGCATGTTAAAGTTTGAGAAGCACTGAGTTTGTGAATCCTAAATCCATGCCCAAATTTTCTGTCATTTGGATCTTCACTCACTTGCTAAAATAGTGCTCTGCATATAGTCAATAGTTAATGAAAAGATGTTTGAGAAATTCTCTTTGGCACCTATTTAATTCCATTTGAAGGGAGGAGGCCATTTCTGAGAAACCAGCACACACTTACCAATGAGTGGCTTAGACAGAGACAGAAGCATACTAAAAACAAGCAAACAAAACTGTTCTAGACATATACACACGGCTCTGCAGAGTGGGACAGATGGGCATAGTCAGTTTCCTCTCACACCACCCCCCCCACCCATAATATTCCCTCCCTTCCTCACTCATGCTCTCCTTCATCCAAGCTAGTCTGAAGCTCTTATGTTGAGCTCTGTTTCCTACACAGGATAGTACCACGTGTGTTACATGTCTCTTGCAGCTCTGTCCTCAAACCCAGCATTGAAGAATGAGACACTGTACCATTAAGCCAGGACACAGCAGGAAAACAAAAAGCAATTGGGCACATCAATACTTCTCACATGTAAATACTGTGACCATAATGACCCAATTCACATCTTATTTCTGACAGTAGCCAAATCCCAGGCCTGGATCTTCATCTAATATTTGCTTTCAGTGGCTCTTCCTACCTAAGTAGGAAGGCAACAATAAAAATTCAGAGCACCCAACTCCCAGTTTCTTCTCTTTGCTCTATCTGACACAATACCTTAAAGTGAAAAGGGCCAGGGGTTGGCAAATATGGACTGAGTCTGCCATAACATTATTATGTAATCCAATAATGACGAGATTTAATGAGTCATAATTAAAGTCATAATGTGCTGAGCACTTACAATGTACTTCACAACAACTCTATGAAGGAAGTAGTAACCTCATTTAATGAGTGAGGAAATTTGAAGTTGTCAGAAGTTGAATAACTTGCCCAGGAAGCAGCAAAGTTGGAATTCCAACCCACACCTGTCTAAGTCCAAAGCCTCTTAACCACTGAACTAGTATGATCTCTCACTGATCAGAAACTACTATAAACTCACTGCGTGAGTAGAAAATCATTTTCCGGTTCTGAAGAACTTAGGGGTAGGACAGGAATAAAGATGCAGACATAGAGAATGGACATGAGGACACGGGGAGGGGGAAGGGTGTGGGAAGCAGCCACATAGCACATGGAGATCAGCTCAGTGCTTTGTGTCTACCTAGAGGGGTGGGATAGGGAGGGCGGGAGGGAGACGCAAGAGGGAGGAGATATGGGGATATATGTATATGTATAGCTGATTCACTTTGTTATAAAGTAGAAACTAACACACTATTGTAAAGCAATTACACTCCAATAAAGATGTTTTAAAAAAACCCATTTTCCTTCTCTGGGGCTATGAGGAGGATTAGGTGAGATTAAAGATGTTCAAGCACTTAGAAAAGTAAGGTGCTGTAACATATAAGGTATAATTTAGTACATTAAGGCTGTGTCCAAATAAAAACCCTCAGTACCATACAAATGGCAAGTACACGTGTGAAAAATGTTCACCCTTGAAATTAGAGATACCCCAGTTTGTTCGATACACAGTTCTTATTTATCAAATTAGAAAATATTTTTAAAAATTTAATCCTCCACGGTGGCAAGGATGTTGGGAAACTAGTACGTTGCTGGTGGGAGGTCAAGTTAATACAACCTTTCTAAAAAGCAGATTGAAAGTATGTTCCAAGACATTTTTAGACATTAGCATAATTTCTTGCAAGAGCATAGATACTAAGACCAGATTGCCTGGATTTAAATCCCAGCTCTACTTCTTATTAGCAGTGTGACCTTGGGCAAGTCTCTGTGACCTGGTGTCCAAAATAGGGATACTAATAGCACCTATTTCACTGGATTGTTATGATATAAGTGGTATCTATTATTTGCATAATCTCAGTGTTTTTTATAATACCAAACAATTGGAATCAATCTATCTGACCACAGAAAAATGATTAAGTACGCTATGCTATAGACACAAAAGGAATATTATGAAGTCATTAAAAATAAGGCTTTAAAAGGCTATTTAATCCCATATAATGTAAAGTAACAAGAGCAGGAAACTGTATATATCGTCCCATACCACTCATGTTCATTGAAAGAGCACTTTGTACAGATACAGATGTATAGAAAACAACCAGTAGGAATTACATCAAAATATTAACAAAGAATATATCTGGGTGACGGTGTAGGGTTGGGGGTTTCTTTATATGTTTCTGTACTTTGCAAATCCTCCAGAGCAATGCTTTTCACACTCTTCACAGGCATATGAATCACCTGGTAATCTTGTTAAAATGCAGATTCTGGGTCAGTAGGTCTGGGATTTTGCAGATTCTCCATCTTTAACAGGCTTCTGGGTGATGCTGGTGCTACCGGCCCAAGGTCTCCACTTTGAGTAGCAAGGTTTTGGAGCAGGGGTCCTCAAACGTGAGTGTGCATCTGAACCAAGAGGGGCGGGGTGGATGCCATGCCTAGAGTTTCTGACTTTAGTAGGTCTGGAGTGGGACCCTAGAAACTGCATTTCTGTTTTGCAGGAGATCCTGATGCTGCAGGCCTAGAAACCATGCTTCAAAAACCACTGCTGTAGAATATATCTACATATACTTTTTTCTCAGCATCATAAAGGAGGGGGGAGCACTAAAAAACAGGCCAGGCTTCTCCACTGTTTACAAAATCAAATGCAAACCCTTCATCCAAATGCCTCCATAATCTAACCCAATCATTTCCAGTTACTTTTCTTTAGGCCATAAAAATCACACCACTAATGCCCTAAACACACCCAAGCTTCCGAACATCATGCCCTCCGCTGTTTCCTCACTCTGGTTGAGATGTCATTTCCTTCTATCTCCTCATGCCCAGATCTTACCCATCCGTCAAGGCCTTCAAAGGCCATTTCCGGTACAAAGCTTCCCTTCCTCGGGGCTCCACAGGACTTTCTGTTCCTCCCTGATGACACTTAACCAATCTCTGCCCGGCAGAGTGACTCTGCCGGTGGGTGGTGTATCTCCCCCAGTAGACTGGGAGTTAGTTAATGGTGAGCAGGGCAGTCCCTTCCTTGACTAGCTTTGTCAAGATTTGCTGACCTCAGCAAATCCCCAGGAGACAGCCGCCACTCAGGGCAGGCTGAAAGAATGAATGAACGAAGGGATGGAACCTCCCGAAGCAGGGCAGAACTGTCCTGTAAATGGAAATTCGAACGCACGCCCAGCCTTGATGACCAACAGTAACAGGTGTTTTCCATCTCTGATGTCTGTGATTCATTCTGCACAACTGCCTGCACACCCAGGCGTCAGCACACGGCGGCTCCTGGAATACTGCGCCCTACACGCTGAAGTGCCCACTGTGTTCTGGGCGCCTGAGCAGCCACACACGGAGACACACCTCAGCGACAACCTGCATCCACAAAAAAAGAGGCCCTGCCACCTTAAAAATATTAACGCCTCACTGCAAAGAACACACACACTCGCGCGCGCGCGCGCACACACACACAGACCCCCTCCCCCGTGTGTCTCTTTCAGACTAGGCGCGTCTCCGAGGGCTGGATTGAATGGGAAAGAACGGGCCCGTCTTTGTCATTAATCCTCCCCTCCTTCAGGCGAGCCAAGCTTCTTCCGGGTCAGCGACAATCACCGCCAACCCCAGCAGGCCCTCGGTCCCCCACACCGCTAGCCCCGGAGCGCGCGAGGGCCAGGTCGCCACCGCCCGCAGGTTGAGGGAGGGGAGGAGGGAGAGGAGGAGGGCGGGCGGCGCGGGAGTCGGGGAGGGAGGGAGGGAGGGAGGAGGGAAGGAGGGGAAGGCAATCCGAGGAGGAGGAGGAGAGAGCAGCCTCCCGCAGCTGGCGAGGAGAATGGGAGTGCGGGACGACAGACCACCGCGGGGTGTCACGGCCGCGGCCAAGCTTGCCAGGCGTGGGGCCGGCGCCCGGCGCTTTTAAACCCGGGAGGGCGCGGCGGCGGCGGGCGGATCGCGGCGTGCGCTGGGCGCCGGGTGGCGGCCGAATGGAGAGGAAGGGCTCGGCGGCCAAGGGGAACCCGAGCCCGCCGGCAGCCGGCGAGGCTCAACGGTCGCAGCCGCCTCTGTGCGTCCCGGGCGGCGGCGGAGGGACCCCGGCGCGGGGCCAGGGTGGCACGGCTGCGGAGCCAGCCGAGTTCATCCGGCGAGCGCACGAGTTCAAGAGCCAAGGGGCGCAGTGCTACAAGGATAAGAAATTCCGCGAAGCCATCGGCAAGTACCACAGGGCGTTGCTGGAGCTGAAGGGGCTGCTGCCGGCCTCCGGGGAACGGGAGCGGGACTCGCGCGCGGCCTTCCCGGCCGGGGCCCCCAACCCCGGGAGCCTCTCGGAGGAGCAGAGCAAGACGGTGGAAGCCATCGAGATCGACTGCTACAACAGCCTGGCAGGTGAGCCGCGCCGCGCCCCCGCCCCCTCCTCCCCCAGCCCTCCCGATCTCCCGCCGGGCGCCGGTCCCCATTCCCCAGCCCCGGGCCTCCGGGGCACAGCCGACCGCCGCGGCGCGCCGCTACGCACACGCCCCCGCTGGGACAGTGCCGCTCTGGGAAGGAGAGCCTGGGAGGGGGGCGCTTTGGAAAAAGTGTGACTTTTAAGATTATACCTTCCAAAACTCGTTGTCATCTCGCATTCCTCCCCCGCATCCTCGTAAATCTCGCCTATAAATAACTGGACCGAGAGATGGGGACCCAGCCGGCCTGGAGGCGACTGCTGCTGCTAGCACTGGTCGCCAGTGGCCCTGGGTCCAAATGCGGGCAGAAGCAACCAGGGTGGGCCACCCGCACCCACGGCATGCCCAGTGGCTGCTTGCCTCAGGGATCGTTGGCACCAGAGCTCGCCCTCACCTTCCCCGCAGCTGACCGCATCCCTCTGAGTCAAGTCCTTCCCCAAGTTCCTTTGGCCCCAGCAGCAAAGGGCAGTTTGCTACGATGCCTTCAGCATCTCAAGCAAAATGGATTCCAAAATGCACTTCCTTCTCTCTGAGCTCTGCTGGGGCCCCGGTTGCCAGGTGAAGAGAGCGATCTCAAAGGAAAGCTAGTCCAAGGTTGGGCTTGAGCTGTGCTGTCTTCTAGCTCTCCTCCCTGCCTGACTCCGTGTAGCACTGGTTCTCACACCAGCTAGCTGCTAGGCTTGAGGAAAACGGAGCCCTTTTATTGGGATAAGAAGGTGAGGTATACATTCCCGAGTACACTTTGGGGATTAAGGTCAAAGTCGGGCGTTTCAAAAATTAACTTTGGCACAGAACGTTTTAAAGTCTCTAAAACCGGAGGAGTCTGGGTCACTCCAGGGCCTTCATTGAGAAAGTGGAAGATGTTGGCAGAGGCAATGGCCTTATATTTGAAAAACACTCTCTCTCCTCTTCTCACACCCCATTTGGTGGGATCTGGGCATGATCCAGCTCCTCTGACCAGATAAAGCCCATCACTCCTAATCCTTAACCCTTGAAGTTGCCTAAACTAGCTCTGGACAGTTGTAGCAGAGTCAAGTTGGGAGAATGGGTGTGGTTGGGGACGGTGGATTTGTCTGGGGCCCAGACAGTTGGGGGATGAAAAAAAATGTATGGATAATTCTGCTCTGTTCCTAAGGGCCAGTCAGCTCTGTTCCCTTTGAGATCTCTGGCGCCAGCCTACCTCTGCCTTCCCATAATGCCATGTCCAGTGTCATCTTTAATCAGGCAAAGCCCAGGCACTTTGTAGATTGTTAAGTAGTTTACAAACTTAAAGGATTAATGATAATAGTAGTAGTCGCAATTGTGGAAATGGTGGTGCTGATAGCAGTACTAGTAATAACGGCAGCAGATAAAGTAGTAGGAATACAGCATAGATGGACTATTTCACGCCATCACAAGGTACACCATGATTCCCTTTATTTCCCGTAAGTCTCTGGCATATTCATTACTGCCTGATGAATATAAAGGGCAGAGTGGCCATGGGTGGAGGAGGGGGCACTCCGGATCACTAATGCAGTGATTTCAGAGTGGTAATAGAGTCTTATATTTAGTGTTTTCCATGGGCATTCTAGGGTTGCCCCTCACCCCATGCTTTGGCTGCCGGCCGATGGCTAGCACTGCCTACTTTCTACCCCAGAAGTGGTTACATTTCCAAGGTGAAACCAAAGCTGCGTCCTTGGTCAGGCCAGCCCACTCAGGGCAGGGCTAAGATCTGGACGGTTCCTCCACTTCCATACCCACCCCTCCACACACTTCGGAAAACTTTAGCGGTGAGAGAATGGAAAGTAGCAATGGCAGATTTCCCCCTCTGCGGCCTTCTCCGGTTCTCACCACTTATTAATATTAATAATTTATGGATTACGAAAGTAATGCTTACCTATAAAATGTATTTTCTTTTAAGAGAATACAAAATTACCTTTTTTTTTTTGGCGGTACGCGGGCCTCTCACTGTTGTGGCCTCTCCCGTTGCGGAGCACAGGCTCCGGACGCGCAGGCTCAGCGGCCGTGGCTCACGGGCCCAGCCGCTCCGCGGCACGTGGGATCTTCCCGGACCGGGGCACGAACCCGTGTCCCCTGCATCGGCAGGCGGATTCGCAACCACTGCGCCACCAGGGAAGCCCACAAAATTACCTTTAATCCCACCAACCTAAAGAAATCCATTGTGATATATTTCCTTCCTGTATTTTGTTCTATACCTAAACATAAACTATTTACAAAGCTAAGGCCCTCCTGTATCCTGTTTTTATTCCCACTTGCCATTGTGTCAGAGCATTTTTACATTTCACTAAAATATTTTTGTGAAGATTATTTTAAATGGCAACCTAAAATTTTTAAATGTGTGTTTACAGTGAGCATTTGATGGAAAGAGAAAGAAAGATGGTCACTGTTATTGCTGTTAGAACCAGAACAGTGCAGCGTGGCCCATAAGATAATCTCCCCCACGCCCCCCGCTCCCCACCGTGCCTGATTAAAGGGAGGAGACGGCAACTGCAAGTTTGTTCCAGCAAAAAGGCAGCTGGCCCTTCCACTGGGGCTGCAGTGCTGGCTGAGCAGCCCAGTGGGCTTCAGGAGAGAGCAGTCTGAAGATGTTGGTTCTCTCAAGGATCTGTCCTTCCACATGGCTGTGCATAGAGGGAGAGGTTTGGGGTTTAGAAGCAACATGAACTAGCCCAGAAACACTTGGAGGATTAGGCTATGTTGCTAAGGGCATCTCAGCACCAAACAAAAGACTATTTTGAGGCTTCGGGAGGAAACCTAGGTTCAGTGGACCCTTGCACTCTGCATGGAAGGCTCCAAGAGAACAGCAAGGGGGCCGTTAGAATCTGCTGAGAGATGTTAACCTAAAAATCCATTTGCCTGACTTGAGGTGACCACTTGAAGGGTGTGCAGGCAATGTGCAAAGTGCCTGTGGCTGTGGTCTGTTCTGGCTTGGAGTTCCTTCTGATTAGTAGGGATCTGGCCAGGGGTGCAAGACCCCCAGATTTGATTTTGCATGTCTTAGTCTCTCAGAAATTCAAGGAAGGAAATGAGAAGCATCTTCTTCCTTCAGAATTTCTAATGACTTTGATACAATGATTAGAAAAGATACTCTGCCTGGGAAGATGTAGACATGTGATTCTTAGCAAGGCTGCAAAAGAAGCATGTACTGGCTTGTCGATCAACTCCCACTGACCTTCAACAAGACACAGGACTCCCCTGGGGCCTTGGAATGTTCTGTGCAAAACCTCTTGTTGAAGGACAGAACCTTTTGCTTTACAGCTGTTCCTGTGGGGCTGTAGTGGCCCCAGCTGGGTTTGATCAAAATGTTGCAACGCATGACTCTGTTGGTATTTTCAAATGATGTTCGGGACTCAGATGCCCACAGTGGAGATGGGTGCTGACAGGCCATGGCATTGGATCTGAAGGCTAGACGAGAGTCAGCTTATGTCCCTATTCCTGGCATACCCTGTGACTTTGTATTGGTCCCTACCACATCATTTTACCTCCATTTTCCCATCCATTTAGAGCTATGTTTGGGCGGGGGGTTTTGGGTTTTGTTTTGTTTTTTTACCAAAGGGGCAGACAATATCCATTGATGCCAACTGAAAGTCCCAGGACAGGGGAGCGACAAGGCCTAAAGAAGTCACGCAAGAAAAAGGCCTGGATGGGAGCCAGCTTTATCAGTGCTTGCGGACGTGTCTTGAAGCCGTGGGACCAGGGCCAGCTACATAATTTGTGAGGCCCAGTGCAAAATGAAAATGTGGGGCTCCTTCTTCAAAAAAGCAGGAGAAAGTTGTCATTAAAAGTTTTAAAAGATAAAGTTTTTTCCCTTTCTTTCATGGTTTCTCTCTCGACTGGAAATGGTGTTTTTATCTGCTATTTAATGTCATTTCAAGAAAATTACAATTTTAAATTATTGGCATGAATTTACTATTCATCATCTTAGTGCTTTCATGGTTTCTCTCTCGACTGGAAATGGTGTTTTTATCTGCTATTTAATGTCATTTCAAGAAAATTACAATTTTAAATTATTGGCATGAATTTACTATTCATCTTTATAGTGTGCAATGCCAGTTTTAAGTGGAAATATAAGAACATTTAACTGGTATATGAAATCATGTAAGTTACACAATTCACGTTTTGTAGCTTGTGCATGCATATGTAGTTTATTCTTACTGGAACCATGGAAATGCTGACTAAACGAACTCAACTGCTTTTATTTCACTTTTTATATGCATACTTTATAGGTGCACTTTATACCAGTCTTGGCTTTCTGATGAGTAAGGAAAGGAAAAGGAGCTATTCCATACCCCCACCCTAGTCTTTCCTCCTCTGTCGTCATTTTCAGCATAAGTGGTTGGCTAGTACAGGGCACTTAAGCAAGAAAGGATGTGATGGGGTTTTAGGTTATTTTTGTTTCTTAGAACACTATTGCTGTCTTTCTGCATTTGAAGCAATTTCTGGGTTGAATGGAAAGCCTGGCCTCTTTGGGCTGTCAACATGTGTGCTTACTTAGTTATTGACCTAACCCTCTTACTTATGCTTGTTGAACTCCCCTGCACTGTGGATCCCCTGGAATTCTGTGCTCATGGGGCATTGTGAATGCTATATACTACATGGGCCTGCAAAGAATAGTTGTACCTCTGTCTTCTGCTCAACTTCATGCTCCATTATCCAATCGGGCTTCACTTACAAAACACAGTTTCAAAGATAAAATAATTAGAATGTCAAGAAGTCAACAGCAGAGCATTAAACCAAATACAAGGCCCTTCTGAGCATGGGTCTTATGTGACTGCACCCTTAAAGCCGCCCCTGCAATGGGACACCAGAAGATGACTGAGCGTATACATCTAAGGTGGACAGAATTAGATATAGACCCTGAGGCAGATTCTAAGACAAAAGGTACCCCCTGGAAATTGGTGTGGGAACCAAAGAACCAAGCAGGAAGATGGATAAATTACAAATGCAAGAACTCAGTGAGGAAAAAAATAAAAGAGGTCAAGAGCTGGAGACAAGCAGTAACCTGGTAGCCAGAAGGTGAATTGTTGGGATAAGAACTGGCAAAGGAGGGGAAAGAAGAGGGGCTTCATGCTAAGATGCTTGGCCAAGATACTGCCATCTGGATGGGAGAGTTTGACTGGCCAAGCCATTGTTAACCTGAGGCTGTTCCTCAGGCAGCCCCTTGGCCAATAAATCTTAAGCTTGTACATGTGGCTTCAAAGATCATCTTCCAAGAAAGGATGTGAGACTTGAAACTTGTAGAATGCTTTCAAGGAGAGAATATTCTGAATGTAGACTTTGGGCTGAGTTTCTAAGGTGGATTCTGAAGTTCCTTAGTTTACCTGCAAAAGTAATGAGGTGGGTGGCTTGTAGCCAGAAACTAAGATATCTTGAAGTAAGAGTCCCTACAGCCAAAAGGCATGGGAGTGCCCCATCCAAGGCAAGGGGACTTGGCTGCAGGATGGACAGGAAGGCCAAGATGTGGAGCGGCCAAAAGCTTCACAGAGCTTCACAAGTTGGGAGTGACCTTCAGATGGGACATTCTCTCCTGCCAGCTCTTCTCTTTCGTCACCAGGTTGTGCCTCCTCCAAAGAGCTAGGATGAAAACCAAATGTTTCAACCAACCAGCCAACCAGCAATTTCCTAATTCCCAGATATTTGGCTTTGGGAAATCAGATGTCCATGCTGGGACCAGAGTTTCCCATTATCACCAACGCGATTAGTGTGGTCCATTCCTAATTACATAGCAGCAAGCACAGCTCTAGCATGGACAGTGGTACCAGACATTTAAAAAGCCAAAGATAGGGGAATTCTCTGGCAGTCCAGGGGTTAGGACTGGACTCGGTGCTGTCACTGCCGGGGCCCCGGGTTCGATCCCTGGTCAGGGGACTAAGATTCTGCAAGCCACATGGTGCAGCAAAAACAAACAAACAAACTTTTAAAAAAAGCCAAGGATAATACTACAGAAGATTAAAAGAGTTTAGTCTTCCTCATGGTGTTCATATGGCCTTGAAATGATCACAAGCAGCGTAAAGCTCATTATCTTCCTTTTAAACATACATACACATTTTCATATCAGCAATGAAATGATGCCATGTCTGGTAGGACTCAAAACCAACAGTTCCCAAATATTTTTTAAAAAGAAGCAGGATGTAGGAGCTATACTCAATATTTTGTAATAACCTATAAGGGAAAAGAATCTGAAAAAGTATGAGGTATATATATTATATATATATAATATACATATAAAACTGAATCACTTTGTTGTACACCTGAAACTAACAGAACATTTGTAAATCAACTATACTTCAATTAAAGAAAAAGAAAAAAAAAGGAAGGGAAATGTGTAGTGCCAAGGAGAGCTGACTTGAACTAGAAGAATCCTGGGTTGAAATATATCCAAGTGGACCTTCTCTTCTCTTTCAGCCAAAAGGAATTTAAAACAGCACTGAAATTACAGACAGCGTTTACAGAGAGGAAGCTTGTGGAGCAAAGGTTTCCCTTCCACAGTGTGTCTGTGTGAAAAGAACAAAAGTGCTAAGGAAGTGCTAACTAGCTAGCTTGAGAGTTATGGAAAACCAGAATTATGATTTCAGATTTGGTTATGACTCCATACCTTACAGAGGTGTGTGAATCTCCTTGTCAACATTACCACCTTGTTATCAGCATGAGCTTAGGCACTTCCCAAAATAGGGATACTCACCACTACCTATAGTAACTTATTTAATAACCACCACCAGAAAACAACAACTACAATAATAATAGCAGTAACAATAATGGTAGTAAAGACTACCGTGATGAGCCCAGCTTCGGGCGCCCAGTAGATGTTCCATAAATGTGTTTGAAAGGAGTGAAAATGCTTATCCCAGCATTTGTCTCATATTAAGGATCCAAGAAATTCAATCATTTCATTAATATTCATTGAGCAACTAATAGGTGCTAGACGCTGGGCCTTGAGGGCCGGGAACACAGGAGTAAACATAAAGAACAAGGTCACTGCCTTTCATGAACTTACATACATACCTATATAACTTTGTGAGAAAGAAAACTCAAGCTGGAACAGTTAAGTCCCTTGCCCATGGTCACGCAGTAGTATGTGGCAAACTGGGATTTCTCATCTGCCAGGTCTGTAATTCCAAAGCCTATAGTCCTAACCATTCACCCCACAACCTCCATCTTTAGAAGTTTCTTCCTTAGGTACTAAAATTTGCCTCCTTGAAATTTCTATCGATCCATCCATATTCTATCTATCTTTTGAAGCAACAAAAAATACATCTCATCACTGTAACAAGGAAGAGCCTTGACATTTTTAGGGTAACTCGCTTGCCCATCCTCCAGTCTTGCCTTCTGTAGGTTATTCCTTTTACCATGATTGTGCCTTGTGTGATTAGCATTCCCATTCCATGACCATCCTGGGTGGTTAAGGGGAAACTGTCCTGCTCTCTGTAACCAGGTTCTGTGTCACTAGGAAGGTGACCTGAGAGGAATGAGAATCTGATGAGTCATAGTTTCTAATGAGCCTAGAGGCTTACAGAAGCCCCACCCCACAGAAGACCTCCCCCTAGTTTTTATCCCCTTTGCTCCAGAGTGTGTGAATTCCAGTTAAGAGGTCTTGAGAAATTTAAGTGGATGTGTTAAGAGTAGGAATTCATTTCAGCCATTACTTTTCAGTAACCAGTTTGTGGATACAATGACGGGAAATGACCCATTAGAAGAATAACATCTGGACTTGTCCAGATGCATTACTCCAGACCTGGTCAGTTTTAATGTCATGAGAGTGATGATACCATCATTTAAAAATATGTTCTGGTTCAAGTGCTAAACGAGATTGGACACAGTATTATTCTGTGTGGCATGGAACATTTTCTCTCCTAACATCCTGTAAAGTAGTATTTATTTTTTAGTTTGTTGTTTTATGCCTGGCTGATAAGTTCTAACTTTGTGAGCCAAAACCTCATCTCCCAAGAAACAAAAACAACCCCTCCCCCAAACCCAGCAGTAAATAGACAAGTTGGCCCTGTGTCTAGTGGGACGGGAACTGAGGGAGACTCGTGTGACAGCTGGTGGCACATTCGCTACATATGTGAACTTAATCTGGTCTTGAGTTTCCTCGCATATTAAATGGGTATAATCATGCTAGCCTGACTCGCAAGATAAGGGTGAAAAGCAAGAAGATAACGTATGAATGTACTTTATAAACTACAAAGTATTAGAAGTGTAAATTATCATTTTAAGTGGGCAGGGATATTTAGGAGAACAAAAAAAAGAATAGAAATAAGAAGTGGGAACTGGGGCTTCCCTGGTGGCTCAGTGGTTACGAATCCGCCTGCCAGTGCAGGGGACACGGGTTCGAGCCCTGGTCCGGGAAGATCCCGCATGCCACGGAGCAAATAAGCCCGTGCGCCACAACTACTGAGCCTGTGCTCTAGGACCCGCGAGCCACAACTACTGAGCCCACGCGCCTAGAGCCCGTGCTCTGCAACAAGAGGAGCCACCACAATGAGAAAGAAGCCCGCGCACCACAACGAAGAGTAGCCACCCCTCGCCGCAACTAGAGAAAGCCCGCGCACAGCACTGAAGAGCCAACGCAGCCAAAAATAAATAATTTTTTTTTAAAAGTGGGAACTGCCCAATGAGGGAAATTTCCACCTTTAATTCTAACAGTTTTAAGACAAAAGGGATACTTGAGTAGTACCTACTAGGAAAACCCTCTTGATGCGTGGTTTCTGCATTAAATATCTATTGACGCTGACTCTCCCATTTTGTTTCAAACGCACACGAAAAAACTGCCCCCCAAATGCACGTACTCCACCAAAAAAAGCACTTGCTAATACAGTAAAACAAAAGTGTTTCTGATGAGTAGAATGCGAGAGACGTTCTTTGAAAGTCTTCAGACGTCCCCATCAAAGACACAGCGGAAGCATGACTTGGTAAAGAGTGACCTGGACAGCAAGTTCTGTCTCTAACTCACCAGCTGCCTTGGGTCAAGGAATTTTACCTCTTGGGCCGTAGTTTTCTGATGTCTAAAAACTGAGGGTTGGAGTCCAGGATCTCGAAGGTCCTTTCCAGCTCTGGAAAGAATAATCCTCCATTCTTTCTGAACTGGGTGGCCAGAATGGGAGAGTTCCGTGTGGACTGATAGAGACCAGTCTCCAAAATCTGTTATTACGTGAAAAGGCAGAATGCAAAACAGTGTTTATTTGCTTTGTGTTTAAAAAAAGAAAAAAGATATAAACTAGCATCAACATATACTCTAGTGCAGTACTTGCTCTCAAGAAGATTACCTGAAATTATGCAAGTGAAGCTGTTCACGTCACCTGAATAGGGACTGGGCAGAGAAATTGGGGAGAGGCTTTCACTTTTTTTTTTAAAGATTAAGACTTCATTGTTTTTAGAGCAGTTTAAGGTTTACAGCAAAATTGAGGGGAAGGGACAGAGATTTCTCATATACTCCCTGCACCCATACATGCCTAGCCTCCCCTGTTATCAGCACCCCCCACCAGAGTGGTACATTTGTTACAGTTGGTGAATCTACACTGACACGTCATGATCACCAAAAGTCCACAGTTTACTTCGGGGTTCACTCTTGTGTTGTGCATTCTATGGGTTTAGACAAATGTATAATGACGTGTACCTATCACTGTGGTACCATACCGAGTGCTTTCACTGCCCTAAAACTCCTCTGTGCTCTGCCTCTTTATCTCTTACACCCCACCCTTGGCAACCACTGATCTTTTTACTGTCTCCATAGTTTGCCTTTTCCAGAATGTCCTATAGTTGGAATTATACAGTGTGTAGCATTTTCAGACTGGCTTCTTTCACTTAGTCATACGCATTTAAGGTTCCTCTATGTCCTTTTTTAACTTTTTAACTTTTTTTTAACTTTTAACTTTTTATTCTAAACCTTTCTATAGTGCATGACTTTTCTAAGTATATGCATTATTACTTTTATTTTTTAAGAAAAACGATGATAAGGATTATCTGTGTAGAAAGATGATGGGTAGTTTTGCTTTCTTCTTTTATATTCCCAAAGAAAACCTACCTTATGCACATTCTTTTTTTTTTTTTTTTTTTTTTTTTGTGGTATGCGGGCCTCCCTCTGTTGTGGCCTCTCCCGTTGCGGAGCACAGGCTCCGGACGCGCAGGCTCAGCGGCCATGGCTCACGGGCCCAGCCGCTCCGCGGCATGTGGGATCCTCCCAGACCGGGGCGCGAACCCGGTTCCCCTGCATCGGCAGGCGGACGCGCAACCACTGCGCCACCAGGGAAGCCCCACATAATTTTTAATGCCGTTCTGGATATTATCTGTGCCTTGTCTAATCCCATCAGACTGTAACACCAAAGATGTCAAGCAAACTTATCCCAAGCCTCAAACTTTCTCTTAGTATCCCATAATATGACTTATCCTTTCTGCAGTGCCCACCACCCCAATGCACACAGAGGGCTGGATCCTGGCAGCATGGTACCCCACAGTAGGGGGGCGCCCCTTTGGACTCAGTAGCACGTGAGTGACGGTTTGAATCTGCTGGTGAGGCAGGGAAGAAAGTTGGGTCGGAGCTTGTGATACAAACTGGTCCTGAGCATTAGTGATGTGCCGCTGGTGTGGAGGAAGGGACCGTATGGGTGGTCCATGTCCAAGATTCTTGGTGGCCCCCGAGTCTAGGAAATCCTGCCCATCGGTAGCTCAGACCCAGCACCCGGAAGGAAGCTCACTCACTCATCAGATCTTTATTGGATACTTGCCATGGCTCTTCACAGCCCAAATCTCAAATCCACTGTGTTCTCCTCGAAACATGGCATGCGGTTGTGGGAACAGGGCTCTAATCTAGAGTCTGCGGCTAACTTCCTCCGTGACTTTGGAAAAGTCACATCACTCTGAGCCTCAGTTTCCTCATATGTAAACAATCGGTGTTGGGTCAGATGCCCTCCAAGTGCCCTTTCAGAAGGGTTGAACTGTCTAGGAGTGTGAAGACCCTCTAGCTCCCCTCTCCCCCACCTTCTAGCCTCTCTCTCTGGAAGCAACCAGATTTAGGAAGGAAATAGGAAACAAGCTCTCTTTTGTTCCAGTTTACTGATATGTGCTGACAAATAAGCATAAAGATCTCAACTAAGATTTCCAAGGTAACCTTGCAAATCTGAGGGTAAACCAAAGTAAATGGCAGTCTCCCAGGATGATAGAGTCAGACAGAGGGTCTCAGAGAGAAACCAGAGTAGGGGTTGGGAGCCTCTGTAAAATATTTCCTGGGCCCTGGAATCTAAATTGATGGCACCAGAGATGACCTGCTGCTGCTAGACCTTCTCAGATTATTCCAAAATTCAGACTTTGATTCTAAGCAGGCAGTCATTCACCATAAGAAATCTGGCAAGACTAGCTGTATTAGGCCAGGAAGTTCTGATGGAGGGGAAAAAAAAAAAAAAAAAAGCTTTTAAGAAATGAACTGGCAGTGGCAGGGCCAAGAGTTTCAGGGAACAGTTTCTGTCTAAGCTATAGCATCTCAGAGAGTTGCCACCATTGACTCAAGACTGGAGAGCCCTGAGGAGTCTGGGCCAGATCTGAGGATTTGGGGGATGTGATTCTAGGCCTACTGCTCATTTGGAGTCAGAACTGAGCTCCTTTCTTGAATGGACCTGAACCTCAGGCTGTAGGTGCCACTGGGTCATTGGAACTGGTGTGGAATTCTCCCTGACACCTAGAGAGAGAGAGAAGGGCTGTGTTCCTGTGTGTGCCAGTGAAGACGGGAGGGAAGAAAGGGAGCACAGAGGAGCAGAAAACCTGTAGGGCAAGGCGGCCTGATGGAAAAGATCTTTACTTAGTGTAAGAGGGTCTGGGTTTGACTCCTGACTTCCCATCAACTCCTCCGTTAACCTTGGGATGGTCCTGATCTTGACAAGCTTCTGTTTCCATTACAGCATGGGAGTAGTAGTATGCACCAAACAGGATTGTGATGGTGATTGAAATTAAAGGATACATGCACGCGTGCCTAGCACAGTGCCTGGCACGTAACAGATGCTTAATGGATGATGGCTGTGTGTAAATCTAACTCCTACTCTGGTAGGTACTATGGCGGGAAAGTGTGCAAGAGGGGAGGAGAAAGGACTCAGCAAAGGAGGCTATGGAGGAATATGGGAAGCAAGTGAGCAAAAGAGGGGTCACACCTTGCTCGCCTCCCCTGCACTGTAGCCACTTAAGAGCAAATTTCAGCTCTTAAGTGCAGGGGAGGCAAGCAACGTGTGAGCCAACAGCCTTTGGTATGGATGTTTCCTACCTGGGCCCACGGGGCTGGATGAACAAGTAACCCATCAGGCTTCCTCTGAAGGGCAACTGAGTTCCAGCAGAACCAAGGGCCTTTGGGCCCTGAGGTCTAGGCCTGCTTCCAGCTTCTCAGGATATAAGGCGGTCCAGAAAACACTTAGAAACTGCTGAGTTGGGACTTCCCTGGTGGTGCAGTGGTTAAGAAACCACCTGCCAATGTAGGGGACGTGGGTTTGAGCCCTGGTCCAGGAAGATCCCACATGCCACGGCGCCACTAAGCCCGTGCGCCACAACTACGGAGCCCACGTGCCACAACTACTGAAGCCCACACACCTAGAGCCTGAGCTCCGCAACGAGAGAAGCCACCGCCATGAGAAGCCCGCGCACTGCAATGAAGAGTAGCCCCCGCTTGCCACAACTAGAGAAAGCCCGCGTGCAGCAACGAAGACCCAACACGGCGAACAATAAATAAATAAATAAATAAATAAGAAACTGCTGGGCTCTAGGCACACATGTCTCTGGCCTGAGGCTGTGCAAGCGAATAAGCCTCAGTTAGACGGTGTCTGTTCTCTGCCACTTTCCATCCTCTGCCCCAGGATTCTCTGACCCGTTCTTTGAACTGAACTAGTAGGGAAAGAACTTCGGATTCTCTCACAAGTTAGACCAGTTCAGAGTCTGAGAGCAGAGAGCAAGGATGTTCCAGGAAGAGAAGATACATGCTGTGATCAGCTGGGTTCCCTGGGGAGCTTCACAAGCAAGAAAGTTGACTGGTGCGCTGGGGAAAGGAGGCTATGGAGGAAGGCAAGGCCCCTGCAAGAGGGAGAAGCTGCTAAGCTGGCAGCCTCATGCCTGCTCTGCCTGTTCTCTTGTGTCTTATGCTGGCGCCAGTTTACTGAGCTGCCTTCCTCATGTCGGATGAGGAAAGCCCCTGGCTTGATCAGGTGTCCTGGGAATAAAAGCACTAGCAGCCATGTCCCCTGGAGCCTCCTTTTAATCTCGCCTTACAGGCACTCCTCTGCCATAATGCCTGGAGTCCTCTCATGACCCTGGGTCTCTCCAAATGGGTGCTCCGTGAACAGCCAGTGCTTTCTGCTCAGTACACCCTTCAGAAGCCTTTACTGCATCTCTCCTCCCAGGTTCCCCACTGCTCTCTTTGAAGACATAATGGGCAGAGGTGATTTTTTTTTTTAATAAAATCACAGTTGATGAGGGTATTCTAAGAAAAGATAATTTCTTCCCTCCCTAAGAGGAACTCTGATGCCTATTACACATTCTTCACCCTGATACACACACACACACACACACACACACACACACACACACACATTTATTTTTCACAAGAGTCAGGTTGTACTGCACAAACGTTCACAACATTTTCCACCAATATTTTACGCTAAAAACATTTTTCGGTGTCATTATTTTTCTACAGCATAATTTAATGTCCGTGTCATGTTCCATTATACCAATGCCCTGTTATTTATTTAACCAGTTTCCTACTGATGGATCTTTAAGTTATTTCCAATACTTTGCTAATACACACAGTGCTGCCACAGAGAGGCCACAAACGTGCTCTTTCTGCTACACGTGTGCCTGTTAGCTAACTTATCCCCAAACATATCTGGTTACATGGTATTTGCCCTGTTGTCATGGAAAGATGGCAGGAGAGGCAATAGGAACAGGAGAGATGTTGCTGGGGTCACAGAAGGATGGAGGGAGAGGTGATCAGAACAAGAGAGGTATTTTTTAAAGTCTAAAAAGAGAACAAGATGGCATTTTGGCTTCTGAGATTTTCCCCCATCCTGGCTCAGAATTCCTGCCAATGGGCATGACATGTGTCCTTGGCCAGAGCCAACAAGGTAAAGATACTATCAGGCAATGGGTTTCTTCTGAATGTTTCTGGGTATATACTCATTGTCATATTCCAGATGGCCCAACTGGCCCTTCCAAAGTCCCACTTCTAACCCAAGGAAGGGTGTGAGTGAAGACAAACAGTAATCCTGTCCTACCTTCTTCCTACTACATCACTTCTCTCTGTGTATATACTGCAATGAAGTCGATAAGAGTTGGGGGCCGTGGATGGGATAACTTGTAAGTATGCTGCTGTAGCACCCAAGTCTGCTCCTTCCCTCATGAACAGGAGCAAGTGACAGGCACCAAAAGGCTGAGCTGACCTCAGCCTTTGGCATTACAACTCTTGAGCAGATTTCGATATCCCTTAAAGGACTGTCGACATAAGTCTTTAGCTTATAAGAGTTTTAGACTGGTTTTTCACCTGAGCTCTTTCAACTGCCACTTTCACAGCCAAGTAGTGGCCAACAGAGGGTGAATAAGAAGAATATAAACTCCTTGAAGATATCAATATCTTTTGAATGCTCTCCATTTCCTTACAAAGCCCCGGCACAGGCCGTGATGAATGAATCCTCATCGAATAAGTTTACGAAGGGCCTGTACCCAGGATTGTGTGGTGATGCCGGGGACATCCACGTGAAGAATTCGAAGGGCGGGAAACAAAGGGCAGCTTGGGAATGGTGTAAAGAGATCTCCAAGAATAATGTTGTTAAAACAAAAGAAAACAAAACAAAAGAAACACTTGGCAATGTTTATTTGAATCCAGGGTAAGCATGTGCTAGATTGGAAAAATAGAAGGTCAGAAATTAATGTGAATGGAATCAGAGGAGATTTAGCCCATGAGATAAAGCCAGACGATTCCTGGTCATGGGAACAGCATCAGCAGTGATGGGGGAACTCTATCTAGGTGCCAGGCAGGGCAAGAATGATGTGAATGAAGATACTGCCCCTTGAAGGGTGCTGGCTTCCTGAGTCAGCAGGAAGTTGTCCTAGCTTCTCAGTGCCTTAGACTTGGGAAAGACCTTGAGGGATCAGAGAGTCCAGGTCTCTTTACCCACCAGCTCTGCTGGAGTGGAACCAATGTGGGCTTGGGCTTAGACAGTCCTGGCTCTTTCCCTAAAACTCAAATGGCCTTAGCAAATCACTTAACTTCTTTAAGCCTCAGCTCTTGGAAGCAGGACTAATAAGACCTATTTTCCCAGAGTCACTGTCAAGGTCAAGTGAGTCATGAAACACTATATAAATGTTTGGTATTGCTACTTACTGAACATACAATATGTGTAAACCAGTATGATGTACTTTTGCTGTGTGAAGGTTTACAGATGCTTGTCTGGAAAGCAAAGAAGGTATGTGTCATAAATAGCTGCCATGATGGGCATGAGCTGAGTCTATGGCTGTGAAAAATGATTTTATTCATTGGAAAACAAAAGGGCCCACTTGATGACCGTACCTGTAGATCTGGCCTTATTAGAAAAAGACCACCCTACATGTTCTGTGAAAGCATTACCATTAGGGAGGGTTGTACTATAATTCACAGGTATTAGAAAGATGGTAACTTCTCAGCAAGTTAGAAATAGAGGGAAATTACCTGATCTTGATAAAGAGCATCTACCAAAAAAACTAAAGCTAACATCATACTAAATGGTGAGAGACTGAATGCAGTCCACAACTCTTCATAGCAGCATCATTCATAATAACCAAACACTGGAAATGGCCCAGATGTTCTTCAACAGATGAATGGTCAAACAAACCCTGGTACGCCCATACCATGGAATACTACTCAGCAATGAAAAGGAATGAACTATTGATACTTGTAACAGCTTGGATGCATCTCAAGGGGATTATCTCAAGATTATGCTAAATGAAAAAAAAGCTAATTCTCAACAACTTCATATTCTATGATTCCATTTATGTAACACTTTGAAATGACAAAATTTTAGTAATGGAGAACAGATTAGTGGTGGTCAGGGGTGAAAAAGGAGGTGGGGCTACAGGAGAGACATGGATGTAGTTATAAAAGGGCAACAGGATCCCTCCTGTGATGGAACTGTTCTGTAACTTAACTTTGGGTGTAGACAGAGGAAACCACATATGTGATAAATGGTATAGAATTAACACACACACACACACACACACACACAAATGAGTACAAGTAAAGCTGGAAAACCTGAATAAGATCTGCAGATTGTATGAGTGTCAGTATGGTAGTCAATATATTATACTATAGTTTTATAAGATGTTATCACTGGGGGAACTGGATAAAGGGTGCAAGGGATCTCTGTATTATATCTTACAACTGTATGTGAATCTAATATTATCTCAATAAAAATTTCAATTAAAAAATAATACTGTTGGTGTTAGTCTGGCCAGCAGCAGCTAAGATGGATGTTGTTTCAGGAAGAAACCAGAGATGTGTCATGTCAGCCCTATTAGGATCACAGCCGACTCTCAATGGAATTGGAGATGCAGGTGGTTTTAGGACTTAAAAAAGAGAAGCCTTGGTGGAAACTCTGCACTTGGTTTTGTTTGTTTGTTTTTGTCTTTGAATGCAGAGACATAAGACGGGTAGAGGGTCCCGGAGAGTTATATAGGAAGCTTCCAAATGAGATGTATACAGATAAAGTATAGAAATAAAATGGGCACAGTTTGGTACCAACAGGGTCCCACAGTTGCACCTGGCAAGAAGCAGAACTCAAGCCTCAAAGCTGTCTAATGAAGGAACTGAATTAAAATTCATTATAGGCAGTTGAACATTCTAAGAGAGCACTGTGGGTAATGCTTAAGAGCACAGTCTCAGGTGACAGATGGCTTAGAATCAAATCCCGGCCCTGATGCATATTAGCTTTGTGACCTTTGGCAAGTGACTGAACTTCCTTGGGCCTTAGTTTCCCCATCTGGAAAATGGGCAAAATACTAGAACCTACCTCATAGGCTGTTGTCCAGATTAAATGAGTTAATGCTTAGAACACTCCCTGGCCAATTCATGCTTGATCAAGGTTACCTGCTCTTACTCTTACTACCCTTCTGGGAGGATAGATGAATACTGCCTATGGTGCAAGGCTAGATTCTCCTGAGCTCATCACGAAGCATCTCAGCATTCTACCCTGTTTCTTCATTTCCTTGGCCTGGGCTCCTGTTCACCAGTCAGAAGTCTCTAATCACTAAGAAGGAAAGAACCCAAAATGTCGCATGTTGACTGTCGGAGAACAGTTGTTTGCCTACATGTGCAGATTTCTTGGCTCTAGGGCATGGCTTTCTGGGACCTGTTTGCCCTTGTGGGTAATCCTGGGGCCTCCCATGGTTATCCTGGGCTCTCATGGTTTAACCAATAGATGTTCCTGAAGAAACATACATCGGAAATGGTAGAATGTAAAGTACTAGCTCAGGTGAGACGGCCCACCTGCAGGTGCTCACTGGAGACTTTTTTAAAATGTGGATTACAGGGACTTCCCTGGCGGTCCAGTGGTTAAGACTCCGCACTTCCAATGCAGGGGGCGCAGGTTCGATCCCTGGTCGGGGAACTAAGATCCCACATGCTGTGCGGCTCAGCCAAAAAAAAAAAAAAATACAGACTTAAGAAAAGAATGTGGATTACAGGGTTCCAGAACCTCCATGTTAACTAATGATGATAAGTTAGCATGAATGATTTAATGAGAAACACTGTGGGGTTCTCATCAGATGTCAGGGTCTGGCCCTTGGGAAACCCTGACTTTTCTCACCCTGCTCACAAGCCTTCAAGGTAGGGAGCAGCCGTAATTACCTTCATCTTTACCCACTTCAAAACTGAAACTCTGAGAGGCGAGCTGTTTTAACCCAAGGATGCCAGGTGAATGCTGGTGCTGAGGACATTGTCTTGTATCAACTAACTCAGAGGCACTGAAACTGGCCAGCAACCTCTCCATAAAAATATTTCTGTCTTCTCTCGAAGGCTCTTTCATGCCCTATAGAGTCAGGAACAAGGCCTATTCATTTTCCTGCCACAGCTGGCTTTTAGAGTTCCTAGCTTTCCCAAATTATTAGGACTCCAGAGGAGTCCAGCAACTTTGGGTCTGTCTGCCACCCCGTCCATAAAGCTGTCAGTGAAATATCGGCGGCCGTACCCAGTCATCCACTCATGATGAGAAAAGGGCTGAGAGCAGGCAGGAGGCAGCATTCATGTCTGCAGTTTAGGGATGTAGATGGGTGGGAGGAGGGTACAACCAACTGTTGACTCAGAGGCTGTCTAATCTATAAGTGAAAAGAAAATAGTCCCAGAACCCTACCCCGTTCTTTCCCTAAGCCCCCTTTTCTGGCTGCAAAGCTGCCTTTATCATGTTCTCTGCATATACCCACCCAACCCCGATAGGAAAACACACCTTTGAGCACACTTTAGAAAGGAAAACTGGTAAGTAAAACCAAGCATCAAACCTAGATGTGGGAAATATTTGTGGCAAGTGTGAGTTTAGGTACATCTGAGACCATGAAAGGAAAAATGAGAAATCGGGGATGGGCTCTGCCCTCGCTGCACAGGTTTGGGGGCGGAGCATTTTTGCTGATCTCTGAATCAGCTCATGTCCACGGAGCATTTGCTGTGGGCCCAGCACTGCATCCAGCACTGTGGTGCACTTTCTCACTTCATCCTCAGAACAGACCAGTGAATTCGATAGAGTTGCTGTCTTTATTTCAGAGACGAGGAAACTAGTCTTAGAGAGGGCCAGTCACTTTCTAAGGCCACATAACTGGCCAGGGGCAGTCAGGATTAGAACCCAGGTCTGCCTTACCCCTAAATTCTTCATCTCCCTTAGAAAGTAGACATCTCTTTGTGCAAACTGGGGTTTGCCCGTCTCCTTCCAGCTGTCTTCTTTGCCCTCCCCACAACCCCGTGAAATAAAAGCAAGCCACACATAGATTATTTCTGAAATGAAGATTCCTAGGCGTTTGGGAGGGCCCAAGGCTCTAAGTAAACAGCCACTGTCAAGGGGAAAGATCTGTGTGTTACGTGGCAAAGGCCATGCAGACAGTCACACACCCTGACCTAGTAATTGTAACCCTGGGATTATAGGTTATATTTAACATAAACAAAACCTCCATGATTATATTTATCTTAAAGTTACTTCAGTATCTAAAATGTAGAGGCAACATAAATGTCCAGAAAGAAAAAAAGAGAGAGAAATCAAGAGAAGAAAGTTGTTTTCAGAACTCTGAGTGTAAAGCATTCGTGTACACAGAAAGGAAAATCAGTACTTTTATGGAAAGGTAAAATTGGGTGGGTCATAGCGGTCCTGGATATGAAGGCTAATAAGTAAAAATACCCATCATTTCACTGCACACACTACATTCTCACTGCTCTGCCGCAGAAAGACCCTCTATCATTTTGCAATATATACAAACATCAAATCAGCATGTTGTACGCCCAAAACGAACATCATGTTATGTCAACTTTACCTCAATTTTTAAAACGTTTTTTCAATTTTTTTTTTTTTTTAATTTCTTTGGCCACACCGCGTGGCATGCGGGATCTTAGTTCCCCGACCAGGGATTGAACCCGCACCCCCTGCAGTGGAAGTGCAGATTCTTAACCACTGGACGGCTAGGGAAGTCCCTACCTCAATTTTTAAAAAGAGAATCAAGATGCTAAAAAAAGAAAGAAAGATAGACCCTCGAAATTACCCTCCAAAATATATCTGACCTATTCTTGAAAATTGGCTTTAAATTAAGCTGTAGTTTCCTGCACTGTGTGTAGGATTCAAAATGGAAATTTCCTCTGATTAACATAACACGTTGCTGGGGAAACCACATTTGACCAGTGATTTCCTAAAGAACTAGTATTTATGAGAATCAGTTTTTGTGCCCAGCGCTGTGTGGGGCATATAACATACATTAATTACCTCATTTTATCATCACAAGAGTCCCTACAACATAGGTATTATTATCTTCATTTAACACATGAGAAGAAGGAGACCGAGGGAGATGAAGTAACCTGCCCAAGGGCCTGGGCTAGTGTGTGGCAGAGTTTGGATTCCAGCCTGGGACTGTATCTCCAGATCCAGCACTGATGTGCAGCCAGAACACCCCAGAACTAACACAATCCCATGTGCCTATTCAGTGTGGTTAGGACCTATACCAGTTGTTAAATATCCTGAATGTCACCTCTATCCTGATCCAAGCTCTTTCCACTTGACTACTATGCCAGCGCCCCTTGAAATCAATTTGAAAATGGGTCAAATAATTTGGTTTGGGAAAATTTCCCCCAGGAACGTAATAGCCAATTCCTGGGCCCCCTTCCCAAAGAAATGACCAGCAAGGTGTATTCGTTTCCTAAGGCCACCATCATAAAGCGCCACAAACTGCATGGCTTCAAATAACAGAGAAACACTGTCTCACAGTTCTGGACGTTAGGAGTCCAAGATGAAGGTGTTGGTAGGGTTGGTTCCTTCCGAGAGCTGTGAGGGAGAATCTGTTCCAGGCCTCTCTCCTAGCTTCTGGTAGCCTCTGGCATTCCTTGGCTTGTAGGTGGCCATCTTGTCCCTGTGTCTCTTCACATCGTCTTTTCTGTGTGTGCCTGACTCTGTGTCCAAATTTCTCCTTTGTATATGGACGCCAGTCGTACTAAATTAGGGTCCATCCTCCTGACCTCATTTTGACTTGACCGCCTCTATAAAGACCCTCTCTCCATGTGGGATCACATTCTGACGTGTTGAGGATTAGGACTCCAACATACCTTGTTGGGAGGACACAATTCAACTGCTAACAGGGAGCAGCCTCATGAAGCGGGTTCCCCCTCCTCACTCCTGGCCCCAGATGGGTCTTTCCTTCCCTCCCATCCAGCCCATGCTTCCCTCCCGTCCAGCAGGTAAGGGCAAATGGTAGTGAATCGGCTGTCCAAAGAAAACCAATGGCTACATGAACTTGGTCTTCCTCCTCCCATCAAGTTTCCTTTCATCTCATGCCAACAAGTGGCGTTTTGCCCAGGCTGTCACCATGCCCTGCGTGCACCAGGAAAAACAGAAACAAAACAGGTGCCAGAGCCAGGAGAGCCTGACATGTTTTAGCCTGAGGTCTCGGTGTGGTTGCCTTGGGGAACATCAAACTTATGATTTCCTCTGTCTCTGTGTGTGAGTGCTTGGGGCTGTTTAAGTTGCTGATTCTCTTTCTCCTACTGCAGAGTCCTCTGCGGAGCTAAGAAAGCCTGCCAAGCTCTTTTCATAAAATCATACCCTAACCACCCAAGGTTGGCAATGGAAGAGGAATCTCCACATGGGAGGAGTGATTGAGGATTTACCGCCCCAATTTTGTCCTCCAAAGTTACCTTTCTCTTGTAAGTTGCACTGGCACTACTGCTGCCACCATGTTAGGCTCAGGGAAGGCAGTTTCCCTTCTAGCACTCCTTTCCAAGTATGAATGGAAGCTTGTCCTAATTCTCCACAGCTTGGTTGATTCCAGGATGCAGCATTTGTTCAAACTTGTCAGCAGACCCAGAGACCAGAAAGTTCATAATATTTCTCTGAAAAAGAGCTTCTAGATATGGTGGTCTGGGAGCCCGGGCCCATCTCCACATGTCCACTTTGGACATGTCTCCCCACCGGGCACCTGCCGCTTAATAACTGCATCTTTGAAGCCAAATATATACTCAGAGCCGAGGCCATGGACAAGAACAAGCTCCATTTCCATCCAGCCTGAGGCCTGCCTTCCCAAGTCCACTGTCTCCTAAGCTGGGACTGGCCAACAGTGGCGGTGCTTTTGCCCTGCAGGGAAGATCCTGCCCCAGAGCCTTGGCTTGGGAAGACCATATCCGAACATAATCCAGTCTCTGTGCCAAAACAAATCTCCACATAGCAGAAGTGTTTTAGACAAGCCCTTTGATCGCTGCCCCACCAGTTCTGACTGTCATCTCCAGCAGAAGATGCCTTACCAAAAGGAACAGAACAGAAGTCCTTTTGAAGAGGAACCAGTGAAACAATTTCATCCTTCTATCAAGCGGCGAACATTTATATTCACAGGCTGTTAGGCGGAAACGGATGGTAGAGATTACTCAATGAAGTGTGGGCCCCTCGTTTTTACTGAGGCCCCGAAAGGGAAAGTGATTTTCCTAATGTTGGCCAGTGGCAAAGGTGGGACGAGGATCCAGCTCTTCTGATTCCCAGCCCAGTATTGATCTGTACTGTATAGTAGAGCACAGAGACTCGTATTTTAAACCTTATTTCAAAATGGAGACCGGGTTGCTACAATGTGGAAGAAAACTTGTGGATCATCAGTGAATCCAAAATGGCAATCTAGGATCTCCTGGGATGACGGGATCTAAGCACATGAGTGTAACAGCAGAGGGGACATATTTCAGGGGTTCCCTAATGCTAGTCAGTTCTGACCCCTGGGTGCCGCTTGAATGAATCCCTTTCTCCTGACTTTCTGCCTCAGCTTGAGTCAACTGAGTCACCATCATTTTATCATCCAAATCCACTCTTGCCCTAAGAATAAAGTCCCAGATCCTCAACATGAACCAGAAGGGTCTGTGTGTCCTGGTTTCATCTTGCTTCTCTAGCTTTATTCCCTTTTACCCCTCCCCTCAGTCTCTCTGCTCCAGCTGGGCTTGGCTACTCAAACCTCCTCAAATAAGCCATAATCTCTCTTTCTATCTTCCTTCCTTCCTTCCTTCCTTCCTTTCTTTCTTTCTTTCTTTTTTCCTTTCTTTCTTTTTCTTTCTTTCTCTTTCTTTCCTTCCTGGTTTCTTTCTCTCTAATATGGGAATATAAACACTGTTGTGTGTTTTTAAAAAAAAATTTTCTTCTTTTCTTTCTTTCTTTCTTTCTTCCTTTCTTTCCTTCTTCCTTCCTTCTTCCATTCTTCCCTCCCTCCCCCCCAACATAGAAAGCTTTTTCTCCTTTCCACCTACATCAACTGTTCTCACACAAGCGTGATTTCCCCCGGCTCCCCACCAGGGGACAATTGGCGATATCTGGAGACATTTTTTTGCTTGTCACAATTGGCATCTAGTGGGTAGAACACAAGGATGTTGCTAAAAGTCCTACAATGCACAGGACATCCCCCCCTAACCAAAAATTACCCAGCTTAAAATATTTATGGTGCTGAGGCTGAGAAACACTCAACCTTTGGAACCCAGCTTAAACACCGCTTCTTCCAAGAAGCCTCCCATGATACTTGATCTTGGTTTAGGGCCCTCCCCCCTCAGGAGGCTCCCACTCATCACTTCTCCTTCACAGCTCTTGGCACACGGGGGTATTTGAGATAATGCACCATCCGCCCTCCCCAGCAGTCCATCCGCTCCAGGACGGGGCATGGCGTTTGGTTCACCACCTCATCTCAGTGCCCTGTACAGTGCTCTGTGCAGTTAGTTTTTGTTTTGTTGACCCTGGGACACAGAGGAAGGCTGTTTACACAGGTGCCCTGTCTTTTACAAGGGATGATGTGGTTTCTAAGGGCTTCACATGTAGACCCACAGGTACCCATGGACAAGAGCACAGTCTTGGGAGCCAGAGAGAAGTGGGAGGATATTGTAATTCTGCCACCTCCTAGCTGAGTGACCTCCAGCAGGTGACTTAATTTCTCTGGAACTGGGTTTCATCATCAGTAAAAGAAGCATAACGGAGAGCCTGTTTCATAGAGTTGCTGTGAAGATGAAAGGACGCAGTATATGTAAGGTACTGAGGTAAGGTAAGGTATCCTCTGACACAAGGTAAGGGATTAACGACAGAGAGGAAGAAAAGGCAATGGGACAAAATGACCTACTCTCAGGGCCTCCTGCAGCCCCCAGGCCCTGGGTAGCAGGCAGAGAAACGTGGAAGAGACATCAAGAGACTGCTGGTCAACCTCTCCTTCTTAACTTCTTCAACTCTAAAATGTGCCTACAAACATCCCATTTTACTTATCCCATGGGCTTGTTATATGTACCCCAGATAACTCCCCACCCAAACAAGAGAGGTACCTAAAAATCACCTGCAGGTAGGGCTGAGTGCAGCCCAGACTGTCTCTTACCTCCTCTACCCTGGGCCTTCTTAAGAGCTCTGGCCTGCCACCCCTTGTTTCTTATCTGGATTTCCCCTCTGGGTGCAGACTTTTGGGAAGGCAGCCCGTCTGGACCCGAGCTAACTCCAGATTTCTCCGTCTCCCTGGGCTCTGCCTCTGGTGCCAATAGGGCCTCCACACCCTGTAAGCCGCCAGGCCCCACCTCCCCTGGGGTCTGAACCGGGGTCCACAACCAGGTCTCACAGTTCACACCAGGTCTGCAGGGGAATTCCAGGCATTTTCACTGAATGAGTCCTGGAAATCGACTGCTATCCTTCTTTTGCCCAAAAGGTGGGGGCATGGTGTGTGAGGGGCAGAACTTTCCCGTTTCCAGGCCTTTTTGCTCCCCCCCCACCCCGCCCCAGTTTTAGACATTCAAAAACTGTTTTTTAAAAGAAACAAAGATCCATTTCCTAGACTGCTCAGGTCAGCAAACAGAAGTGTCTGAGGATGGAGGGCTGGACAGGAAGAGGGCTCTCAGCTGAGAACAGAGGACACGAGATGGCGTGTGGAAGCTTGGACAGGAAACCCTTCAGTTCTGGGGGCAGCTGTTGGAGCCAAGTCTCACACAGGTAGCAGCCAGTGAGGTACCCAGGCGGGAAGCTCATGACGGGACCCCTCCCTGTCGGCAGAGCTGTGAAAGCACCAAGGCAAACTCCAGCAGCATCGGGGTGGGGCAGGGGGGCAGGGGGGCCTCCACCCCACAGCTGAGGGAAGAGAGGGCAGGGAGCTGGTGACCTCAGCTCGGCAGGGTGGACCCCTAGTGTGCCAGCAGGTCTGCGTGTCTCTGAGACCACAGCCACCCGCGCCCATGCCCAAGGGGTTAGCAGCCTGCTGCTTCTGTCGACTTGTTTGGCTTCCTGCCCTGTAGCGAGTGGAATGTGATGGGTCAATTTCCAGATCTGGGCTGATTCTCTGCCACTTCCTGGTTGTCATAGCTCCAACGCAGCCTGCAAAAGGATGTTTTATTGTTTGGGGTTTTTTTGTCTAAAATGCCCGATGAAAGATCTGGTCTCTTAATCAGCAGTTCACATCCCTGTGAAGTTATTTAAGGAATCAAAACAGCTGAAGTTAGACCCCTGAAGATTAAAATCAGTGACTTGCCTCTATCCCGAGGACGGTTCTTCCAATGTGGGAGAAACCTGAGTGCAAAGGAGCAGCCCATCAGCAGCCTCCCACGTCCCACCAGCCAGGTCCTGGCAGGAAGCAGCAGTTTGACCTCCTAAGTCTGTTTTCATTCACTTTGAAGAAGCAGACAGGTGCCCTTCCCCCACCCCATCCCACCCTCTTTTTTAAAAATTCCTCCAGTGTTTGACAGTCCTCTTTGCCTTTAGTCAACGGCTACTGAATGCTTGAGGGAAGGAATGGAGGCTGAGGTAGCTCAGCAGGGCTGGGATTAGGGTGAGGCAAGTGAGGCCCCTAGGGCACAATATGTAAGGAGGTGCTCACTCTCAAGGGTACAGGCTTCCTCACCCTCGCCCTAGCCCTGGCCCTGTGACTGATCGCTGGTGAGAGAAAGCTTCAAGGGGGAGACGGTTTACTCAGAGATAACTGACTCTGGAATAGGAAGGAGCCACACATAGGCACCTGCCAGCCTCAGCTTCCTCTTGCCTGGGACCCCCAGGTCTCTCATGCCCAGAGGTGTGCTCTGTATAAGGCTGGTCACTAGCCCATCAGAGGCCCCTGCTCCCAGGGACTGCAGAGACAAACGTGTGGAAGAGAACTTGAGGAAAGTCAGAGGCAGTTGTCACCACAGGGTTGCAGAGGCTGCAAAGAATTATAATTACATGAAGTAACAGTGTGGGTGCCTACTATGTGCCCTGTGTCAAATACTGTGCCATCATTTTATATAATCCCTTCAACAGCTCAGTAAGAAACTTGGGCTCTGGAGCTGGACAGTTTTGATTTAAATCTCAGCCTTGCCTCTTTCATGTTGTGTGTCCTTGGGAAGTTACTTAAACCTCTCTGGGCCTCAGCTTCCTCATCTGTAAAATGGGAATAATAGTTGGACCTTCGTTATAGTATCCCAAAGATTCTATCAGGTGAGACAAGTAAAGCAACGAAGCAAGCATCCGGCACAAGGGAAGCATTTGACAAATATTGGCCAAGGTTAGTATTGTCATTGCCTCTTGTGGCTTGTCCCTACAGTAGCCACACCAAAAGTGTCACAGACTGATGGCTTAAACAATAGATATGTTCTGTCTTATGGTTCTAGGAGTCCAAGATCAAGGTGTCGGTAGGGTTGGTTCCTTCTGAGATCTGTGCTTCTCTCCTAGCTTCGGGTAGCCCCAGGCTACCGGCTTGTAGGTGGCCGTCTTCTCCCTGTGTCTCTTCACCTCATCTTTCCTGTGTGTCCGTCTTGGTGTCCAAACTTCTCATTTGTCTTAGTCTCTTTGGGCTGTTGTAACAAAAGTATTGCACACTGGGGGGCTCCAACAACAACCACTTATTTCTCATAGTTCTAGGGGCTGGGAAGTCCAAGATCCAGACACCTCAGATTCAGTGTCTGGTGAGGGCCCACTTCCTGGTTCATAGATGGCTGTTGTCTCACTGTGTCTTCACATAGCAGAAGGGGTGAGGGAGCTCTCTGGGGTCTCTTTTATAAGAGCACTAATCCCAGTCATAAGGGCCCCACCCTCAATACCTAGTCACCTCCCAAAGACCTCACCTCCAAATACCGTCACTCTGGGAATTCGTTTTCAACGTGTGAATGTTCGGGGGGACGCAAACATTCAGTCGATTGTACCCTTTTTATAAGGACACTGGCAAGATTGGATTAGAACCCTCTCTAATGACCTCTTTTTAACTTGATTACCTTTGTAAAGACCCTATTTCCAAATAAGGTCACATTCTAAAGCACTGGGGGTTAGGACTCCAACGTATCTTTTGAGGGGGGCGGGGGGCACAATTCAATCCATAATACAAGGTCAAGTAACCTGCTCAAGGTCACACAGCTTGTTGAAGATGAAACCAGATCCTAGAACCCAGGATTATTTGATGACAAACTCCATGGCATAAACCCCACCGTAAAGCCCCAGCACTCGTAAACCTTCTCTGGTCAGAGAGGAAAAACCAAAGAGAGACATTCAGAGCCTGCTGCTGTTGTGTTGATGGCACTTTCCCTTCTTTCTCCCTTCCTCTGTAGCCTGCCTGCTCCAGGCTGAGCTGGTGAACTATGAACGAGTCAAAGAGTACTGCCTCAAAGTCCTGAAGAAAGAAGGGGAGAATTTCAAGGCGCTTTACCGGTCCGGTGTGGCCTTCTACCACCTTGGAGACTATGACAAAGCACTCTACTACCTGAAAGAAGCAAGGACCCGACAGCCAACAGGTAAGGCAGCAATTGCTGTTTCCTTACCACCAGCCCCCTGGGGCAGCTCCCAGGCCGTCTCATTGCCGTGGTCAGATGTCCTGGCTGGCAGGGCCAGGCAGGGAAGGGAAATGGCAAATGAGGGGTCAGGTGTGTGCTAGGTCCTGGAACAAGGAGAACACATAGTCCATGCCTTTGCCTGGGGTCTGGGTTCCAGGGAGCTTGGGCAGCTCTTCTTTTCAAATAGAATATGGAATTCTTCATTTTTCCAACCGAGAATCCAGCCCCCTTTACTTATTCGACGAGTACATGTCGTATTCTTGCTATGTGCCAAGATTTGTGCTGGGTGCCAAGGATGTAGATAGGAAGACGTGGTCCCCACTTGTGAGGAGCTCACATTCTGGTTGATGAGGCAGAATACAAATGGATAATCTGGGGTCTAAGCCCAACGTCCTCCAGGAAGCATGCTCCAGCTCCTTCAGTCAGATCCCAGTCCTTAGAGCAGGTGTTAACTGTACCATTCGCTTAATCCACATCCACTAGCCCCGCCATTCATTCATGCCACAGATATATATTGAGCAGGGTACAATGGGCCAGGAACTCTTCTAGGTGCTGGGTAAATAGCAGGGAACAAAAAAAAGTTGCTACCTTCAAGGAGTTTATGTTATAATGGAAGGAGATGGACAGTAAACAAACAGACAAATTAATAACGTAATATTTAGTAGTAGTAAGTGCTATGAAGGAAATAAAGCAGAGTCAAAGGATCAAGATTAAAGGGGGTGCTGTTTCAGACCAGGTGGTCAGGAACACCCTCTCTGAGGAGGTATCATTTATTTATTTATTTTTAAAATAAATTTATTTATTTATTTTTAAAATAAATTTATTTATTTATTTTTGGCTGAGTTGGGTCTTTGCTGCTGCACGGGGGCTTTCTCTAGTTGCGGTGAACGGGGGCTACTCTTCGTTGCGGTGCGTGGGCTTCTCCTTGCGGTGGCTTCTCTTGTTGCGGAGCACGGGCTCTAGGCGCGCGGGCTTCAGCAGTTGCCGCTCGCAGGCTCCGTAGTTGTGGGTCGCGGGCTCTAAAGCACAGGCTCAGTAGTTGTGGCGCACGGGCTTAGTTGCTCCGCGGCATGTGGGATCTTCCCGGACCAGAGATCAAACCCGTGTCCCCTGCATTGGCAGGCAGATTCTCAACCACGGTGCCACCAGGGAACACTTGTGGAGGTATCATTTAAACCATGACTTTGACTTGCTTTTGCCATGTGGCGCACGGGCTTAGTTGCTCCGCGGCATGTGGGATCTTCCCGGACCAGAGATCAAACCCGTGTCCCCTGCATTGGCAGGCAGATTCTCAACCACCGTGCCACCAGGGAACACTTGTGGAGGTATCATTTAAACCATGACTTTGACTTGCTGTTGCCATGATTGTTCATATGGCTGATTTTTTTTGAATGCAATTCTCCTTCCAAGGAGTCTTGTTAGGATGAATTTGCAAATACCCAATATACTGTTTTCTTTATTTTTTTAAAGAACACTAATATCTTTATTTTTATGTGTTGTTGATTTGTTTTCTGTATATAAATCGTGTTCCCCCAACTCTACTATAAGCCACTTGAGGACCAAGAATGGGACTCATTCAACAGAATTTTCTTGAGTACCTGCTATATGCCAGTACTGTTCTGGATGCCCTGCCAGGCATTTTGGAATATTATACAGCATTCATTTGTACCTCTGGAAGTAAACATCTCAGGCAGCCTAGTTCATATTTTGGTGTGTGCAGGGCTAAAGAGTTGTTCTATGTCCTTCTGCACTCACTAATTTAAGGGCTGGAACTGGGGGGAAATTCCCCAGTTTGTGGTGAGGTGTTTGCCTAACCTTACTTGTAAGAACGAGATAAAACAATGAAGCAAATTTCTTCTAAACTCTCCAACTAAAAAACATTACAGGGGCTTTCCTGGTGGCGCAGTGGTTAAGAATCCACCTGCCAATGCAGGGGACACGGGTTCGAGCCCTGGTCCAGGAAGATCCCACATGCCGCAGAGCAACTAAGCCCGTGCGCCACAACTACTGAGCCTGCGCTCTAGCGCCCGCGAGCCACAGCTACTGAGCCCACATGCCACGACTACTGAAGCCCGCGCGCCTACAGCCCGTGCTCCCAACAAGAGAAGCCACCGCAATGAGAAACCTACGTGCAGCGACGAAGACCCAACACAGCCAAAAGTAAATAAAATTATTTAAAAAACAACAACAACATTACAATCAACTAATATTTATTGATCATTTGGATTAAGCCCTTTTAGACATATCTATTTTGGTCCTCACAGCAATTTTATGAGGAAGATATTATGATCCCCGGGAGAGGCAGCCTTTGGATTCAGATGCAGCAACTACGTGTGTCTCCTTGGGCATCTGACTTAATCTCTCCGGGGCCCAGTTTTAACTTTGGTCACAGTGCGGATGATGAAACATACCTTACAGGATTATAATGAGGGTTCAGTGAGACAATGAAGGTTAAAAACATGGCATAAAGTAGGCACTCAAAAACGGAGGTTGTTTCTTGCAGACGAGACAGGAGGCTCAGAGAAACTTCTAAGTTGCCTGAGGTTAAACTCCAACTAACTGTGCTGACTCAGGACCACTGGGGTTTGCTGCTCCATAGAAATAAGGGGAGAACTTCCGCTGCCTCTCCTCTCCTTGCCGTCTGTCCTCTGGGTCACAGGGACCTGTCCACGTGGAGCAGTGAAGGAGAGGAACCACATCCTGGTTGCCCTCTCAGCCACGCTGGACCTTGGCTGAGTGAGTCTGGCTTGTCCATGGTCTGCAGATACAGCCTCTGGTCTGATTCTCCATAGACCCAAGAGTTCCCCTCACCAGCTGTTCCCTAAGGTGTGTTTCTCTCCTCACAGACACCAACGTGATTCGATATATCCAGCTGACGGAGATGAAGCTCAGCAGATGCTCCCAGAGAGAGAAGGAAGCCATGTAACTGGAACACCTTTCTAGAGCCGAGCCTGACCCGGGACATCCGGGCACCCCCTGGTGGAGAGCCCTTCCCAGGGTTCTGTTCCTTTCTCCCCACTTCCTCCTCCTATCGCCCCTCAACTCTTTGTCTACCCCCAGTGTGAAAAGAAGGAGACGTGCAGATTTGGAATCTGGTGGGTTGCCCTGACAAGGGACATCCTCTTTCCAGTAGGGCAGCCGCTGAGAGAGACCTAACTTCAGCGGGAACGGCTGGAGAGGACTGTCACAGGTTGGGAATGCCATTGCAGCTTTGACTTGGGCCAGTGCTTCTGGCAGAGGCAGAGCCTGGCAGGTGCACCATCCCAAAGGCGTCAGGCACGGAGCCCACGGGCAGGACCCCTCCACAGCTTCCTGACAGACTGCAGCATCTCAAGGCAACTGTGACCAATTCAGGGATGAGACAGACGCCAGAAGCGTTGGTTAAGCCAACAGAGTCTGAGAATCTGTACACTGGATTTCTGCACACACACCCGCTCCCCACCCCCAAGAACCTCAGGCCCTGCCTCCCCTCCCTCACTCGTTGTCTTGGTTTGTGCTTTCTCCTCTCCCACTTGGGGATCTGAGGCTCTGCCAGGATTCACATGCCATCGAAGCCCACTCTCAGTGCCCTCTGGTGACCACACATACCATTCTCCCAGACTCCCAGCCAGCAGGCAGCTGTGACAGCAGAAGGGCAGGGTAGAGTGGGCCAGGGGCTGACCACATAGGGATGGGGGGAGGGAGAGATGATATCTAGGGGAAAGAGCATTGTATAGATTGGGAGACTGAACTGCGGACGAATTAAGTGTAAATAAAAATAAATTAACAGGCAGCAGTTCCTGTCATTTCTGTTGAAAGTGGCCCACTCCCTCACTTTTACTCCCTCCCGCAACCCTCAATCAGAGCTGCTTGCAGCCAGGCAGGATGGGGCTTCCCCCAAAGCAATGGGCCATTTGTGCAGTGGTGTACAATGCTGGCTGCGCCTTTGTGCTTTTAGAGTAGGCTGGCATTGTGGAGACTGCCCAGGGATTTGGCTATGTGGGAACTTGTAGCCTCTTCTTTGATGAAATTACCTGGACTCAATATCTAGCACATAGAATGTGTTCAACAAATATTTGTTGAATGACTAAATGGTGACTGCAGACTGGCTCTCCTGCCTTAAACTAATTTCATCCCAGCCTAGTCTCCTGATACCTATGCCCTTTTTGCGATGCCATGTTGCTTCCGTCAAATAAGAGACATTTACTGAGGGCTTCTTGTTTGCCTGTTGTTGTGCAGTTTGCCCTGGGACATAGGATGTAGTCCCAGTCTTCAAGGAGTTGGAAGAGTTGAGAAATAGTCATAGGAGATTATTACCAATGATACCTTTAATTTATATGATGCTTTAACATTTTCAAAGCACTTTCATGTATTTTTTGTGTGATCCGTGAGACAATATTGTACAAATTAAAATATATACAGATGCAATAATATTAATAGTGAGCATTAAATGCACTATCCTCAGATCTTTACATGTATAATCTCATTTCTTTTGTGCAATTACCCTACTATTCCCATCTGATGGATAAGAAAACTGAAAAAGAGAAAACTAGCCCAATGTTGCATGGCCTTAAGTGGCATAGCTAGGATTTGAACCGAGTCTGTCTGACTCCAGAGCTTCAGCTGTTAACTACTCTGTAGTTAGTTGCTGCCCTAAAAAGTATAATATTGGGTAGTTACAACCATTCAAAAGCAGGACAGTATGTGTGACAAACCTTGACTACGTCAATGATGGTACGTGGGCTGCCTTTCATATTTTGCCCAAGGTGAAAAATTGTCCCTAACACTTGACTCCCTAGTGGCGGAAAAGGCAGCTGAGACCCAGCAGTTATTTCTGTGTATTTTTTATTCTCCTTGCTGATGGGCCAGCACGTATCCAAATAATCCACCTAGCATTCCTCACCCCATCCCCAGCTTTGGGGAAGAGTCACAATTATAGGTAGAGATTGAAAGGAAACACGAAGTTCATTCTGGGTTATTTATTTAATCAGAGGCTCCAACACTGCAGGATCCAATCACTTCTGAGGGGCCCAGAAGCCAGCAGCACAGGTTATATTCACATAGCTCCTCAAAGGCTTCCAACGGGGGCTGCAAGAAGGTGCTAGAAATAACCAGGGGCCCCCAGTTTGTTGCCTATAGCTCACCCTCTGGAGAAGGGAAAAAGGGAAAAAAGCTGTTACTGCTGCCACATCCTCCCCCACCCCTACCATGTCCTCCTCTCTGCCCTCTTCCTCCAAAATGGTTTCACAGGACCCCAACTCAAATCCACCCTGCAGCACACACAGTACAGGCAAACGTGCAAAACTCCCCTCTTCCTGAGGCTCCAGCCCAGAAAGTTTGTGAGTTGGCAGACTGCTTGTGAGGATCTGAAGGATGAAGATGAGGTCAGAGGTGGCATGCAGAACCAGTTCAAACCGGCAGGGTCTTCCTTTGGTCTTCGTGCCATGAAGAAGGACTCAGAGTAACTATTCGCAACGTGGAGCAGGAGAGGGGTCTTGCCTCACGGAGTGAGTTGGGGCAGGGCTGGACAGATGGGGATGATAAGATTGTTACCATCCTTCCAAAGAAAAAAGTTGAAAACCAGAACTAGGTGAGGACAACCTCATGGGACCTCATAGAACAAGCCACCAGGTCTTCTGCTTGTCTGGTAACGTAGGTATGCGTGCTGGGAACTCCATTCACTGTGACCCAAAGTTAAATGATCCCAAAGAAAAAAGTTGCCTGGGACTTGTTTGAGATGGTGGGACTGAACTTCCTGTGCGTTTGTCCAGAGACTTCAGAGAGCTGGTAGGCAACATCAGCTCTGTTCCCTTTAACAAACCATCAGCTTCCTTCTCCTCATCCCTCCCCCAAACAGGGACTGTTATTTAATTACACGTTTTGTTTGCAGATGTCACTGCTGAGCTATACTTGGAGCGTTCATCCTGGATCTGACCTGCTTTGCCATCTCCTGCTTGGACTTTTGTGATAGACTCTTTGGGGAAAAAAAATTATACTTTTATTGTAATTATTATGAAAGCCTCACATGTGTATTGTAGAAATATGAGGGAAAAAAAAGATAAATTCCGCCCCATAATCCTACTACCGGAGACAGATATTGTTATCCTTTTGGATGTATCTTTTGGTTGTTTTTGGTATAAATGTACACATGCACATGCATTTTTTAAACAAAGATTGGATCATACTGTACATACTCTTTAATAACTTACTTTTCAAAAGGTGTATTTATATTGTAGAATATGTAATGTATACACAGGTACAAAATTCAAGAAGTACAAAAAGATCTGGAGTCAGAAGTAAATCTCTTTCCTGCCCTGTCTGCCAGTCTCTAGTTTCTCTCCAGCTACTTGTATATCCTTTCAGAGACAGTTACGCATTTTCAAATGTATGTATCTATTTTGTCACCAATGGTAGCACATGGGACACACTTTTTGCACCTTGTGCTACTTCTCCCACTATATCACGAACGTAACATTTTTTGCTCGTCTCCCAAACTGTTTCAACAGCATCCTCATTATATGGGCGGACCCTCATTTGGTAACCAATCTTCCAATAGTGATTATCTCATTCGTTCCCAATCTTTATTGTAAATAATATTGCAACAGACATTCTTGTAGCTAAATTTTGCACATATCTAGGACTATTTCCTTAGGATAAAATCTGAGAAGGATATCGTTTGGCTATCTTTAAGAATTTTGATATATTTTACCAACTGCCCTCCAGAGAGTTTGTACCAAAGCACTCTTCTATTTGCAGGCTTGAGAGTGCCCTGTTCCCTGCACCCTCACCATGGGTGGGTATTATCACTTACCAAATCTTTACCAATTTGATAGGAAAATAATAGTATATCAATGTTATATGAACTCACAATTCTTTATTAGTGAATAGTATCTTCATATGCTTATTGACCATTTGTAACTCCTTCTTTGTGATTTTTCTATTTATTTGATATTGGTATGTTTATCTTTATTATCAATATGTAATTTTGTTAAGAGTATTATTTTTGGCAAGAAACATTGCCAAATATGCTTTCCAAGTGCTTTGCTTTCAAATTTTGTTTATGGTGCTTTTTGACATACATAAATTCTTAATTCTGCAATTAGTTTGTTCCTCTGTTGCCAGCTTCTTCTGCCTACGGTTCATCCTCTCACTTCTATCAGAGTGGCCCTTCTAAAACACAATCTGATTATGTCACTCCACAGCTTAGAAATCTTTAATGGCTCCTCATCACTTTTAGGATAAAGGCCAAACTCAGCATAACACACAAGGTCTTTCATGTGATTTCTCCCACTGACACCTCCTGGTCCTCTTCCCAAGGTTCCCTACATTCTACTGCTGCATAGCTTCTTGTGAGTCCCCGAACCCATTGTTCTTGGGTCTCTGGGCCTTTCCATGCTGTTCCCTCTATCTAGTTGGCTATGCCTCACCCCTCCAATCCACTCTTTGCCATGCTAACTCCTATAGGACTTGTTCAAGTCATCACTGCTTGAAAGCCTTCCTTGACCCCTTAGTCTGCATTCCAAACAACATGAGTCTACCTCTGCCTAGCATTTGCTACAAATAAGAATCAGAACTTCCTATTTCTATTTGTCCGGTCCACTATCTGGATGTTCCTCAAGGCAGACACGGTGGTTTATTCATCTTTGCAGCTAGAATGCGTAGTACAATGCCTGGCACCTACTAAGTGGCCAATAAACATTGCGCATTGAACCTGGAATGAATGATGGATTCGGTGGCAAATGTTACTTGAAGTAAGTGCAGGGCTCACTGGATCTGGGCTTCTGAGGACTGAAGAAATCCTAGGAGACTTGGGTTAGAAGAGAAGCTATGTGCTCCAGTGCTGTGCTTTCCAAAACATCAGAATCACTTGAAGCAGCTTTTTAAAAATACATAATCGCAGGCTGTGCCTTAGATCCATTGAATCATGGGGATGACGCTCAAGATACTATAGTTTTTTAATGTCCTGAAAAGTTTCCGCTGACCAGCCAGGTTAAGGAGCCACTGCTGAGGCAGACCAGCAGACAATCAGAACACCCAGCTCCACTATTTCAAATCCTGTGACCTTTCGGCATGGATATTTGGAGCTTTGTTTGAATACCAGCTTTGATGTCTACTAGCTGTGTGACCTTGGTGCAGTTGCTTGACTTCTCTGATCCTCATTTTCCTCACCTATACATGGCATAATGTCATATTACTTAAAAGGCTGTTGGGAGGATTAAGAAGTACCTGTCTCCTAGCTCAGTACTTGGCACAGAGTAAGCATGGAATAAACATTCATTTCTTCCTCCCACCCTCCTCAGCCTCAGTTTCCTCATTTATAGTGTGGCTACCAATACCTGTATGTTTATCTTCTGTATTTCCCTACACTGCACTCTAGAAGAAAGTGAACTTCCAGCAGGCCCCTGGGTTACTCTCTGATCAAATAGAACAAGTATAGATACTTGGGGGTTAGGGGAGCAGAGGAAGCCCCATACTCCATTGCATGCCTTCTCCAAGCACATCAGACTCCACAGCAATCGGTTGGAATAATTCTGATGGTTTTCAGAACCAGGTGTTTCCTAGTCACACCCAAAGATCAACACAGTTTTCTTTCTGCAGTTGCTCCCAGAGGCTAGCGGCTTCTGCGCTGCAAGGAGAAGGCAATTGTCAGGGAAGAGGATAGCCATCGCCCACTCTCCTTCCAATGCCATGGTATCCACATCCTGTGCCTCAGAGCAGGGAAGACAAAACTGGCTGCAAGGCCAAAATAGCTGATCTGCAGCTGCTTAGATTAAGGTGCCCCTGCTTCCCACTCCTGATGCCTGCACTGTCTCTTCCTGCCAGCCCAGAGCGGGTGGCAGAGGCAGGGAAAATGCATTCAGTCCATCAGGCGTGACAGAGTTCAAATTACCAAGTCAGCATGAAAAGTCCCCCTCTAAATGGACTGAAATTGGATTCTGTAAAAAAACCACCCTCAGTGAGGCCCTTGGCTATTCATATTTGCTAAGACATGGAGAAGGGGGAGAAGGCAGAGGCCCCTGCAAAATGTTGGGAATCTCAGCTGTTCTGTTGAATTGCTTGTCTGGAAGTAAGCCAACAATTGAAAGCCAGATTGGCCCTGTCTTCAACATCTCACAGAATATTAGGGCTGGAAAGAATCTTAAAGCTCAATAGTTCAACCTCTCAACTTACAGATGAGGGATCAAGCCCAGAGAAGATAAGTGACTTCTTCAAGGTCACACAAGCTAGTAAGTAACAAAGCCAGAACTAGAACTCACATTAGTTTCCACATCAGTTTTCTAACAACAAAATTAAATTCTACCCACTGAACCAAAATACACTTACAAAGCATCTTTCTTTTTTTAAAGTAATGCTGTGACATTACTCTCCTCTAAAGAAAGAAGGAACATAATACTCATGCAGTCATTCCCTCACTCAATATTTATCATTCCCATCACTTCATTGTAGGTGGTTCACCAGGTATTGTCTCTGCTTGAGAAACTCACAGTCTATAGGGAAGAAGGAAAAGTAAACAGGCAACTTCAAATCTGCGTAATAAATATTCCAGAAAACACCAAGGGCACACCAAGAAGGGGCATCTATAGCAATCCTGAAGGATCAAGGAAGATTTTCCGGAGGGAATGCCAATTAGAAGAGCAGAAGTGGTGAGAGAGGGGTCAACTTCAGACCAGGGTCAATGGCAAAGCTCTGTTACTCCCTTTCCTGGATACCATATGAAAAGATGTGAGGCCGTCAGCATGAGCTGTCTTTTCTTACCCTTTCCCTGTTTTCTCATGCCTGGGCTCAGGCAATGGCAATGTCACTTTACTACCCTTATAGGCCCAAGGGCTGAGAAGTCACAGAAAACTCTGCAGACTCTATCTGATTAAATCCCCTCTGTGCAGAGTAGGGACAAGTACATCTGTTATCTCTGAGTGCAATCAGAAGCTCTTCAAGAATTGTGATTTCCATAATAGGTGAAAATTCTACACCAGGCTTCACAAATGCAGCTCCAGAGCCATTATGGCATGCATACCTTTGATATATTCCATTGTTTTATGTTCTTTTTTCCCTCTAATCTCAGCCTCTTTATTCTAGAACAGCACTGTCCATAAGAAATATAATGTGAGCCACCTGTCTAATTTTAAATTTTCTAGTAACCAACCTTAAAAAAGTAAAAATAAACAGAAAATTACTTTTAGTAATATTTTCTAAACAAAAATAAAATTAAGAAAACAATCAAAAAATTAAATCATCAGGAATAAATTTAGCAAAAGCGCAAAACTTATACTCTGAAGACTACGAAACATTGTTGAATAAAATTAAAGAAGACCTAAATAAATGGAAAGACTTTCCATATCCATGAATTGAAAGTCTTAAGAACGTTAAGACAGTAATACTTTCCGGGACTTACCTGATGGTCCAGTGGTTAAGACTCCACGCTTCTACTGCAGGGGGCAGGGGTTCGAACACTGGCTGGGGAAGATCATGCATGCCTCATGGCATGGCCAAAAAAAAAAAAAAAAAAAAAAGAAGATAGTAATACTTTCCAAGTTGATCTATGGATTCAACACAATCTCTATTAATATCCCAACTGATTTCTTTGCAGAAATTGACAAACTGATCCTAGACTTCATATGGAAATTCAAGAGACCCAGAATATCCAAAATAATCTTTAAAAGGAAGAGCAAAGTTGGATGACCCACACTTCTAGATTTCAAAATTTACTACAAAGCTACAGTAATTAAGACAGTGTGATACTGGCATATAGATCAATGGAATAGAAATAATAGTCCAGAAATAAACCCTCTCACTTGTGGTAAATTCACGTTCGACAAGGGTGCTAAGACAATTCAATGGGGGAAGAAGAGTCTTTTCAACAAACAGTGCTGGGACACCTGGATAACCATATGCCAAAGAATGAAGTTGGACTGCTACTTCACATCATATACAAAATATTTACTCAAAATGGATTGAAAATCTAAATCGAACAGCTAAAACTATAGAACTCTTAAGAAAAGAACTTTGGTGTAAATCTTTATGATCTTGGATTAGGTGATGATTTCCTGGGTATGACACCAAAAGCACCAGCAACAAAAGTAAGAATAGATAAACTGGACTTTTTATCTATTAAAATTAAAAACTTCTGTGCTTCAGAGGACACCATCAGGAAAGCAAAATGACAATCCACAGAATGGGAGAAATTTTTGCAATCATGTATCTGATAAGATAATTGTATCTAGAATATAAAAAGAACTACTCAACCCTATAATAAAAAGACAATGGGCAAAAGCATCTGAATAGACTTTTGTCCAAAGAAGATATACAAATGGCCGCTGAACACGTTAACAAATGCTCAACACATCATTAGCTACTAGAGAAATGCAAATCAAAAGTACAGTGAGACACCCCTTCATATCCACTAGGATGACTATCATCAAAAGACAGATAACAAGCATCCGATGCAGAGAATTGGAATCCTTATACACTGCTTGTAGTAATATAATGTGGTACAGCTGCTGTGGAAAACAATTTGGCAGTTCCTCAAATGGTTAAACATAAAGTTACTGTATAACCCAGCAATTCCGCTCCTAGGTATATACCTAAGAGAACTGAATACATATGTCCACACAAAAACTTACACACTAATATTCGTAGCAGTATTATTCATAAAAGCTAAAAAGTGGGGAAAATCCAGATGTTCATCAACTGATGAATGAATAAATAATATGTGACATATCTGTACAATGGAATGAAATTAAGTAGTGATACACTGTACAACATGGGTGAACCTTGAAAACATTAAGTGAAAGCAGCTAGTCACTAAATACCACATATGTATGATTCAATTTTTATGAAATTTCCAGAATAGGCAAATAGTAGAGGCAGAGAGTAGATTAGTGGTTGCCCAGAGCTGGAGATTTGGGAGTGGTGGTGGGAGGACTTGGGGGTGATGCTTAAGTGGTGCAAGGTTTCTTGTTGAAATGTAATGAAAATGTTCTAAGATTGATCATGGTGAGGGATGCACAACTCTGTGAATATACCGAAAGCCATTGTCAAGTACATTTTTTTTTTTGGCTGCTCTGCCCGTTTGTGGGATCTTAGTTCCCCCACCTGGGATTCAACCTGGACCCTCAGCAGTGAAAGCACCAAGTCTGAACCACTGGACTCTCAGGGAATTCCCTCAAGTACATTTTAAATGAGTGAATTTTATCCCAATAAAACTGTTAAAATAATGTATTTTATTTAGCCCAATGTATCTAAAATATTACCATTACAGCATATAATCAATATAGAAATTATTAATGATGTATTTACATTCTTTTTTTCATAATCCAGTGTGTAATTTACACTGACAGCACATCTCCATTGGAACTAGTCACATGTTAATTGCTCAATAGTCAAGCGTGGCTAGTGGCTACTGTATTGGACAGCAAAGTTCTAGAGCTTCAAGGACCCTCCTATGAGTACTAAACAGTCACCAGGGGCCTTCCTGGTTATTTTAATCTTGCTCCTTCATGGAGTTTCCATGTCCCCAAACTCCAGACCCTTCCATAGCTGCTGCCCCTGAACCATGGCAGAGGGGCAAGGATTGCAACATTGTAGGAGAGAGAGGGCAGCAGGGGAGAAGACAGCTCAATCATCTGCTCCCTGGGCCTCTCCTTCTGACCCCCTCTCTGCCTCACACACCTTTTGTAATGTGAGCCAATCAGAGTTCAACTTCAGACTTTAACACTTATTTGTTGTATGTCTCATTTCTGAAACTAAGGATAATAACAGTACCATTCTCAAAGATTTACTGTGAAGATTAAATGCAATAATGGGGGTAAACTGCTTTGGATGGCGTCTGGTACAAAGTAAGCATTCTTTAGCATTAGCTAATTATTTAATGATAATAATAGTAATAAGATGAGAAGGAGGAAGAAGAAGGAGCAGAGGAATATTTTTTAACGGAATATAATATATAATTATATACATTATATATGCATATTATATATAATATAATGTAGTATATTCCTTATCCATTCATCCTTATCCGCATCTTTGTCATCCGTTCATCCACTGATGGACACTTAGGTTGTTTGCATATCTTGGCTATTGTAAATAATGTTGCAATGAATGAGAAGAGGAATAATATCATTCCTAATGTCTCTAGGTTTTAGCAGAGTGCCTGGCATATAATAGATACTCAGGAAACCATAGCTCTCCACCCTGGAAGCTTATGACATCCCCAACAGTTGGTTCTCTAGTCTCTGCGTGAATGCTTCCAGGGAGTTTCATATCAAATAGAGCCCATTCCATTTTTAGGCAGTTGTACTTGTTGAAATCCACCATCTTATATTGGACTGGAACTTATAAAATGCACAGATCTCAAGTCTTACCAAGTTTGCAAACTGATAAGTCCTAATAATGAATACTCCCCTGCAACCAACACAACAATCATAATATAGAACATTGCTGTCACCCTAGAAAGTTCTCTCATGCCCCTTTCCAGTTAATCCCCTCCCAGAAACCCTAGAAGTAACCGCTATTCCAATTTCTAGCCCCATAGATTGGTCTTGCAAAAATAAAAATTGCTTTTAAAGTTCATGTAAATGGAATAATACAGTATTGTCACATTGTATTTTTATCTCAATGCACAATTTTATTCCTATTACATTTAATCATATTGATTTCAGTCTTCCCTTACAGCTCGTTGTGAGCATTTTCATCTTGATCCCATCACCCATATCTGCTAATTTCTCGAACTTGGTGCCATCTACAGATTTGATAATAATTCTTTCTTGTCCTTCACCCAACAGGAAACAAGAACAAAGATGGAGTCCAGCAGTACATGACTAGAAATCTCCCCTAATTTGAAAGCTTAGGAGATGAAAAGCATTGTGGAAGTGCTGCCAAAAAGGGGGCATGGGGAGAGGCTCCATGTTGATGGAGAAGACTGAGTTCTGCCTGGATTCATGGAAAGAGGGCAGTGGTGACATGGCATCCTGCTGGGGAGAGGGCAGGGCTGCAGAGGAAGGGCTGAGACTCACATGCATAGAAATGAGTGCTGAGCTGGAGGGAGGAAAAGAGCTTGGGGCGGGGGGTATGGAGAACAGAGGACCCATCACTCACCCATAGTTAGAGGACCACGAAAGTTTCCAAGATCATCTCAGAAGTCCTGAGCAAACGTTACCCTTTGGTCTGGTTTTATGTTTGGTTTTATTTGTATTGGTAAGTCCCAAATGGAGTCTGGCAGCTCATAAGAAAAATTATTTTCCTGGATTTAGAATCTACTGAAATTGTTAAAACCATGGAGCGCTCTTAGTCTCTCCCCAGCTTCAAATCAGTGAGGCTTTGGGTACCTGCCGAGTGCAGGCTGGAAGGTGGAGCTGCGGGAAAGGATGTTTGGGACTTGTTGGTTCTTTTCATCTTTCGGTCAGGGGATAATTCTGGTAAAGTAAAGCCCACCTTATCAAGATGTTCTTTAAACTTTTACTTTTTGATTACCTTTGATTGAGCATCCTAGGGGCTTCTGTTTCTTTGACACACATGTGAACTTAGAAATGTAGATAAGTGCATGACCTATGACAAAGGAAACTTGAACCTCCATCTGCCATCATTGGCTTTGGTACCTTGAACGTGTGGCAGGCCTCATTTACCTTATCCTCATCTATAAATGGGTGAAGGTGAGTCAGAATCCTGTCTGGGTATCAGAAGCACCCAGCCAGCATTTAGAAAATACAGATGTGGGGTCCTGGAAACTGCATTCTTTTAGAAGCTAAAATTCTGATAGTGGTTCACAGAGTCATATTTGGGAATCACTGAACTACTGAGGTCTCTGACAGTTCTAATAGTCTATAAATATGTGGTAGGAGATCCTAGCTGACACCAAACAGAATTGGTCCTTTCTGGTCCATGTAGTTATTTCATTTGCATGCATCAATATACATATTGGTCAAAGTTGAGAAAACGCTTTTTTTTTTCTCCAGAGGTTTAGAGAAGATGGAGAGATAGACATAAAGACAGTGAGTGTCTTTATGGGATGGAGTGTCTGACCATCAGGTATGGTTATAAGTTCATGGTAGACTGACATTTGATGGAAACTTCTATGATGAGGAAATGAGGAGATTAAAAAGGTATGTCAGGGGAGTTCCCTACTGGCCTAGAGGTTAGGATTCCAGGCTTTCACTGCTGTGGGCCAGGTTCAGTCTCTGGTCGGGGGAACATAATTCAGCATAAGCAAGGTACTGACATCTCATCCCCAGTGGATTGAACTGTGAAACCTTTGAGCATGAGGTTACTTAGGCCTCTTAGGTACCATCAGAGCCATCATTGAACTTGTAGAAGAATTAAATTCTTTCACTTCCTCCATTCTCCTTCTGCCTCCTGCAACCACAGCTACCTTTTAAGCCACTAAGTCCCACTTTCCTAGCCTGGGTCTAATCTTACACCTGCCCAGGTTTGCACCAGTTTCTAGTTAAAAGAACCCAAGATCTTAGCTGAAGCGTGTTCTGAGATCCAGAAAAAGGAACGGTAAAACAGAAGAGGAAAGGGAGCTGAGAGAAGCTAAAACTCTCTTTGTCAATCATGTTGCTCACTTTGCAGCTGAGAAACTGAGGCACAGAGCACTCATGCACAGCAAGAGCATTGCTAGACTGGTCTTCAGTCTTTCTGGGATTCACTGCACAGAGACCTCAAAGTCTCTCTTTAGGACTGCTGGAGGTTGCTTAAATTGATTTCCTGCATCCCCTGGCAGGTGGCAATAGGGGAATTTTGAATAAGACTATTAATAGAAGGTATGCATTAGGGAATGTCTAGTGAATCCACTAATAGAAGAATTATGTCTGGTGATTTAAAAAAAAAAAAACTCATACTAAATATTGCTGATGTTAAACTCTGAATATATGCCAAGGCCAAGAATGTTTGATATGGCAAAGGTGTATTGGTGATGTGGTTCCCTCTTGCTACTGGTCTATATACAAAGACTTCATTCAAAGATGAGCTCACTAAAGTATAAAGTTAATTTCAATATAGAATGTAATCCAGTTCTTAGCATACCTGATGGCATTATTTCCTGGCTTAGAGTTTAAAAATCATAGCAGTTCACACATCCCTCATGGAGAACCTGGGATCTAGATGGGTGAACAGCAGTGCTTCTCAAGCTTTGATGTGCCCAAGAATCACCTGGAGATCTAGCTAAAATGCAGATAAACTACCGAATGGGAGAAAATATCTGCAAAGGATATGACTGATAAGGGGTTAATATCCAAAATTTATAAACCGCTCATACAACTCAATATTGGAAAAAGAAAACAAAAAACAACAAAGAACACAATTTTTAAAATGGGCAGAAGACCTGAATAGACGTTTTTCTAAAGAAGACATACAGGTAGCCAACAGGCATATGAAAAATGCTCAGCATCGCTAATCATCAGAGAAATGCAAAGCAAAACCACAATGAGATATCAACTCACACTTGTCAAAATGGCTATTATCAAGAAGTCTACAAATAACAAATGCTGGTGAGGATGTAGTGAAAAGGGAACTCTAGTACACTGTTGGTGTGACTGTAAATTGGTGCAGCTGCTGTGGAAAACAGTATGGAGGTTCCTCAAAAAATTAAAAATAGAAGGACCATATGATCCAGCAATCCTACTCCTGGGTATACCTCCGAAGAAAACGAAAACACTAATTTGAAAAGATACATGCATATGTTCATAGCAGCATTATTTACAATAGCCAAGATATGGAAGCAACCTAAGTGTCCATCGACAGATGAATGGATAAAGAAGATGTGGTATAGATACACAACGGAATATTACTCAGCCATAAAAAGAATGAAATTCTGCCATTTGCAACGACATGGATGGGCCTAAAGAGTATTATGCTTAGTGAAATAATTCAGACAAAGACAAATACTCTACATTAACACTTATATGTGGAATCTAAAAAATAAAACAAATGAATGTATATAACAAAACAAACAGACTCACAGATATAAAAAGACAAACTAGTGATTACCAGAGGGGAGAAGGTTGGGGGAGGGGCAAGATAGGGGTATGGGATTAAGAGACACAAACTGCTGTGTATAAAATAAATAAGCAACAAGGATATACTGTACAGGACAGGGAAATATAGCCATTATTTTGTAATAACTTTAAATGAAGTATTATCTATAAAAATATTGAATCACTATGTTGTACAGCTGAAATTAATGTAAAATGGTAAGTCATCTATACCTCAATAAAAAAAAATGCAGATTAGGATTCAGTAGGTCTGGAGGGAGGCCCAAGAGTCTGCCTTTCTAACAAGACCCGGGAGATGCTCTGCAGCTGGTCTATGGGCCACGCTCTGAGTAGAGAGAGGAGAGAGTAGCCTGACTCCTGAGCAGAGACAGCCAGTCTGCAGAGTCAGCTATTCCTAACCCTGCATCCAGGTACTCCTCTGACCATATCTTTATCTAGCTACATATTGCTTATAAATAAACTACTGTATGCTTAAGTCTCACTGAGACTTTTGGGTATACCAGCACTCCAAACATCTTGGGAATCAGGATCTGAACCCCACAGGCCACCTCTACTTCCAACCCCTTCTGCTAACCTCTAAGTCCTTCTTTGCACAGTCACCCTAATCCATACCCTATAATCCATACTCCCCAATTTACTTTATTTCCCTATTTTCCTCCCTCTGAAATAATTTGCTTCTATAATAGGAAACGTCAGTTGACTTCTATGTGCCAGAGAGAACTGTGTTTTACGGTCCTATCAGGTTTGTAAACATCATTTTATGAGACAGTTATTATTAGAACAACCATTTTACTCACAAGAAACTTTAGAACCAGAAGGGTTAAATAAACTGCCCAAGGTCGCGCAATTAATAAGTGGAAATACCGAGATGTGATCCCAGACCACCTGACTCCAAAGCCCACATTCTTGGCCACTGTAATGTGGGAAGTTGTCCTGGGAGCGTGAGCAATCCATTCTCCCTGGGATGTCAAGGACTCTTACTGCCTCTTCTCAGCCTAATTGTATCTGGTCCTAATTCACTCTGGCTGCTTTCATCTCTCCTTAGCCTGGATCAAAATCGCATTAAGTCCTGAACGTCCAGGATCAAAGTCTGGGTTAACCTTTGAGCCTCTTCAACACTAGAGAAGTTGGTGAGATTGATGTCTGAGACCCCAGCCTCCTCTTCCTGACCCTCCCTGCTGGCCTCCGTGGGACCACCTTTCAGCCCCCTTGTTCCCTCTCACTTCAGGAGCCTCTGCCTTCCTTTGTTCTCTACTCTCCTTTCCTTCTACATCAAAGGTGGCTTTTAGAGAAAGATCTGAAAAGATTTCTCAGTGTCTCCACATGCATGAGGTTTTTGAGGCAGTTTGCATTTTAAGCCTTATCACTTAATCAAGGGAGAAAAGTTCTGGGGCGCTTAGGTCAGAAGGATATATGGCTGTGATTAGGCCCAGGCTGGAAAGGGAAGTGGGCAAAGAAAGGGCATTCCAGGCAGGAGGACCTATGCTTGCATATCGTAGTTACTCAGTAAATGTTTGTTGACAAAACACTGAAGAGGAAATGGATACGTTTAGGTCCACTGGGACCAGAGAGGGATCTCCCTGCAAAAAATCTGGCCTCCCCTCCTGAGCCTTTATCCAACTCTACAAGAGTTGGACAAAATTTGCTTAACAGATAGTGTTTTCCCCTTCTCTTGGCTACATAGGTTGATTTTTCCTTTAATTTAGTATTCTAAAAGTAAAAATAATAGTTCCACCAGGTACCACTTAAACAAGAGGAAATCTCTAACATCCAACCAAAGGTACTTGTTATGATGAAACAGGTTAGAATTGCCTCCTTTACCTTCCCACTAGCTCATTTGGTTATTCAGGCCTCCACACAGTTTCTCCTTCTAGAAGAGTGACAATAATCATTAGGAGTCTGGCCTCTGACCTTTGGAGCCTTGTCAGGAATAGGAACCAGAACCTAGAACTTTGCCAGGGAGGCTACCTATCAACCCAGTGCATGATCTGGCAGCTCCACCCATTCTTTCATTTTTCTGGCACTCACTCTCCAACCCCTTGGCTTGTCTGTTATGGGGCCCTGTGACCACTCCTCTAAGAGAGCAGCAAGCAAGAAGACAGCAGCGAAAGCAGCTTTAGGGTAAATTTCAGGCAGCAGGAGGGCTCTACCATTGGTTGATATCTGTGTACCAATGAATAGAAGTGTATTAGACTACACTAGAATGGAAGATAGAAGTGTGAGGAATGGGGACCTGGGGACGCACTGGAATCATATGTACAGGCCAAGGAACAAGGGTCCAGACAAACCATCAATTTCTTATCATCTGCTGAAACATCTCTCCATTGTCTCTTGGGTTGAGAACCAGGGACACTTGGCTGGTAAGGGTCTACTTATAAGAACAAAGAGCAAGATGAATGTGTTAGCACAGACATTTAGAAGGAAAATTCTGAGTTTTATATGTCAAGTATGGGATAAGAGATGTTAACCAGTAGAACATCTTGCTAGAAAAAAAAAAGAAAGGTTCTCATCCACAGAATGTTTGGGCAGCGACCTGGAAAAGAACTAGCTTATTCTAGGAACAGCCAGGTTAAATTTTTTTAAAGTTATCTCTGGCTATTCAGTGAAGTTGATCATCTAATTATCAGTCTTCATGTTTCTGTCCCCCATTAGACACAAGTTCTTCAAGGGCAGAGACCATGCCTCATGCTTGCTTTTGCAGCCTTGATGATAGCCATACAATAGTGTGGGTAATCCACCGACCTTTAATAACCAGGGAAAAGAGTTCACAATAAATATCAAGGGCAAGAAAAAGAAGTTGAATAGCTAGAACTACTTCTGCATCACCCACTTCTGCACAAAGCTAAAGGCAAGGGAAGACCTAGGCCCTAAATCTGCCCTAATGGAAATGCAGCCTTTCCTCAGCCTCTACTGCTCTCATGTTGAATTTCACCCACATCACTGCTTTTTGTTTTTTGTTTTTATTTTATTTTATTATTTTTGGCTACACTGGGTCTTAGTTGCTGCACATGGGCTTTCTCTAGTTGCGGCGAGTGGGGGCTACTCTTCGTTGCGGTGCACAGGCTTCTCATTGCATTGGTTTCTCTTGTTGCGGAGCACGGGCTCTAGGCCTGCGGGCTTCAGTAGTTGTGGCTCACGGGCTCTAGAGCGTGGGCTCAGTAGTTGTGGCGCACGGGCTTAGTTGTTCCGTGGCATGTGGGATCTTCTTGGACCAGGGCTCAAACCTGTGTCCCCTGCATTGGCAGGCGGATTCTTAACCACTGCGCCACCAGGGAAGCCCTCACCCACATCACTGTTGCCTAAGCATTACAGCTTTTCCCCCTCAAAGCAAAAACTCCTAATTCTGACCACTTTGGTCACTGAGTCTCAGTCGGGAAAAACCAACTATATGGCATGTGACTCCTCCTCCGATAACCCCATAACGGTCACCAGCAAACCAGTGTCACTCGTTCAAGCGTCATTTAGGAAACATAGTCATAAGGGTGATGGTGACCAGTTCAGAAAGATCAGAGGGAGAATTTGGGCTTTCCCATCATTGGCTTGAAGGAATAGCTCCCAGCCTGGCTCCAAGACAGCTGGCAGGCTCTGTGTTGCCACAAAACAAAGATCTCCCCCGTCCAAAGCTAGGAGAGCTCAAATTCTTTCTCTACAGCCCCTCCTACCAGGCTGATGACCCCAAACAGAACCAGTTAGAGAAGGGTGACCTGGTGACACCCAAGAAACGATGGGCCACTTCTTCACATCTTCATGCCTTGTCATGCCTATAGCCCTGGAGCTGACAGAAAAATTTCATTTGCTTTCTGAAAGACAACTCACAAGAAACGAGAATAAAGACACCTGGCAACAAGAAAACTAAACCCTGCTGGCATCACCTTCTCTCATCCCTCCTTTCTCCTGACTTATTCTTTCTTGCCTCAAAGATGAGCATCTTCCACTCAGGCTGCGAAGCGAGGCCCATTGACAGGAGGACGATGAGCTCTCCAAGCCTTGGCCGGGTAATCTAGCTTGAAGGCATCCTCTCTGTCATCAGGCCATTTTGGAAAACTGTAATTCACCTAGCTCTCCTGATTTGTAGGAGGCTAATCTTAAAAGAATGAGGACTCTGAAGAAGTCATGGCCAGAGAAATAAATATCTCAGTTAACAAAATGCTTTTATTGCATAAACTTCACAGGCCTTTAGAACTTAAAAGGAGCTCATCTAATTGAACCCTTTATAAACAGACGGAGGCCCATGGTGACAGGGCTGGGACTCAAATCCATTTCTTTTGGAGCCCGAGCTCCATACGTCTTAGTGGCCCTGGACCTTCCATGTACTTCTGGATTGGCAATTTGTTTCCTGGGTTGCGAACTCCCTCCTGGAACCCCTCAATGTGTACCTTAAAACTAAGAAGGGAAGGAAGAAGTGACTTTTGGGCTTCACTGTCAGGTCCCCGAACTGAAAGAGAGCTGCCACCATAATAAAAATCCTTCATGCCTCCTCGTGGGGGGCTCAGCTTCAGAGTTTCCCAAGCACAGGAGCGACGGCTGTGACCTTAGAGATCTTAGCAGTTCTCTACACCTTGGGTCGCCATGGAAAGGGGGTGACCCCTGAGCATGTTTGACAGAGACATGCATGGGAAGGATTGGCTGGCAGGAAGGACCATGTGCCAAGTTATACTTGAGGGCCTGGAATTGGAATTTACGTCACTGCTAGCAAAACACAGCAGTAGTTAAGCTGAGCAAATCCCATCACTTCTACTTTCAAAATATATCTAGAATCTGACCACCTCTTTCCACTCCTACTAGTACCACTCTGGTCTGAGACAAGATCTCTAGCCCCCTTAACAACACCAGCTGGACCCAGTACTCCTGTTCTTGACTCCCCCAGTCTATTACAAAGTGATTCTGTTAAAACTTGATTCCAGTCATGTAACTCCTCTGCGCAAAACCTTCCATGGCTTCCCTCTCACTCAGAGTAAAAGCTGGACTACGAACCACTTACTATGAACGATAGGATCCAACAGGATCTGGATCTATAGTCTCTGACTTCATCACCTAGTGCTCTCCATCTTCTCCAGCAACACTGGTCTCCCCGTGACTCCTTCTTGGTGCTCACCTCAGGGCCTTTACACTGGCTGTTTCCCCTATCCAGAATTCTCTACCCACCCCCATATGCCACCCTCACCCCCATAACATGACTAGCTCTATCACTTCTTTCAAGGTCTTTAATCAAAAGACAACTTCTTCGTGAGGCTCTCCCTGACTAGCCCCATTTAAAATGTTAACACTCATCCCAGCCGGCTGACATTTCATAGATCTCTTTCCCATTTTATTTCTTCTCCTTCACACCTGCCAGTGACACGTTACATATTTTACTTATTTATCTTATTTGTTGTCTTCCTCTCCCACTAGAATACAAACACCATGAGGGTTCACTGCTGCATCTCCAGCAACCAGAATGATATCCAGCACACAGTAGGTATTCAGTTACCATCAGTTAATTGTTGAAAGGCCAGTGGATTACCCCCACTATTGTATGCTTATCATCAAGGATGCAAAAGCGAGCCCGACACATGGTCTCTGCCCTTGAAGAACTTGTGCCTAATGGGGGACACAAACATGGAGACTGATAACTAGATGATCAACTTCACTGAATAGCTAGAGACGGCTTAAAAAAATTCAACCTGTCTGTTCCTAGAATAAACTAGTTCTTTTCCAGGTCACTGCCCAAACATTCTGTGGCTGAATGAAGGAAAGTGTGGTTTGGGTGCCCATGACATGGTAGCACTGACCTGCCCCCCAGCTGGGAATGAGGAGTCAGGCCCCCTGAAATAACAACATTTGAGCATCCCCATCCCCAACAACTCCGTCTCCCCCTGTAGACGATGAATAGAGACACGCTCCCCAGGGACTTCCCTGGTGGCGCAGTGGTTAAGAATCCGCCTGCCAATGCAGGGGACACGTGTTTGAATCCTGCTCCGGGAGGATCCCACATACCGCGGAGCAGTGGTTAAGAATCCGCCTGCCAATGCAGGGGACACGTGTTTGAATCCTGCTCCGGGAAGATCCCACATACCGCGGAGCAACTAAGCCCGTGCGCCACAACTACTGAACCTGCGCTCTAGAGCCCGCGAGCCACAGCTACTGAAGCCCGTGCGCCTAGAGCCCGTGCTCCGCAACAAGAGAAGCCACCGCAATGAGAAGCCTGCGCATGGCAACAGAGTAGTCCCTGCTCGCCGCAACTAGAGAAAGCCTGCGCGTAGCAACAAAGACCCAATGCAGCCAAAAATAAATAAATAAATTTATTAAAAAAAAAAAAAGACACGTTCCCCATATTCCCGTATCCCATCCCTTCAGCCTGACCCTCCTTTCCTACCCAGGCCCATCCAGCCTCAGAGATGCTCCTGCCAAGTCCAGTGAACCTCAATTTGAATAAGAGCAGTTGTTCAAGGTACAGCACTTACTATGTCAGCCACAATGATAAGCACTTTACGAACAGTATTTCATTTCATCCTCATGAGGTAGGTAATATCATTCCCATTTTCATATGAGAAAACCAAAGCTTAAAGACTGCATTGAACACCCAACTGAATGATTTTCCACTTCTTTCTCTTCTTTGAGGACCTGCCATCTACCCACAAAGGTGGGTCATTGCTGGCATGCTGGTACCAAGCATGCCCCACACTCCTCAGGCCACGGTGGAAACTTGACCCCAGAGCAGCAGGTTCAGTTTTTTTTTTTTCCCAGAAATGTAGATGTGGATATAGAGACAAGGCCCTTCATGAAGGGGGGACTGGAACATCAGCCTGTAGTCATGTGTACCATGAAGGCTAAGCGAGAAAGAAGAAAGAATCAGATGCACTGAAAATCAGGTGCACAGAGAAATTTGCAACTCCAGGGAAGAAAGAGGAGGAAGAAAGAGGCCATGCCATGGTCCATGGTGACTCTTCCACTGGCTCCCAGATTTTCTGAGACTCTTTCAATTAGGTACTCCATTCTGATTAAGATAAACCAAGTGGCTTTCAATTATTTGTAACCAAAGGGGCGTGACTCAGAGAAGTTAAGTACCTTACCAAATTCCACTAGCCCCAGAAGGATGAAGCTGGACCTTCAAAGCCCATGCATTTCCATAACTGCCAAACCACTCGGGCTGTGTCTTCTCCCAGAGGCTGGCAGGACAGCTGTAGGGCATTCTCTACCAGGTCACACTCTCCTTGTCCCTCCTTGTCCCTCCTTTCACACCCAATACATTGTCCTAAGGTAAACTGAGGTCACAATAACCTCCAGGGCAGCCTCAAATGAGAAAAGAAGTTAGTTAATGATAAGGATGTATAGCAAGTAGAAAAGAGCAGCACCATATTGTGGGTAGGGAGGAGACATCATGGGGTAATTGATGTTTTTACCAAGTCTCAGGTCTTTGGGGGGGCAGGTGAACCGTTTCCTTCCCTCCATCAGATCCAGCTAAGCAGACGGCTAGGGTGAGGAGGTGAGAGCCCAGGAAGGAGTATGGGGACAGTCTCTGGAGAGGGGACTTTGTCCATGAGGCCTCCAAGCCCAAATCCCCCATGAAGAGAACTGCATTCAGACTTGTCTTCAAATACGCAATCAAGCCAGGTGAAGCCCAAAGAAAAGTGGGCCAAAGGCTTCTCTGGGCAGATTCCATTAGAGGTAGCTGCTCCCTCGGAGCCACTTGAAGTCTGCAGCTCCTGGAGCTCTGTTTATTGACTCTTTATTTCTCTAATTTGTCAAGTACTGTCTGCGAGCATGTGCTTGCTTCCTAAGTGCTCAGCTTCTATCCTGCCTCCCAGGCTTCTCCAATTTGATTAGTATACTCTGCACTCCATCTTTTGAGTCATTAATGAAAACACTGATGAATATTGGGCATAAGTCAGATCCCTGGGAGGCCTCTCCTCGGCTGCCATGTCTTCTTGACTTGTTAACAATCCGGCAGGGATGACCCCTCTTTTCAGACAGGCTTTGCCTCTTGTTCAAGAGTTTTTGTCCCCTATTTTCATTTATCCATTTATTCAATCACTCATTCGTTAACTGTGCTAGGGCTAGAGACTTCCCACAATTTCTGGCAAATGCAAATTCATGGAAAATGCTTAACAAATACTAGTTATTACTACTATGAAGTGCTGTGGGGACACAAAGATGCACAGGACAGACCCCAGCCATCAGTAATGAGAATGAGGATAGGAATAACAGCTGCCACCCGCCAGTGCTAGGTTAAGTATTACACAGATATTATCGAGCCTGTGCTGGACATTATCCACCCTAGGGGGGCAGTTGTTGGTAAGCATTAACAGTAAGGATTCTAATCTTATAATAGCCTATAATGGAAAAGAATCTGAAAAAGAATGTATATATATATATATATATATATATATATATAAAACACACACACATATATATTTATATAGCTTTGAATCACTTTGCTATATATCTGAAACTAACACAATGTTGTAAATCAACTCTACTTCAATAAAAAATAAAAGTAATAAAGAAAAGAGTAAGGATTCTAAAGTCAAACTTTTTATTCTGGCTCTTCCACTCACTGGCTTAAAACTTCTTTATCTTAGATTCTTCTTCTGTAAACTTACTAAATAGGGTTGTTATAAAGGATTTAAATTATTAAGTAAGATAATACAGAAAAGGTGCTTAGAGAACAGCCGAGCACATAATGAGCATTCAGTAAATGCTAGCTATTATTATTATTTCATGCCATACAACTACCTGATATGAACTACTATTATCTGGGTTTTACCAACAAGAAAACTGAAGGTTAGAGAGACTAATTTGCCCAAAGTCCTACAGCCAATAACAGAACTAGGATCCAAGTTTGATGCCAAATCCCATTTGCTTAATTATTATAACCTAGAAAGGACAAAGACATGCATAAATAACTATTCAACAAGATAGAAAAGCAGATGAGACTGTAAGGCACAGAATATTGTCATGACACAAATAGATTCTCAATAAATACTACCAAGTGGTGATGATGATGATACAATTATAAGTGCCATACTAAAGTTTTAAAAGAAAGTGTTTTAGGGTGTCAGAGGAAAGAGAGATCATTTCTGAACAAGGAAATAGTTGGGGACTTTGAGGGAGGAGGTGCCATTTGAGTAGGACTTAGCATACGGATAGGAGTTGGACACAGTGAGAAAAGAGAAAATGATCCTCCACGTAGAGGACACTGCATGAGCAAAGGCAAGAAGATGGGGACCATGTTGGGTGTGTTTGAAAAAAAAAAAATAGCAAGAAGTTCCCTTTAGATAGTATGCGGTATATGCAAGGAAATAGTTGGGAATGAGCTAGAAAGGAAAAAACACACACACACACACCACCACACCAGTGGCCTCATTAAATAAATGAGGCCTTGAACAAAAAAATGGCCAAAGCAGAGAGATTCTCACGTTCCAAGAGCCTCCTGGAACTCATACTGGGGAAGGAAGCATAGTAGGGATTTGGGAAGGAGGAATGGGATTTCTTTGATATTCGGGCAAGAGTAATTTCCAGAACTCCTGTACAACAGGGCTTAAGTCTGAGGTGGAGGCTGGGCAGGGCTGACATGCAGCCAACACACGTGCCTAAATATGGGTCCTTAAAACATCAGTGTGCTTTGAACCTCGAGGACATCATGCCAAGTGAAATCAGCCAGTCACAAGAGGACAAATACTGTATGATTCCTTTCCTATGGAGTATCTAAAGTCATCCAAATCATAGATGTAGAAGCTAGAAAGGTGTCACCAGGGGCTGGGGAGAGGGAGGAGGCAGGAATTCGTGTTTAGTGGGTATAGAGTTTCAGTTTCACAAGGTGAAAACGTTCCAGAGATCTGTTGCACAACAATGTAAATATACTTAACACTACTGGACTGTACTTTAAAAATGGCTAAGATGGTACATTTAATATTATGTGTTTTTGACAATAAAGAAAAAAAAATATGAATACCACCTCCCTCAAAATAGTGTTTCCCTTTCAGATGGTAAATGGCACTGCCCTGAGCCTCCTTCCCCTGGACATCTGGACCTCCCTGACATCCTGCTATAAAAGGATTCATGTCTGGCACTATTTTGAAAATCACCCCTGGGGCTAGGGGACTTGGCTCAAAGATGCTTTTGCACTGTATTTTTCTTAAGATGGAAAAACACAACCATTATATTAATGAATGGGGGAGGTGGGCAGGGCTGCTGCGAAGAATGTGGAAAAAGCAAACAGACCCAACCACTATCCTCTGGCCTCGGATTTTCCTGAGGCGGGATCCCTGCAAAAGTGAGTAAGCACTGCCTGGAACTCTCTTCCTGTTGAGTCACCAGGGTGGTAACCCCACCCAGCCATGCCACTGTGTTCCTTAGGAGTCTGAAGGTACAGACCCTGAGATGGTTCCTTCCTGAGCCCAGGATGATCACAAGGAGCATATCAGGACACGAGGCATCGCCACCCCACTGGGCACACACCCTGACTGTTCACCTTGCGGGCCCCTGGTTTTCCTGATGCTCCCAGCATCAGATACCCCTGACCCCTCCATTAGCTTGGAAATGCTGTGGAAGGTGTCAGAAAAAAACAGTGCGAAAGAGTTTGTTCTTGGCCGCTCTGCCTCCATCATTTCTCTTCCTAACGAACCAGTGGAAAGCTGGATCTGTCGGTACATCACAGCTCCTTGCCTGGCTCCCGGTTCATCATCTGCCAGGCAGGACAGGAGGAGAGGGGAGGTGAAAGCTTAAGGCCCTGCTCTCCCCTCTGCTCTAACTTCCTCCTCCTGCCCCGAGCAATGGCCTCTCTCAGTCCTGCGTTTCACTCTGATTCCCCCCACTTCCCACAACCACCTCCCGCCAACTGCCAGTCCTTCACAAAAAGAGAACCAAGAACAGGGAGGAGGGGATCCTGAGACAGAGTCCCTGACTGGCCAGGGTCCGAGGGGTGATGCCAGAGGTCAGAGGTGAGCGGTGCTCCAGGATGGACGGTGCCCCCCAGCCCTGCCTTCGGGGGGCCGTGCGTGCCACATGCTTCTCCTCACGTGGGAAGCAGTAGGAAGAAGCCTAGACCTCCAACATCTGCCCTCCTGCTGGGTGAAGATATTCTTTCTTTAATAAAAGTCAAGGCCTTCCAGTCCTCCCATAGAGAAAACTTAGAAGACACATAGAAGACCTTATCATTCACCCTCAGCTATGGCTGCGCTCAGGGCTTTTCCAAGGGGTCTCCCCTGGGAGGGGAAAGGAGAGCCCATGAATGGCATTGGGGACCTGAACAAGGGAGAAAGGGCACAGGAAATGGAGGGGAGGCAGTTGTGACAATTAAAATGGTCTTTATTACAGTATGGAGGCTCCTCAAAAACCTAAAAATAGAACTACCATATGACCTGGCAATTCCACTCCTGGGTATATCTTAAAAAAAAACAAAACACGAAAAACACTAATTTGAAAAGATACATGCACTGCAATTTCACAGCAGCATTATCTACACTTGCCAAGATATGGAAGCAACCTAAGTGTCCATCAACAGATGAATGAATAAACAGATGTGGTGCATATACACAATGGAATACTACTCAGCCATAGAAAAGAATGAAATTTGCTGCAACATGGATGGACTTAGAGAACATTATGCTAAGTGAAATAATTTAAACAGAGAAAGACAAATACTGTATGATCTCACTTATATGTGGAATCTGAAAGATACAACAAACTAGTGAATATAACAAAAAAGAAGCAGACTCACCAATATAGAGAACAGGCTAGTGGTTGGCGGGGGACTGCAATATAGGGGTGGGGCTAGGGGAGGTACAAACTGTTAGGTGTAGGATAGGCTCAAGGATGTATTGTGCAGCACAGGGAATATAGCCAATATTTTGTAATAACTGTAAATGGAAAGTAACCTTTAAAAATTGTATAGAAATTTAAAAAAAATTTTTAAAGAAATAACAGGAAGAAAAGGTCTCTTTTGGCACATCAGTCCTCCTTACGCAGCGCCTCCTGCCTGCCCGTCTCCAGGAGCTTCCTAGGGAAACATATGTGTTTTCCATTTTGGCCATCCCTCCCCCTGCAGTGGCGCACACTCTCTGTTCCCCAGCCCACTGCTGGCCTGATGCTCCAGTGAGTGCTGGAATGACGTCATCCTGCCTGTGCAGAACCCACTTTCCATTCCCTACCTCAGCTCCTCTTCTCTACGGCAGTCCCCATGTCTCAAGCCGACGGTGCTGACTTGGGGATTTGGCTCAGCCTTTCCTGGGCATCACCAATGTTGGCTTGGCCACTCCGATGGCAGCAGACACTGATCTGGTCCCCCCCCCATAGCCTGGTCACCCCATCGTGGCTTGTGATTGAGCTTGTCATGGCTGGCAGGTGGCCTTTTCTACACACAGAAGAGCTCCTGTTGAGCTATGGTACTTCGATTCATATTTATACAGATAACAACACCTAATTTTTCTAGAACTTCTCAAGTGCCCGGCACTATCCAGTGTTTACATGTATTATTCATTTAATCCTTACAACTCCGCAAGTTCTATACTATTGTAAGCCCCGATTTATGGATTAAGGAAACTGGTGCATAAACGTTTGCTAATATACGCAGAGCTGCATGTAAGGAATAGAGCCTGGATTCCAACCCGAGCTATTAAACTCCAGAGTGCAGGCATTTTCCAAAACATCATGCCATGAGGCCACCAAAGGTACAGAGGACTGGTACCCAATTCTTTCCTCAAAGCAGGTGGCAATGCGGTGGATGGAGAAGTGTCTGAGGAGGCAGATACCTGAAAGAGGGAGGGGAAAGAGCGCAGAAAGGGGATTGGAGCCAAAGGCCAAAGATTTGGGATTTGCTTTCCTGTTCCCCAAGACCTGGCGCCCATGGCAGATGGTAAGCTGTGGGGTGGGAGTGAGGAGAAGAGGAAATTAAGGACCTGGAAAGAGAGTAAATGAGCAGAGGGGGCCTAGGGGCGAAGAACGCAGGCAGGCTTACCTGAGAGAAGTGGTGAGATGGATACAGCACATCCGGGAAGCATGATGGGAAGAGGAGCTGGGGAACCAGTGCTGACCCCTCTGTCGAGGTCGTTGATCCCGGGCAGAGCCAGGCAGTCGCTGACTTTAGCTGTAAGCCATGAAAGCAATCAGTTTATCACTACAGCCCTCTTATTGACCAAATGTTTCCAAAGGCATGAGACACCAGTGACCTCAAAACGGGTCTTGGAGAAAGGAGGGCCAGGGATGCAGAGATGGAGACCAAACACTAACATTTCTGCCAGCAGGGCTCAGGGCCTGCCAGGCAATGCTGGTTTCCTGGCCCTGAAGCAGCCTGCAGGCTGCTGGGCCAGGCCGGGGCCTGGGAAAGGGAGGAAGGCCACCCCCCAATGCCCTTGGGATACCTTGTCAACGGGCTAGCGTCCTTTGGAAAACGCTCCAGAAAAAACAGCCAAAGTGAGACAGAGGATTTCCTTCCTCCTCTGACCTGTCAGAAATTCCCTTAGGGCTATTCCGGGAGCCACGTCTGTCTTTATAACAAACCTAGACACTGGTCAAACTTTTTAATCCACCCTGCAAACAGGAAATGGAGAAGGAAGCAAGATGGAAAAGACAAGTCAGAGTCTGTCACTGGTTCTTGTCACGGGGGATAAAGCTGAGGAAACACAGATTTTTCTGAGTTGTACTTGATGGGGGTGGAAGCTGAGACCCACAGCCTAGAACTGGGGGTCAGGGGGAAACAGAGCAGACCTTTACAGAAAGGGGTTAGTAGGAAAGAAAGAGAGTACCAGAGGCAGATGGGGGAGGGGCTGCAGGGAAAAGAGGGAAAAGGGAGGGATGGGAAAGGAAAGATGGGAAGAGGAGGAGGAAGGGGAGGGGTGGGGAGGGGACGGGGGGTGGGGGTGAAAGGGGAGAGGAGAGATGGAATCCTCAGTGACTAGCCTGTCTTCACTTCTCGCTGCCTCTCCCATCTGCTATATGCTTTCAGTCAGCAAGTTCTTGCCACAGACACTTAAATTCTCTTCACTTTATTGGCCCCACTGCCCACGCCTCCAGGTCCTTCCTGTCTCTCACCTGGACCTTGTCAGTGGTTTCCATTAGTCTCTTAGTTTCGGTTTCTCCCATCTCCAGCTCATCTTTCCACCCCTCTAGGCTTACCTTCCTAAACTAATTTTTTCATGACTTTCTTATCCTACCATATCATTTTTTTCATAACCCCCTCTTCAACTTTCACCACCCAATTTGGTGTAATGGAAAGAACATGGGATTTTTGTAGAACAGACCTCAGGGGTTGCCAGTCTCAGTGCTATTGACGTTTGGGACCCGATCATTCTTTATTGTGGGGGGCTGTCTTGTGCATTGTTGAACATTTAGTGCATTCCTATTACCCAGTAGCACACCCCTATCTCCCCACCTCCAACTTGCTACAACCAAAAATTTCTCCAGGCATTGCCAAGTGTCTTCTGGGGGACAGAACTGCCCCCAGTTAAGAAACACTGACCTAGATCCAAATCCTGGCTCTGTTACCTACTAACTAGATTCCCTTGGTGATGTGATGGATGGAGAAGCATATGAAGAGACGTAACTTATTTCAACCTTTAGTTTCCCTGACATTAACACAGGGCTGATAATAGCTACCTTACTGAGCCATCGTGAGAATTAAATACTTCTAACACTAACACATACCTAAACTTAACACAATGCCTAGTACACAATAAGCACTCAGCAAATATTTGTTTCTTTCCCTAATGCCCATTCTCTCATCCAAAAGACTTTAGCAGTTATCATTGTATACAGTCCAAACCAGAGGTTCCACCAACATTTAGCCCCATCCTGTATGTATTAGTTAGCCATTTTTCTGTTATTATAAGGGACAAACAACAGTAGATTAAACAACATAGGAGCTTCTCTCTCAAATAACAGTCTAAGCGAGATCAGTCCAGGCCTGATACAGCAGCCGCGTGTTGTCTGCGTCCAGGCTCTGTCTATCTCGTTCCTGCCATTTTCAACATCTCATGGTTTAAGACAGCTGTTTCGGTGCCCACCAGCACATGTCCACTTCCAACCAGGGATGAGGAAAGAAGGGTGAAAGGGGAGGTTGCACTTCTTATTTTAGACAATTTTACAATTGGGAGGTTGGCCGCGTCACTTCTTCTGCTCACATTTTATTGGCCAGAACCCAGTCACATGACCACACCTAACAGCAAAGGACATGTCTGGCCAGGGAGCCAAGTGCTCAGCTAAAGCTTCTATTAGCGTGGATGAGAGAAGAGATCTTGGGAGGACCTGTGGCTGTCATTGTCTGTGGATAGCCCCATCTTCCACAGTTCTACTGGAGGAGCCACACCTTCGGCCAGCCTGCACTACAGACTATCTCCCTCAACACCTCCCGCTTTCTCCTCTCCACCCCTTTGCTAGCCTTGTCCCCCAACGGGGGCTTGCCTTCCCTTTTGCCCTGCCAACCCCAATCCTGTACATGCTTCAAGGCTGAGCTCAATCGCACCTACTCCTTTATTATTTCTTTTTTTTGGCCGTGCTGTGTGGCATGTGGGATCTTAGTTTCCCTGACCAGGGATCCATCCCATGCCCCCTGCGTTGGGAGTGTGGAGCCTTAACCACTGGACCACCAGGGAAGTCCCCCACCTCCTCCTTTAAACGTCCCCCAGATGTCCCCCACCCAGATCAAGTGCTTGCTTCTCTAACCTCCAAAAGGGTTTATTACCAGCCTGATTACCCAAATCTGAGTCATACTGGCTAGAAGGGCCAGTTGCCAACCTCTGTGCCTCTTCACTTCCTAAAAGACTTCTAAGTTCTCTGCGAGACTTAGCCCATGGTGTTTGCTTTTTCAAATCCCCACGTAAAGCATTGTATTAATTTGCTAGAGCTGTTACAGACTGGGTGGCTTAACCAACAGAAATCTATTTTCTTACAGTTCTGGAGGTTAGATGTTGGAGGTGAAGGCGTAGGCAGGGTTGGTTTCTTCTGGAGGCCTCTCTCTTTGGCTTGTAGATGGCCATCTTCTCCTTGTCTTCACATGGTCTTCTCTCTGTGCCTGTCTGAGTCTTAATCTCCTCTTCTTATAAGGACATCAGTCCTGTTGGATTAGAACCCACATATACGACCTCGTTTTACCTTAGTTACCCCCATAAAGTCCCTATCTCCAACTACAGTCATATTCTGGTACTAGGGGTTAGGGCTGTAACATATCGTTTTGGGGGGACACAATTCAGCCCATAACAACCATACTGTAGATGCTCAGGAAATATTTCTTATCTATCTGATTAAAAGACACTGAAGAGGAAAGAATAATCACACTGTTAACTAACTCCTGTGCCCAGGACCTCTCAGTAATGTTCAACATGGTTACTTCTCTTGCCTCCTCTTAGAACTCAATATTCTTTGGCTTCTATGACTCCACTCTCTCCTAGGTCTCCTTCTTCTCAGGCCACTCCTTCTTCATCTCCTTTGTGAATTCTTCTACCTCTATCATCCTCTAAAAAGTCAGTGTTTGTTGCTGTTCTTTTCTCCTAACCCTAAGCTCTTTCCGCGGTGATCTCATGTACTCCATTGCTGCAGTCATCTTTTGCATCCTTACGGTTCTCAGATCCATAGCTTCCACCAAGACCTCTTCTGAACAACTCATTCAGAGCACTGCTGCAGAAAAACAATGGGGCACAAGAGGATGGTCATGTCCCAGGTCTCGAGTGAGTCCCTGGGATGGGCTGCTAAGTGAAGGGCCTTGGCTTCCAGCAGGAAAGAATTCAAGAGCGAGCCATAGTAAAGGGAAAGCAGGTTTATTTAATGAGATACACACTCCATAGACAGGGTGTGGGCCGCTGCAGAAGGTGGGAGCAGAAAGCTGGAGCCGCAGCCCCAGGGCCTGGGGTCATCTGGGAATGTGAGAGCAGTGGAGGTGGGGGGTGGTTAGTTTTTATGGGTTTAGTAATTTCATAGGCTAATGAGTGGAAGGAATATTCTAACTATCTTGGAGAAGGGGCGGGGATTTCCAGGAATTGGGGCACCACCCACCTTTTGGCCTTTTATGGTTGGCCTTGGAACTGTCATGGTGCTGGTGGATATGTCATTTAGCACGCTAATGTATTATAACGTGCGTATAATTAGGCTCAAGGTCTACTAGAAGTAGAGTCTTCTGCCATCTTGGGCCTAGTAGGTTCTAACCTGTTTTTGTCGTGTCCTGTTCTTAATGGTTGTGTCATTCTTTTAATGGTTGTGCCTTGCCCCCTTCCTTCCAGTTTTAGCACCAAGTTCTGTTTGGCCATCCTGCTGGTGCCATCACCTCAATATGCCCCAAACTGGATTATTTATCAATTCCTTCTGTCTTCTCCATCATGACACACTATCTTCCCCAACACACACACACAATATAAAGTGCCTGACATATAGTAGATAATCAAAATATGGTAGCTATGATTATTATCATTACTCTTTGCAATGATGCCAAAAGCAAGTAAAATACACCACACACACACACACACACACACACACACACACACACACACACACATTCTTCCTTCTCTAAAGATCCTTATCTCAGTGAACTGTATCACCATCTCCCCAGGACTAAATTCTCCCTCAAGTTTTACCTTCTTAATACTTCTTTTCATTGCCTCTTCTACCAGTTGACTTTAGGCCACTGTCATCTCTCACTTAGATTACTGAAAGCAACCTTCTTTCCAATCTCCCTGCCTTTAATCCACTCTCTCCTCTTCAACCAAAGCGATTTTCGGAAACATAAATACAATGATATCACTCCCCTGATTGAGACCTTTTAGGAACTTACCACTGGCCTTAGACAAAATTCCAAATTCGTTAGTCTGGCAAAAGAATTCTTCATGCTGTGGGCCCTTTTCTATTCAGCTTCATCTCTCACCCATCCCCCTTGACACTATTATGTTACATGACTTTATCACATTACATTATCATATTACATTACTTACAATTTCTCAAAGAGGTCTATACTCTCCTTCAGCCTCCAGCTTTTATACACATTTTTCACTCTGCCTGGACTCCTTTTCTTTTTTTCCTTCTCCTGGTCAATTCTTATTGATATTTCAGGTCTCAGTTCAAGATACTACTTCCTCCAAGAAGCCTGATCATCATTTGAGAAACAGTTTGTCTGCAAACCCCTTCCCAGGAACCAACCACCTCCCCCGACCTTCACACACGTTAACATCCTCCCCGGCAGATTTCATTTCCTGACCGCTGAGCTCCTCCTGTCCTTCGCTCATGTCTTTGTTAAAGCATTTATCACACTGTAATTTGTACTCCTGCCTCCCCTTCCGGTATGCGAGCTCCTTGAGGACGGAGGCTGTGCCTGATTTCTGAGCTAGAAATCTGTTTGTCCTTCCATATCCCCATTTTGCTCTTCTCTGCCCTGCTGTGAACCCCAAGCGGCTGACTCATACCAACTACACCAACAGAGCTTCCAGTTTTAGCACCAAGTTCTGTTTGGCCATCCTGCTGGTGCCATCACCTCAATATGCCCCAAACTGGATTATTTATCAATTCCTTCTGTCTTCTCCATCATGACACACTATCTTCCCCAACACACACACACACACACACACACACACACACACACACACACACACACATTCTTCCTTCTCTAAAGATCCTTATCTCAGTGAACTGTATCACCATCTCCCCAGGACTAAATTCTCCCTCAAGTTTTACCTTCTTAATACTTCTTTTCATTGCCTCTTCTACCAGTTGACTTTAGGCCACTGTCATCTCTCACTTAGATTACTGAAAGCAACCTTCTTTCCAATCTCCCTGCCTTTAATCCACTCTCTCCTCTTCAACCAAAGCGATTTTCGGAAACATAAATACAATGATATCACTCCCCTGATTGAGACCTTTTAGGAACTTACCACTAGCCTTAGACAAAATTCCAAATTCGTTAGTCTGGCAAAAGAATTCTTCATGCTGTGGGCCCTTTTCTATTCAGCTTCATCTCTCACCCATCCCCCTTGACACTATTATGTTACATGACTTTATCACATTACATTATCATATTACATTACTTACAATTTCTCAAAGAGGTCTATACTCTCCTTCAGCCTCCAGCTTTTATACACATTTTTCACTCTGCCTGGACTCCTTTTCTTTTTTTCCTTCTCCTGGTCAATTCTTATTGATATTTCAGGTCTCAGTTCAAGATACTACTTCCTCCAAGAAGCCTGATCATCATTTGAGAAACAGTTTGTCTGCAAACCCCTTCCCAGGAACCAACCACCTCCCCCGACCTTCACACACGTTAACATCCTCCCCGGCAGATTTCATTTCCTGACCGCTGAGCTCCTCCTGTCCTTCGCTCATGTCTTTGTTAAAGCATTTATCACACTGTAATTTGCACTCCTGCCTCCCCTTCCGGTATGCGAGCTCCTTGAGGACGGAGGCTGTGCCTGATTTCTGAGCTAGAAATCTGTTTGTCCTTCCATATCCCCATTTTGCTCTTCTCTGCCCTGCTGTGAACCCCAAGCGGCTGACTCATACCAACTACACCAACAGAGCCAATGGAGGGAAGTGAAGGAGGTCAAGGTTTTCACCCCACCAGCAAGATAAGTCCTTCAACCTAAGGTCACACACAGCTCCTGCCAGGTGGCTCTCTCCACATGGCTCTCTCTTTTTTGGATTCTGGGAATGTTCTCTCCTTTTACCCCTTCAGCCCAGGGTTGATAACATCATCCTGATATTACTAGCTCCAGGGTACTACACCACACCTTGTTTTTCTACACTCTATCCACCTTTGAAAAGTCTCTTTAGTAACCCTCCTCCAATGACTAATTACCCAATTTAAGCTTGCCAGGATTTGACTATTTTCCTCTTTGAATCCCTTGCAAATAATCTAGGACATAAAAGTTGAATGAATGAATGATGAGTAAGTGAATGACTCAGTGAGGAGAACAACCCAAGCCATTGGCTAGCTCAGCTTAATCAACCTCCATATCACCTCCATTTCACAAGGAGGGGGAAAAAAATCTCAGTTTAGAACTTGGAACTAAAGTGAGAGTTTTAGGGTTGGCAAATAAGGGGATCCCGGGGGCTCTTTTGACGGGACATGTGGTGGGGAATCGGAAAGGGGCTGTTGGGCAGATGAGCTTTTACAAGCAGTGCCCAAGCCCTTCTGCAGAGCTTCCAGAGGGCTGGGCATATCTCCCTGGTGAGCCCCCAAGGGAAGTCCATTTCCTGCAGTGATGTTGTCCCAGGCAGTGACTATATGGGTGGGAAGGGCTCTCAAGCCTTCCTTTTGGAAGGACCACGTTCCTCTTGGTCTCACCCCTAGAGAAGTGCTTAGAAAATCACTAGATATGTTGCTTCCTCCATCCTCCCCCTCAAATCCAGCAGCCAGAAATTCAAGCTCTAGAGGTGTGGGAGGGGAAAGGCCATCAATTGTCAAAACAGGATAGACTGTATTATTGAGGAGACTGGGGTTAAGGCCACAGCCTGGGGGCAGGATGTTCCGTCATGATTCATACACCACACAACCTGGTGGTGTCCTCCCACGGTCCTGAGGGCTGTTTTGAGCTGGGAGAGACCTCAGTGCTCATCAAACCAGTAGAACCTGGGGCCCAGGGAGGGAAAGTGATTACCCAAAATCACACAGTAAGAACAAACCTACCATCTCTCTGCTACATTTACCACGGTGCCTCCCGAGGACAGGGGATGCTTGCAAGATGTCAGGTTTCAGTGGGAAGGACAGGCTCACAACAGAAGAGGGGGCAGACGGGCCACAAGCTTCTTATGCTCCGTGACTTGGAGAAGGGAATTAGCCCTGGCCAAGCCATGGCTACACAGCAGGCCCTGTGCACGATGCTGTCAGGGTTCAGAGTGCTGGCTCTGGGCTCAAACAAATATGGACCTGAATTGTGTGTGACCCTGGATAGATGACTCAAATTCTCTAAACCTCAGTTCCTCTTCTGTAAAATGAAGATAAAGTGAATACCTCATAGGATTTGGGGGAGGATGAAACAAAATAATCCCCATTAAGCATTTAGCACATTTGAAAACTGGCACTGAATAAGCAAGCACGAAATATATGTTGGCTGTTATCTTTTATCTCCAGCAGTTGTCTTACTTACTTCTCACACCATCCTTTAAGAGAGGGAGGACATAGGCTCAGAAAGGTAAGTGACTTGCTCAAATTTATGTATCCATTTGTATTTGTTAAGTTCCTACCAATAGCCAGGCACTGTTCCAGACACTGGGGTTGGAGCAGTGAGCAAAGCCAACGAAAATCCCTGCCCTCATGGAGCTTACATTGTAGTTGGGGAAGACAGACAATAAATAAGAAATATAGGTGAATTATACAATATGCCAGAGGGTGATAAGTGCTGTGGAGAAACAAAGCAAGGAAGAAGATGGAGTGAGGGCATGGCGGACTGCAATTTTAGAGAGCGGCTGTGAAAGGCCTCCACCCGATCACATTGAGCAAAGGCTTGAAGGAGGCACGGGTGTAGGCATGTGGATCTCTGGGGGAAGAGCATTCCAGAGAAAGGAAACACACATGCAAAGGCCCTGAGTCAGGCACCAAGGATTAGAGGGATAACCTGGAGGCTAATGCTCTGAAACAGCATTAGAAAAGTGTTGTCAATTATGATGCTGGAAGCTGGGGTTTGAACCCAGAACTGATTCCCAAACCCAGGCTCACAAACACACTCTGCCTTGCTCGGCCCCCGTCACAGCCTCCCTAGATAATTAGCTGGTGTGATTGTGAGGGCGGGGTGTTGATTCTGTCCTTTGTGTGGTTCAAAGTCAGATACCAGGAAGGGGGTGAAGAATTCCACTTCCAAATAAGTATAATGTCTCTATCTTTAGAACCAAAAACGGGAATATAAATTTCGGTAAGTACCTGAACTTATAAAGACAGAATATTTGAAATCAGGGCATCCAAGACATCCAGGACATGGTCACCATAAACAAACAAAAATGCTTTTCAATCCCAAAGATCCTCAGCTATTTCTCCTTTATCCACCCCTAATAAAGAGCATATGAGAAACACCTCCTTCACTGGCCCGGGGAAGGGGAAACTGGGTCTAGTTCAAATCCTCTATCTGCTGCGGTAGCAACAAGGTCCAAATAGGCAGCATGAAGGAGGGGTGGCTGGGAGGCTCAGAGACCCCGTCCTGACTTCTGGTCACTCTGGGGAACTTCTGTGTGCCTTCCTTTTCATCCACTAGGAAGAGGCCCTCCACCTGCCCCCACCCACCCACATTTCTGAGTGCATTGCTAGGAAGGGTCGAAGAGAACCTCTTGAAAGATTCCCACTCCAGATTATTGCCAGGTAAACACACAGTGTATTTATAATGTAATGGGCCTGTGCAGGCAGAGCTGAAGAGAGGAAATTGCTCACTTTGGGGAGGGGCAGGAACTCTTCCAGGCCATTACGGTCCACTAAGTAAGTTGCCTTTGCCAAGGTGAAATGGTTCCCTCGTGACTTGAAAAGTGAACTATATCGTCTACCATTTCATAAGGCATTTAAGTTACCTGGGCCATGACCTTCCTCTTCTCTCTCCATGAAACATCTGCAGCAGGGCTGCCATACTTCTGGTCAAAAGACTGGGAGAACGGCAGTATCTCAAGAGGGTGGGAGTTCATGGGGAAGGAGGCTGGGCAGGGAGCAGGATGGAGAAGAGACAGCCTGGAGCTATGGGAGGAGCCTCAGGGTTATACCAGAGAGGACCCTGGGCCCAGGTTCCAGTCACGGGCATTTCCTGTTACCACCCATCACCTGAGCCACCTTCAGGAAGTCCACAACTCTGGCCTCAGATTTCTCATATATAAAGTGAGAAGGTAATTGCCAAGTTCATATTCAGCTCTAAAATGCTATAATGATCATCAGAAGAAGAACTTGCATGGGAGCATTTGTAATGACTGGGATGTCATGGTTGGGCTAAGATGATCCATCTTTGTTTCCGATCCACAAACCCCTTCCACTGAATGTTACTGCCACAGGACAGACTGAGACCTGGATGGGGTTTTCATCCGGGTGCCAAAACAAAACATAGGAAGGGAGCTGGTCATTTTTACGTGGAGCTTGGAGGCCCAGAGGAAAATTGTACAAATAGGAGAGGGACACACACACACACTCAGCCCCTGAAATTTTAATATCAGAAGATCATAAGCTGTATCAACAACCTGGTATCCCAGTTGGTGCCAACTAAGCCCGCTCGCTTAATTACATGCCGAGAGCACTACGATATAAAATTCTGGCAACCGTGTTCTATGCACTTAAAAACAAACAAACAGGCCTTCCTTGCGCCCCAGTATTTTTTGTTAGTTTGCTCCTGCTGTTCTCCCACCTCCCTGGTAACACAATGCTTTTCACCAAACATCCTCACTCCCCTGTTCCCCTAATGCCTGCCCATCATTCTCTCAGACAAGGGGCCCGTAGTCAGCTATGATTTACTGCCATAAACAATAGCTTTGCTTACTCCCGGCCCCAGCTGCCAGGTCACTGTGCTTCCATTTTTCCCCATTAAGGAACAAGATTCCTGGACTGAGTTGAGGATGCCGAGTGGATTTTTGCATCATCACTGGCTCTGAAAGTGAGAATCGAGCATCCAGCCTCAGTTAGCCTCCATTCATTAATCAGCTCTGCTTTTTCTGCCTCTCCAGGTTTTTGAGCAGAAATCTTGAGTGCCTAAGAGGTGCTCTCCATCGGCCAGAATCACAGGGGACAGAGAGCCCTGAGCCCAACACGCACACTTCCAGAGATCATCTCAACCAAATGTTAACACCAGCTACATAGTCTCGCGAGAGCTATGAACCAGAAGCTATTGGGTCGGGTGTGAAGTTTAACATCTCCCCAACCTCCCACCCCTTCCTGCGCCAGCAAATACTGACACTTCACCAGGGAGCAAAGGAGGCCCCGTGGGGTACGCTTAGGGATGGAATCTCCACATCAAATCCAGCAGCAAGACCTGGCTGTTCTCCTTTTCTTCACCTCCGGTGCCACAGCCCCAGTCCAGGCCTTCCTGGGTGTGGGGCAGACAACAGTAACAGCCTCCGTCGACAGCTGTGACTTTCTCTGTTACTCTAGTTAATCCACCCTCCACTCCACAGCCTGAAGGAGCTTTTCAAAATTCAAAGTAGATGATGTCACCCATGACTAAAAACAAGGATTTCTTTCTACTTAGAGTAAAATCCAAACTCTTTACTATGGCCTCAAAGACCCCCAATGCAATCCTCGCTTGAGGGACTCCTCATCTTTCGGGTCTCAGCTTAAATCAGTGGTTCTCAGTCAGGAACAATCTTGGTCCCAAGGGACACTTGGCAATGTCTGGAGTCTTTTTGTTTTTGTTTTTTTTTTGGTCCTTACAAATGGGGGTGGAGGGTCCTCCTACTGGCATCTCGTGGGCAGAGGCCAGGGATGCTGCCAAACATTCTACAATGTGCAGGATAGTCACCAAAACAAAGAAATGTCTGGCCTGAAATGTCAATGGTGCTGAAGTTGAGAAATCTTGGCTTAAATTCATTTTCTCAGAGAGGCCTTCCCTGACCATCTTTATCTCAAGTTGGTTCCCACCCCGTTGTCCTTCACATCACTAACCACAATCTGTCAATATGTTTTTGTTGTTGTTTACCTACTTGTATTGTTGTTTACATACTTGTATGCTCCACCAGGTTAGAGACCAAGTATGTCTTGTTCAGCTCTTTTGCCTCAGCACCTATCACTTAGTAGATGCTCAATAAATATTTGTGGGAAGAAGAAGGACAGGAAGGAAGGGAAGAAGGAAAAGAGAAAGGGCAGCCAAGATTGAACAGCATCCCCTCCTACTATTTAGGAGCCTCTTGCAGTGTCACGCCCACCTTCATCTTTATGTGGAAAATCTTCAGCTCAACTTGGCCAATTGCACTGATGGTTTTACTAGAGAATAAGCTTCCTGAACTTTGAAGCTTTAAAAAAGTCTATGCTGGGTGGTGGCATGAAGATATCTAGATTTCTTCAGTATTGACTTGGTTTCCATAAGATGTTACGGAAAACCCAAATGAACTTTTTGGCCAACCCAATATGAGTGGAAGACACATATAAACCCCCAGCCTAGAGGGGAGGGATGGGCGATACCACACTGTATCCATTTCTCTAGCAGCTGGTAAGCCCATTCAGAGGGCCAGCCCCCAGTTCAGGCTCTAGTTCCTTTTCTTTGTGACCCTTAAAAGAGCATTGCCAATAAGCACTTCACCTTCGGAAGAGCATTCTGTCCTTTGTCAGCTATTTCAGACTGCCCCTGAAGGAAAAATAAATTTGGCTTCAAGTTTTCCCAACGCCCATTTATAGTTCCTCACACAAAGCCCAGCCATTTACACTATTTTGTCCTCCAGAGGTCAGCTAACTCTCTCAAAGATGACCTTCTCTCCACCTCCACCCAGTCACCTCTCCACCCACTCAGGGCCACCAAGGACCTGTGGGAAGGAGCTGCCAGCTCGGAGGTTACTACAATGCACTCCTTACTGGAACGAATCTGTCTACATTTCACTCTTAAACCCCAGAGATTAATGTTATCTTATTAACAACACAAAATGGAAAAGACGGAGCTCTTTCAGTTTAATCTGCTTAGTTTCCAAGGCTGCATAGGGCTTCTCCAGGGAATGCACTTGGCTTTTGTTAGAGGAAGTAAAAAAAAAAAAAAAAAAAAAAAAAAGAAAAGTCCAACATATTATTTGGCATAAATCTTCCTATTTAATTTATATTGTGAAAACCCACTGATTAAATCCTGGGCCTGTCACTTTCTTCCTACGGAGTCTACAAATATCATTGCTATCAGGACGTCTCATACCATAAAACTCCCTACTGCAAATCCCACGTTTATTCACACACGCGCGCGCACACACACACACACAAAATCTGCTCTTTATTTTCATCAGCGCCATCTGGTGGTCTCTCAAATGCTCTAGGACTTTTAAAAATTATTGAATCCCCCAAAGAGTGCCTGTGTATATATGTGCTTTCTACCTATCGTATTTGAAAATAAAACCAAGAAATTTTTTAAAAATTATTGATTCAAAAAAAAATTATTGGTTCATTTGAAACTTGTTAAATTTTTTAAAAAATTTATTTATTTATTTTTGGCTGTGTTGGGTCTTCGTTTCTATGCGAGGGCTTTCTCTAGTTTTGGCAAGTGGGGGCCACTCTTCATTGCGGTGCACGGGGCTCTCACTATCGCGGCCTCTTTTGCTGCGGAGCACAGGCTCCAGACGCACAGGCTCAGTAGTTGTGGCTCACGGGCCCAGTTGCTCCGAGGCATGTGGGATCTTCCCAGACCAGGGCTCGAACCCGTGTCCCCTGCATTAGCAGGCAGATTCTCAACAACTGCACCACCAGGGAAGCCCAAGAAACTTGTTAAATTTTAAACATAAGGTATCTTAATGAAAAATAACTATATTTTTTAAAACTTCTATGAAAAGAGAGTCATTATTTTACATTTTTGCACATCCCTCTAATGTCTGGCTTAATAAAAGGCAGCCGAACTCTCCTATCTTTCAGCATTCAGTCTGTTTCTGTTTCAACATCTTGTTTTGGTTGAAACATATGAAGAAAACCTGGCCTCACACAGATATGTAATTGGAAAAGAGAGGCATATCTTAATAGTCTTTTCAGATAATTGTGGGTAATTCTTCTTTGATACTATACCAGAACTCAACAAGTTGTAGTTTCTTAAAGATTAGTTGGAATGTAGAATCTGAAACCATATCCATGATCTTTTTATACTATGCTGCATTAGAATCCATTGGTCTATCCTGGGCTTTGAGTGGATTTTGTTTGTTTGTTTGTTTGTTTTGGCTGCACCCTGCAGCACGTGGGATCTTCCCTGACCAGGGAAAGAACCCACAGCCCCCTGCAGTGGAAGCACAGAGTCTTAACCACTGGACCACCAGGGAAGTCCCTGAGTGGGTTTTTGAATGCTTGATTTTGTAGCTTCATTCACTGTATTATGGAAAATATTGGTTCACTGAGTTATGCAGAACTTCTAGATGTTGACACATTTCATTATATGACATAAAAAAATCACAATCATTAATATTGCTACCAATCTCATCAGAAAAACCTTTTAAGTATCAGCAGGCTGTCAAGCACATGACAGACTCAAGTTTTCCAAAATCCTAATTTTTACTTGAAAGCTCAAATTTTATCATTGGGGAACAAATACTGTCAATTGTTTTCCTTGAAGTAACAGTCTCACTTCATTCATTTTCGAGAAAATATCTGCCAAATACTCAAGCCCGAATAACCATAGTTGGCTTGACAATCATTCTCTTGAGTAAAAATGGCGACCTATGAAAAACAAAAGCAGCCAGTGCAGCTAGCAACCCAATCACGTGTGCTTTCCCTCGAGACAACCTCTACAGGCAGCAGATGTGCTTTATGTGAACTTCACATTTCATCACACAGAACCTTCAAAAGATGACCTCATGAGTCAAGATGTCATTAAGTTGGTAATATTTACTGTTTTATCAAGGATGTTCTTAAGTGGAACTGGCACCTCCTCCGTTACTGTAAGCACGTGGTGGTGGAGAATACAGGGAGTTCTGTGCAGTTTGGTGTCACTGCCATGGCAGGTGCCAAGGTGCCAGGAGTTTTACCTATCATTGTTTTTGTACTCCTGGTGCAGATATCAACACAGCAAAAAGACAACTCTTTAATATTATTGGGAAAATGGTTTTGATCTCGCAGACCCCGGGGTGTCTGTGGGCCACACTTTGAAAACAATTGCTCTATGGGCTGTGGGATGAAGGAGGGAGGGGCCGTTATTTTCTGTCATTAACAACGTTTGCTCAGAGATGGCATCAGCAATAAGATACCCATGCCCAGAACCCACCTCCTAAACCCCACATCCCATTGCCGGCAGCCTTTTCAGATTCCCTATGGAAAGTCTCCTTAGAGATACATTTTTTCCTCACTCCTGGGCAGCCTAAATAGCACAGGTGGGAACCCAGCTGGAAGCATCCCCCCTCCCCCCTCCTCCCCCCTCCCCCGCGTTTATCACCTAACCTAACACAATGATAAAGAAAAGACGACAAGAACAAAATACCCTATGAGGTGAGGAATGCAAGATAAGCAGTCTGGCAGAGGCTAAAAATCCCCTTTACATGGGCTGCTTGCAATCTTGGAATCTCAGTTACCTTCACCACCCAGTGCCTATTTCAGCCTTACTCATCTTTCAGGTCTCAATTTAGACATCACTTCCCACCTCTCCTCTCTCCCTGTCTCCCTCTCCCTCCCCCCACCCCATTTCTCCCTCCCCCCTCCCTCTCTTTCCCTCTCTATATATGTATATATACATATATACTTAGAGAGAGAGAGAGAGAGAGAAACAGTATATTCTCATAGCGCCTCATTTGTCTGTAGCTTACCTGATTTTCCCCACTAGATGGTAAACTCCCAAAAGGGAGAAGTCATTCACTCTTGGGGTTTAAAACACAGAGGGGACGTGTTTAACACGTTTTTTCTTAGTGGATGCCTTTAGATGGGGCTTGCCTCTCATGTGCCACAGTTCCCCCAGCCCCGCCCCCGACTGCATCTTTTTGTCATAAGAATGCATCATTCGTTGACCTGCCTGACCCCCCCCAGCCCCCCACCTCCTGCATCCCAGACCAGAGTATGCCCTCAATAAACATTTATCAGAGGGATGATTTTTTTCTTTTCAGGTTGGGTAAAGCACAGAACAAGATGGGAGTCAGTATTTCTTTAACGACCCCTGCCCCTCACTAGCCATGGCCCTCAAGACTGGACTGTCTTTACCTGCAGGAATACTGATGCCAAAAGCTCAGCCTCTCTGTACACCTGTGCCAAACTGAATCTAAGAGACAGAGTTTTGAGCGAAGTAGAAACGGATAGCTTTCCTGCTTTGCCAGGCAAAGGGGAACACAGCGGGCTCCTGCCTCGAAAAACTGTGTCCCAACCCAGGAGGATTTGATGAGAGGTTTTATAGCAATAGTTCAAGGGTGGGGTTGCTGACAAGATTAGGGTGTGTGCAGGGCCTCAGGTGGTCGTTCTCCTAATCTTGATGAGCTTCTCTCTCCCATTAATCTTGCCTCAGGTGGTTTCTTGGCTGCTCCTCCCTTGATTAGCAAATGTTCAAATGTGCTCTTTGGAACTCAGGAAAGATCATGGAGGCTGGACTCTTGCCTACAAGAAACAGGGGACAAAAAGACCTCCATGCCTGGGAGCCCCACAGGGCCCCACTCGGTTTCACTCCCATTGTAAACTTCTTCAGTGCATCCTGGTATATTTGGTCTCACCAGGGAGACTATGAACTTCTAGGGGCAGAATCCAGCCTCTCTTTCTCTGGCCCAATTCTCCATTGCCTCTCCCCTCCCCAACCCAAATGTGACCACTTAATTTGTCAACCACTTAAGTTACAGTCAGCTTCAACACCTGGGTAGATAGCAGAGAGTCTGCTTGAAACAGGAGGGGAAGGGGGTAGGGTACAACTTTTAAAAGAATGACATAGCCATAGGACATGACAAAAACTGGTTAGAACCAACTAAGTCCAAGATGGCAGAAGATATGACTTCCAGTAGACCTTGAGCCCTCATTATACACTCATTGTAACACATCAGCATAGGCTAAATGACACACCCACAGGCACCATGACAGCTCCGAGGCCAACCATAAAAGGCCAAAAAGTGGGCAGTGGCCCAATTCCTGGAAATCTCCACCCCTTCTCCAAAATAGTTGGAATAATCCTCCCACTTGTTAGCCTATGAAATTACCCAGCCCATAAAAACTAACCACCCCATATTTCAGGGCCACTCGCCTTCTGAGATGGCCCACTGTCTGTGGAGTGTGTTTCTCCCTTGACCGCTCTCACTTTCCAAGATGACCCCATACCTTGAGGCTGCTCTTGCCCTTTGAGACAGACCGCATTCTGTCTATGGAATGTGTCTCTCTCTAAATAAATCCACTTCTTGCCTATCACTTTTTATCTCACTGAATTCTTTCTGCAATGAGACATAAAGGACCTGAGCTTCACTGAGTCCTGAGACCAGGTGTGTGATCTCAGATGACTACAGGTTCAAGTCCCAGTCTGGGTTTCAGCTGGGGTCAAGTCCCAGCGCATGGGTTCAAGTCCGATCTGAGTTGTGCAGTTTCATGTTCATGAAGAAGAGAATGCTCTTAAAGCAGGAGGTCTCTGTTCCTGGAAGATCAAGTCTTACAGAAAACAGAAAGGGGTACAGTCTTATGTGTGGGGAAGGGCTGGGGGCAGGGAAAGTGTGGTAGGAGTTTGGGAAGGTAGGTTAAGAGCAGATCGTGAAGGCTGTGCTAAAGAATGTGGATCTTCTACAGACGTTGGGGTGTAACATGATCAGACCTGTATTCCGTGGAAGTCTCCAGAGCCTGCCATTGAGACTGCACAAGAGGCCCTCCTGATTGGGTGGTTGCTGTGTGACCAGCATCTGAGAGGAGGGGCAGGGCAGACGCCCACCCTTAACCACCACCACCCAATGCCCCTATGCCAAAACATGTTCTCCAACTCAAGCTGGTTAGACTAGATCGGGTGGGGACCGGAAGGCTCAGAGGATTAGTACATGCCAGCCTTGAATGAAGCACATTCCATAGTCACGTAAACAGGGTGTGGTGTACCTTGGTCCAGCCCAGCTCCTTTCATGGAGGGGTGTGTCCATGTGTCACAAACCTAAGAGCGCATTGCAGGCCCATCCAGGACCTGACATTCCTAACCAGCTATGCCCTCTAGGAGACCTGCATGTACCTTCTCTCTTAGAACTTTCTCTGTTCATGTATTCTCACCAGGTTCTGCTTGCATTGTGCAGGTGGCTCACCTCTCTCAGTTGGGAGGAAGAGATGAGGAATGGGGTGAGGAAGAGATTCCATTAGGACCAGGAAGCTGGTCCTGGCCCTGGCCCCAATTCTATTTTTCAAGAGCAGGGCTTCTGTAGTTACCTTGCTGTATTACTTAGGGCAGGGGGGCAGCCTCGAAGCAAGTGACCTCTGGAACATCTGCAGAGACACCTGAGATCATGAAGAAGTACCCTCAAACTACTGTACTCACCCTTGTTCTGCTGACTGTAAAAGTAACATATATTCATTGAAAAAAAAAAAAAAAAAAGGTCGTAAAAGTTCTGAAAGTAAAGAACCTTTTTTTTTTTTTTTTTTGCAGTACGCGGGCCTCTCACTGTTGTGGCCTCTCCCGTTGCGGAGCACAGGCTCCGGACGCGCAGGCTCAGCGGCCACGGCTCACGGGCCCAGCCGCTCCGCGGCATGTGGGATCCTCCCGGACCGGGGCACGAACCCATGTCCCCTGCATCGGCAGGCGGACTCTCAACCACTGCGCCACCAGGGAAGCCCAAGAACCTTTTTAGATTATCCATGATACCTCTCCATAAAGATATCAGTAACTGACTATGTTTCCATCTTTTTCTTATGCCTACCAAGTGGTTATTTTTTTAAAAAGATAGAAAGGAAAGGAAATATATTTTCTGTATATAATTGGGATCAAGTTATTTTTGAAGTTTTTGGTATCCTGCCTCTTAACTTTTGAACACTTCCCTATTTCCTTAACTATTCTTGAACAATATAATTTTAATGGCTATGTAACCTCACATATGGTTGAATAATAAAATCAGAGATAGGAATCGAGGGTGAGGTATCGCCTGGGGCCACTTTCACAAAAGGAAGGGACAGGCCTGTGTTACTTGCTATGAGAGGAAGCCACCTCAAGCCTTTGTGCCTTTGTGCTCCTCCTTCCCTTAGGACTCAACTCAGGTGTCACCGCCTCAGTGAGGTCTGTGAAGCCCCAGCTCAGGCTAACGCCAATCCATGGTGTTCCTGTAGCACCATCATAGCACTGACCACGTTAAACAGGTTTCTGTACCTTTCAATCTCTTCCAGCAGACCATAAAGTCTTGGAGAACTGGGCTGTATTTGAACAAGCTGTAAATCTCCAGTGTCCAGCTGGCACCTGGCACATAGAAGATATTCAATAAATGCCTTGCAGAGAGGCAAAGTTTTAGCAATCCTGTTGCCAGGCATTTAGACTGTTTATAATTTGTAATTAAAAACATGCTCTCATTGGGACTTCCCTGGCGGCGCAGTGGTTAAGAATCCGCCTGCCAATGCAGGGGACACGGGTTCGATCCCTGGTCCGGGAAGATCCCACATGCCATGGAGCAACTAAGCCCGTGCGCCACAACTACTGAGGCTGCGCTCTAGAGCCCGCGAGCCACAACTACTGAAGCCTGTGTGCCTAGAGCCTATGCTCCGCAAAGAGAGAAGCCACCACAATGAGAAGCCCCCGCACTGCAACGAAGAGTAGCCCCCGCTCACCGCAACTAGAGAAAGCCCAGCAACGAAGACCCAATGCAGCCAAAAATAAATAAATAATTAAATAAAGTTTTTTAAAAAAAAAACCATGTTCTCAGATTCCATGTTGACTGAGGAAGAGGGTAGAAGTAGACCCCCCAAATCTTGTTTGGGTCATTTGTAGTCACTAGAACCCTCCTGTAAATAATGTTGAGATGACTTGTAAACAAGTCTTTGTCTGCATCTGACTCATTCTTTGATATGAGTGCAGAGGCTAGAATCAGACAAATCTCAGCTTCACCGTTTGAGAGTTCTGTGGCCTTGGGCCTGTTACTTGACTCCAGTCTTCATGTTTCTCAGTATAAAATGGAGAGAATAATGGGATCTACTCTTAGGATGTTGAGATGTTGTAAATGAGATAACGCAGGTCAAGTCTTAGCACAAGGCCTGGCGCGTTGTAGCTAGCTGTTATCACGAATTGAAATTTCTGGGCCCACGTTATAGAATTAATGCCACATGGTCAAACTGCTTTGCAGAAACATGGAGCAATTTATATACATACTCCTCTCATGGCATCTTCTCAAGCAAGGAGTTGGGTCAATTTTTCATCTTTGCCCAATCAGCCTGACAAAGGTTATGTGGCCCGGGTCAAGCCTACTTTGAAGTCCAGCACAAGGTCACCTTTCTCCTCGCAGTCTTAGCATCCAGCACCCACTTAGCATCCAGTCACTGTCCGTGGGTAGCAGAGGAAGGGGCTAAGATGAATGGAGTGAGTGAAGGTCACAGTACTAAAGCGTGAACGGGTCAATATAGAAATCCAGAAGCCACTTTTCCACATGCGGCTGAAAAATGAAACAGTGGACTAAAGTGTCAAAGAATGCCCCCTAACAAGATTCTTCCATCTGTTTTCACCCTCATCCCCACCCAACGCACAATCACGGAAAGTGAGAGCACAAAGGCTGCCCTGTGATCAGCCTGCTCCAGAAGAGACCCAGAGAGATTAAGTGATTTTCCCAAGGTCACAGAGCTGGCAAGTGCCATTAAGAGTTATCAAGACCACAAGGAACCCATGACTCACAGCTGGCAAACCTTGTCCACAAGTGTACAAGTCCATTGGTGCTTTGTCCTCTTAGCCACATTCACAGCTTCACCAGGAATGTCAGGGTGGACAGTGATAGGAGGTGAGAGACAGCACATACTCGCTAGGAGCTCTGAAAGCCAAAATTCACGACCTGGGCGAAAGGCAGTTATGCGAAGAAACTGACCTGCCCGGGGCAGGCACTGGTCAGTGCTACGCTTCAGAAAGGCCCCTGTGGTCCAGCTGGGGGCTCTAGGACCTTCAGGGAGGTTCCTCAGCTACCTCCTCTTTCCTGCACCATATCTGCCCCTCTCTCCAGTTATTTTACCCCTACATATGGAAATTCTTGAGAAACAGCCAGTTACTCGGACATCTTGTATAATTACAAAGAAAAGAGGGGAAAAGGACAAGTTTACAAAGCACCACAGCAAACCAGAAGTCATATTGTAATCGTTTTATTCAAGTCTGCGTGTGCTCTGGTGGTGAGACCAGGCTGAGATCAGCATCACACTGTAATATGATAAGACGTTTAGCCATTGAACCAAGCCTGCTTGGCATATCCCCAGTTAACAATTTACAGTACCTTGAAAAAAAAAAAAAAAAAAAAAAAGCCAAAGAAAAGAACCTGATAAGTTTCCTTCAGGACTTTTCTATTTTTAAATATTGTTGACAAATTACAGTAACTTAAATCCCAAAGCAAAATGGGAATTCAAGGACACAGGGTCATCACACATGGACAAGACACTGGAGCAGAGAAGGCTTAAGATGAAAACTAGGAGCTACACACTGAGGAACAAAACCAACGTGTATGTGAACTTCCACTTTACCTAGACTTGAAGGCTCTAAGGGGGAGGAAAATCCCAAAGAAAGGTTTTCTGTGAATTAAATAAAACCCATCTCCAGCTCCTTTCCTTAACCCTCTAGAAGATACAGATACAGTCTCAGACTAAATCTCTGTGTGAGTGTGTGAACATGCATGTGTGAGGTTGTGAGTGTGTGAGTGTGTGTGTGTGAGTGTGTGTGTGTGTGTGTATCATGGGTAGTTAGAGGAGAAAGTTGACAGGTTCATCACCTCCCTTCTTTGCTACAAGTGGGTATCAAGAGCATGTGGCTCAATACAATAAAAAGACAAAAGCCTGATTTCAAGTTCCCAAGAGGAGCTACAGTAAGGCTTCCAAACTCCAGAGGCCGGGAGGGGTGTGGGTTGAAGCCGTGCTAAATTAGGGCAGTCATGGGGCAACTATGGGCTGGAAACAGAGGCGAGAGGCCCATCGGCCTTCAGTGGTCCTGGGAGAAGAGCTACAGGATGGACACGTTCAACCCTCGCCCCCGTGGAACAGGTCCCTCAACAATCGTGGAGAGGAAATGATGGAGGAGGAAGCGACAGGAGCAGAGAGGAGGTCGGCTGAGCTCCAGGGAGATTGCAAGTCCTGCTGGGTGTCTCCAGTCACAAAGGGAGGGGATGGGCTAGCCACAGGACAACTCCTCCCTGGACAGAGAGCTACCTCAGAGCCTCAGTGGACCTAAGCTAGGCTGATTTTATCCCAGAGCTTCTAAACAGTGCCCTAAAATGTGCTCAGAGGAAAATAAGAGATGGCTTTGGAGCCAAAAAGGTCAGCAACCCTGCTTCCTAGCCATGTGACCTTGGGCATGTTTCACAACCATCTGAGCCGCAGTTTCCACATCCTTAGATGGAGGTAATATCCCCCACCCCACCCTCCCAGGATTATTGTGAGTCAAAAAAAAAAAATAAGAAAAGAATATAAACCTTTAGGACAGCACCTCTTACCTATAAGAAATACAATGGTTTCATATAATTTATTGTTAGTCCCCATATCCAGGCCAGGATAAACCCATGCCTCATTCTGACAGTGCTGAAGAAAAGAGCCATAGCCAGCATGGCTTCTGGAACTGGAGGGTAAGATAAATGATGAGAGTAAAATAAAGATGACAGAGAATAATAATGGTATCGAAAAGGATCCCAAGGGAGGTGATATGACAGCTGAGGGTCACTGTAGGCCAGGCACAGTGCTAGGCAGGAAAAGGAGTAAAAACACCTCTGTCTAACTTCTGTCCTTTCTGGAACTGGGAGAGAGAATGATTTATTCACTTCTCTGCAAGTTCAAAGATGTCCCAAAGAGGGACATCTCAAATGAGACTCTGAAGAATCCTCTCCACTGTAATCCCTTCCCTTTTCCTTAAAACCCATACACACTTCTAAGTGGCCTCAGGGTTTCAGAGAGGCTGAAAGGAAGCTGGGGGACATCCAGGAAGAGTCATCTCAGTCACAGGTCCAAGGCTGAAAACGGCTCTAGGTGCTGTTAAGTCAACACATTCCTATTCAAACGCAAACACTTCCAGAGAGCTACCACCTGACTCAGGCAGGACTGAAGGGAAGGGCAACCAGGAAAGACCTAACCCTACCTCACAGTTCTGCCTGAGCTTGTTCAGGGGAGGAACAGGTAGGGCTGAGACTAGGATAAGGTGAGGCACTCGCCTTGGATGCAGAATTTAAGGGGTCACCCAAAACAAAACAAAACAAAACTCAGTTATCCAGATGAATCATATTTCAATGCAATACTTTTAAAAATTAAAGTTAATGAAAAGTGCATGATGAACACAATATCAAAATTTTAAATAAAGTCGGGATCTGTCAAAGCAAGTACCTGGGTGTGAAGGATTTCAGGAACGTGGGCAACACACTACGGTCTGGACTCCAGGGAGTGTAGAGCAAGACCACCATATCCATGGGGCCATCACTCACCAGGACCCCTCTTGATAAATCAATCTGACCTCTGGGTTCAGATTTCCTGAATGTCTCCCTCACACATCCCAATAGGAAAGGCCTATCTCTGAACCTCTGAAATTGTACTCTGGTGTCTGTCCTGAGATACCTATCTAGCTGCCAGGTTCACGCCTGCCAATCAGGCTAGTAAAATTAGGTTGTGGGTGTTTGCAGGGAGGGTGGGTCAGACCAGTCAGGAAGGAGACTGGGTCAGGGAAAAGGCAAGTCTGTTTCCAAGAGAAACAGAGAGGAGTAGAAAAGCTCATGCCTCCGCTAACCAGCTGGGCCCCGAGGCTCTTCTCTATTTCTAGCTGTGGTCATGAGCGAAAGACCCAAAGAAAGGCCATGGGCAGGGGATGCAGGGAACCACACAGCCAGTAAGAATCAGGAAGAACCAGTCCTACTGGCTCCAGATCAAGGAGCAGCCCAACCTTCGGAGGAACAAACCAGGGCTCCCTGAAATGGACAAGGGACGGGGTGAGGCCTGTCAATAGTGTATCAGGACAAATGGAAAATAATCTAAGTGAATGAGAGGCTCTCCTGGCCCGTATAGCCAACCAGAAGCCCAGGGCCGGGTCAGGCTAATTAGACACCTAAGCCCCGTTAATTAGCCTTAATCAGCTAGGACTCCAGTTTCTGCCTTCTGCCCTTCCAAAGCCAGTGCCTGGGGTGGCAGGCACCCAGGAGGCAAGGCCAGGGCAAAGCCAGGGACTGAGGGCTCCCTGGAAGTAGCACTGGGTTTCCCCTTCTGATGTGGATTTTTATTCATGTGAATTCCTGGTCTAAGAAAACAATGATCTGTCTGAACAAAGAGAGACATTTGGGAATGTGTTCCTCACAACAGCTGGAGCTTGAAAAGAAGTCATCTCAGGTCTGAAGCCAAGGAGAAGAGGCAGGTGGTCTAGTCGGTCAAACCACATGAAACTGCCAATATATGACTGTTTTTGACATCCAACCACACGCACACGCACACGCACACACACTGTTCTCCACAAAAGGAAGCAACCCAGCAAGGGGAGGCTTACCAGTGCTAGACCAGGGGCCCCAGGACCACAGGTTTTCAAGCTAGAAAGGCTTCGTGCTTCATCATCCTCAGTTCACAGTTGGGCTCAGAGGTCCAGAGCGGGGAGAGATGTTTGCGACATCACACAACTTGCAGGCGGGTAGCTCCGATCACCAGATTCCTGCCGACCCTGCCGCCACGTTCACTTACAGGGCACCGTGAGCTCTCTCCCCTTGACCCCGGTCTACAGTCTCCGGCAGAGTCCTCAGGAAAAGCCTGCCACTACAGAAGCGGCAGCACCTGCTCCTTCCCCGAAATTCTTCAAGAGACAATAATGTTTCTGACCCACCCGACCCACGCCTGAGTCAAAGGCACAGGCTAAAAGAAACACACGCAGAAAAGGTCAAGGTTCTGCATTCACAGAGGGGCCTGCCGCACGGACATTTCAACCGTGCAGTGTACCACTCAGAGCCCCCCAGCCCTCAGTACCCGCTGCTCTGTGCTTTGTGAAAATCGAGCTGGAAGAATTAGGAATGCTCAGGAGGGGCTCTTTCCCTGTGGCGTAGGGAGCAGGGAAGGAGCCTCCAAAGGGGGGGCTGTGGAGCCAGAGTGTTGATACCACTTCAGGCCTAGATGCCCTTGGGGTGTCTTATGGCGTCCCTGAGCAACTGTGGTCTGAGGCAAAAGGGGCCTTGTGAGGAAGCCCACACCATGAGCCATGTCCCAAGGGCCAGAGGACCCTTTCCCAAGGATTCCTTCCGGAACCGGCCTGATTCCAGCCTCTAAACACATCAGACTTTGGGAATGGCTCCAAGAAACAAGAGACCCCGAATCATCATTCGGATGCTGCCTCCAGCTCCCCGTCTCCCACGGCCCCCTCTGTAAGACACTGATGGTTGGACCATCAGCCTGACAAATTAGGTGGGGGAATTAGGAAGGATGCTTGTAAACACCAGGGGCTACGTAATGCAGTAGAAGAGCGTGCGCCTGACCACCGTCCCCGTTAGTCATGCTCAGCCAACCCCAAATCATTCCTCTTCCAGAAGCCAGAGGAAGTAGGCAAGTCCCCTAGAGGCAAAGGCGGTAAGAACTGCACTGTCAACTTCAGCAGCTTGTCCTATTCGCTGGCAGGGAGCCACGGGCTTCACGGACCTGCTCTGAGGCACACTCTCTTGCCCTTGTGAGGGAAGCAGGTGACGGTTGCTCTTACAGGAAGGAAATGTGAGAGGGACTAAGAGACAAGCCCAAAGTCAGACAGCAAGAGCAGAACGGAGAACAGAGCCAATCTGCTCAGGTCTCAGAGTCTGGTGCCCGACTCAGCAATTCAGTCCAAGCAGCTTTTTAACTTCTCTTCACTTGAATCTTCATCTTTAAGCATTTCCCCTTCTCTACCAGTAAGTATAACAAATGTAGAAGGCAAATAACGTCATTTGGTAAAGGTCAGGAGGAAAGGTTAGCACAGTTCTGAGTCAACCAAATGCAAGGTACCACCATCATCACCATCATCATCTTCACTACCAGACCTCCGGGTACTAAAAGATGCGAAGATAAGAGCATCTGTCAAAGCCTCTTAGACATAACATATGAAAATAACTGGGACATCTACTCAGCCCCTGGCAGTGGCCTGGATCCCCAAGGACAGAGGACAGTCCTGGGCAAAATCAGCGGAAGGAACTGAAGGAGCCAAGGAGAAGGGGCAGAGAGCAGTATCTGTTTCCCGTCACCATCTTCCATGTCGCAGCACCTGCCAAGAGGGGTGGGAAAGTGTCTGGGGAAAGGGAAAGGGGGTCAGCTACTGCTGCTGCAGGGCTTTGATCCCCCGCTCCCAGGCCTGCCCCTGCCCATGACTATGGAGACAAGGGAAGCTGAGTGGACAGAAAGCAACCCAAACCTATTACTATATAGGATCCTTATCCCACCTGAGCCTTGCCCCACAGAGAGAGAGAGTGTGGCAGGCAGGGGCCCCTCGGAGACCTGGTTTGGAGGAGCTGAGAGATGGTAAGTCCTCCATCTTCGTGGAAGCCCACAGAAGCATCTTCAGAATAACCCCGCTTCTGCCTCTTGCGGGTATAATCGCTCCCTTAGCAGACACCCAGCCTTCCCTTGTCTTCCCCTGGATGGATGAGGAAGAACCGGGTTCAACCTCTTACTCAGCGGCAGTGAGCCATCAGTCCACTCCACACCAGTTACACTACACTTCCAAGACAGACAGATGCAAGCCAACAAAATGACAAAAAGCAGAAAATGAGCAAAGGAAGACTCCCTGCCTCCTTCCACAGAGCACTGTCCGGAGCCAGCATGGTCTGGACTACACTGTATGCTGCACCCACCAGGGGGCCATTTAGTGGGGCTAAGCGTTTAGAGATGTGTTAGTGGCTTAGCGCCTGGGGCCCTGGAGAGTCCTGGGAAAGGGCACAGAACAGGCCACCTGTGTCCCTCTCCCCATCAGGAATCAAGGGGGGGGTCACGTGGTTGGCTGGAACTGCTGACGGGATTCACACTTCCCCCATCCTGGCCGAGGAGTGGGGCACGGGGGCAAAAATAATCTCTTACGTCCTGTCTTCGCTGAACAAAGAGACGGAGAGAGATGAGATGCAATAACAGAACCCTGGACAACAAAACCAACAGTGCCTCCCCGCCCAAGACTACATGGGGCCCTTGAACCAAAGTGTCTGCCAGTGGGCTCGTAAAACAACGAACAACTTGAAAGCCAGGGTCTCCCCTTTTGTCACCCCCAGGGCAGGACTTCTATCGTAGTTACAGAGCAAGCAATGACCAAACCCATCACTCGTGCCCGGATGGCTGCTCTCCTATCCTGGCATCCAGGCAGCAAACGCAAGGAACCTGCAGGTGGCCCTCCGACACCTGCAGAGAAATAGTCCAGGAGAGAAGACAGTGGAGTGATGTGTAGAGTCTGGAGGCGGGAGGAGCATGACCTAAGGACTCTACTCCCGTCAAGCTGTTATTCCCACGCAAAGACAACTGTTCACACTTGCTGCAGGAGCCTGAGGGTAAGAGGAACAGTGGAGATACAACGCGAGAAAGCTCCAGAAGAAGCTCAACATTCAAGTTAAGGAAACCAATTCCAGAAAAGTCGGGGTTGGCCTCTGTTGTCCTTCCTACCCAGCTCTTGGTCCAGAGCCCAGCAGGAGGGGCTATCTGTGCACAGAGACAAGAGGCCTTGGTTGGTCTCCAGTGCTCGGGACTTGAAGGTTCCTGTACATCAGGGGCTCACTGAGCACCTTACAGACATCATCACTCACCACATCCATTCACGCAAGGAACTAAAAAGCGCTCCGTTTTACTTCAAGGGCATCACAGAGTAATGATGGATGAGAAGGAATCCCCGCAGTTCCAACTGCCAGGGTCCAGGACCCACCCACCCCCTCGCCATACGCTATTCTGGTGCAGTGCAGAGATATCTCCCTACCAAACACATAACCTGAAGTCCACTAATTCCAGGGGTTGGAAGAAGGATCAAGGGAAGGGAAGAACACATACAGATCAGATGACCAAACGGACAAACACAAGAACTTTGTCTCTGGTTTCAGAACTGTCACCAGTGAGTCTCCCTGGAAACTATTCCTGGGATGAGAGTGTGTTTGTATCAGAACCTGGTCTGACCACATTTGGACCCCAGGTGGGAGATGGGTGCCGTCAACAGGTGCTGGTTTCTGCCCTTCTTTGAGTGTTTACAAAAGGAATGAGGACAGACAGACTCCGTTACCCTCTTTACCGCAACTCAACTGTGTTTCCTAACTCCCTCCCCTCCCCCCCCAGCCCCCACCCTGCCCCGGTCTCACAGAGGCAGGTCCCTACCACTGGGAGGCTCAGATGAATAAGTGGGGCGCCTGGAAGTGCAGCAGGTGGTGCTATAGCTCCATCAATTCCTGTGCCCGACACGGGCACTTTGCCTTCAGTCCTCCGGCCGGCACCGAAGGGCTCAGGGCACAGAAAAGCTCACATCTCACACCAACGAGATTCTGATTCATGAGTGTCAGGGAAGAATGCGGAAGAGGAGCAAAATCAATCACAGAACATCCAATACTGGTGTTTGGAAAGGCTGAACTCAGGGCCACCAGAGGGAGCCCAGGAGGGCACACCCAGGGGTCTGAGGAGAGGGGGCAACAGACAGATTCGGCTGAGTGACTCTGCAGGGTCACCGTGAAGGCAAGGAAGGCTGTGGAGGGTGGAGGACATGCGCGCACCCCTCCCTGCCCTACACAGCCATGGCCCCTCCAGTGGACCTGGGGAGAAGGGCCCTGCAGGGCACGAAGCCCTCTCAAGGGCCCTGCTTCCATCCCTTCCATCTTCAAAGTGCATTATCAGTGCAAGAAGTAGGGCGGGAGCTCAGGGGGTCCAATTCTGAAACAGGGCTGTGCCAGCCAGCTCCCCCCATCTCCTCCAGCTTCCCCCTTGCCCGCCCCCAACCCTTTTCGTGCTAAGACCAGAACTCTTGCTGGATCTCGTAAGGGGCAGGCCTGTGTGTGTTCAGTGCGGCTCTGCACAGCGGCACGGTGCCGTCCTGACTCTGGCCCTCTGCGTCCAGGTCCAGAAGCGTCCGCTCGGCGGGTGGCAGCGGCCCCGCCTGGAAGGGGAGCAGGGCTGGCAACCCAGGCCGCTCCTCCACGGTACTGCTGCTGCTCGCCAAGCAGGAGTCCAGGTTGCTGGGCGTCTCCGTGCTGGAACTGTTGGCTGGCGAGGCGCTACGGGCGTGGCTGGGAGACACGAACCACCAAGGGTCCAGTCGCTGCCGGTTAGCAGAAGGACGCGGCCGAGGCAGAAACTCCAGGGTCTTGGGTCTCTCCAAGGCAGAGTCCTGCTGTGTGTTCCAGCGCCTTGGGGTCGGCGGAAAGACCACATTGGGGTCAGGGAGACGGGGGAATTCACCTGGGTCTCGGCTGGGGCTGGGAGTTTTCAACATTCCTGGTCAAAGAGACAAAGGGAGAGGCGTTCGATAATGGCACCACACTTCTGGGCCACACACACTGCTTCCTCCCCACCTCGCCACGTCCCTGTCCACTTGGGATAACGTGAATTACGAGCTCCTAGTATTTTTCATGCAGTGTGTTGGCAGGCACTGGGGATATAACAGTGAACTACGAGGCCACAGTCCCTGTATCTGAATACTGGGACACACGGGGCTCGTATCTGTCATGAAACAACTTGAGGAAATGTCTGTTCATTCGCAGTTCATCCATTTAATAAATGTGTGACAAGAACAAAGCTGGGTGTCAGAAATCTAAAGACGAGTAATCTAGGGGTCTCTTTTCCCAAAGAGGCCACCTATCTGATTGTAACAAAACAATCTCAGCAGGGGAAGGGCAAGGTGAATGGTCAAGTCCTACTGTTATTCACACTCAAATCTCACTGAGAGTGTATTGCCATGTTCTCTTCTCCTACGGGATCCGAGGTGGTTTCTAGGTCAGACTGAGGTCTTCTAGGGAGCAAGGGACAGGGTGCGGAAGGCCCAGGGTGACAGTGCACGTCCGGGTGTGCCGGACGTCAGACGGAGAAGGCGAGCGTGTGCACCGGCACAGCGGTTCACCTGGACTCATCTCTGCGTCTGAGCGATGGGCTGAGTGTGACTAAGGGGTGAGTGATGGAGGGCGTGACGCCCGGGCGGAAGCTTGCCTTCTGAGAGTGTCCGGACTCACGCTGTAACGAGAGGCAAGAGCCCAGCTGCGGGGCGGAAAATACCCTCCTGCGTGCCGGGCAGGATTGCTCTCGGTATCTGCAGCCTCCTCTTCAGGGAACAAACAGAGCTGGACTCCTGCCCTTGTCCTGAAAGCACCGCGCCGCACACTCCCAGACCCAGGGCCTGAGCATCCCGCGGGGTCCCGATGGGATTCTTCCCAGAACCTGCCTGTCTGCTCTCCCTCCTCAGGGCAGACCCCCCTGAGGCACAGGGCCTCAGGCCCTCACGGCCACCTCCCGTGGCCCAGAGCAGCCTGTCTTGACTGGCTGAGCCAGAGCAGAAGCGGAGCTGACCCCGGTATCTCCACTCCTGGGGGAAGCACGAAGGTGGACAAGAGGAAGGAGGGGGCGGGCAGGCCTCACCTGCTCCAGGGCTGGGGCTCAGCCCGTTGCTGGAGGGGCTCCTGCTGGCTCGAGGGGCCGCCGGCTTGAGGGCCCCATCGGAAGGAGTCCGCCGGTGAGCGCTGGGCTCGGCGCGGGGGGCCGTGAGGGTGACATGGGTGGGGGTCAGGGACTGCCTCGGGTCTCGCTTGAAGCGCTCCACTCGGACGTTCACCAGGGGGTTGCGGGTGCAGGGGCTCAGCGGGGGGGGCTCCCCGGGGCTGACGGGCATCTCGTACACCACAATCTCATCACTGTCAGAACGCAGCAGGGAGCGGGTGGAGTTGCACTCGGAGATGGAGGAGAGAGAGAGCAGCGTGAGGGAGGCAGAGGGGTCTCCTAGCAACAGCACGGGCTCCTCCTTCTTGAAGAGCTTCCGGGATGGGGGGCTGGTGCTCCGACGGGGACGGCTGGCTCTCTGGAAAAGGCCCTCGCGCCTCTTCTTCTCCTCCCGGGCTGGCGGCTCGGGCTCCTCCGGGGGGAGCAGCTGGCACTTGCCAGCTTCCAGCAGGTCACAGCCGAGGCCCGTGGCTGCCAGGACGGCCCCACAGCTGAGCAGCGCCACCTCACAGCGGCGGTGGTGGGGGCCGCCCCGCTTGAGGCTGTTGGTTGGCGTCAGCTGAGGGGTACTGGTGGCCGAGTTGACTGGGGTGGGCTCCTCGTGGACGCCGTCGCCGGGGGGGCCGTCCCCATCCTCTCCACGAGGGAATGGGATACAGAGGTAGGACTGGTTGGGTGACGGCTGTGGACGACTCTCCCCCACCTGTGGACCTTCGCTGTCCTCGTCCTCTGCAAAGACGAGAGGAGTGGAGGGGAAACAGAAAATGGGAACGAAGCGGCAAGAGTAAGAACCTGGTCCTTCTCCCCAGCCCCAGGCCCCTGGCCTAGTGCCAGGGAGGCCGACGTTGAACAGTCTGAGGTGCAGGACAAAGAGCCAACAGGACTTCATGCCTCCACACTCAACTGTGACCAACGTGGGGAAATCACTCTCCACTCCACAGCCTGTTTCCCTATGTGCAGAAAAGACGATCTGCTAATTTGCTCCTTCTGTCGTAGGGACCCTCAACACAAGAAGTGCGGTATGAGTTTCCTAGAACAGATAGATCCCTAATTATTTTACAGCTTGAAACTGGAAGGGACCTTGGATTTCTAGGATAATGGCCTACAGACTTGTCTTAAGACTAGCGTCCTGCAGGACGTCCCTGGTGGCCCAGTGGTTACGACTCCGTGCTCCCAATGCAGGGGACCCAGGTTCGATCCCTGGTCAGGGAACTAGATCCCACATGCATGCTGCAACTAAGAGTTCGCATGCCCCAACTAAGGAGCCCACGAGCCACAACTAAGGAGCCCACCGGCCACAACGAAGGAGCCGGCAAGCCGCAACTAAGGAGCACGCCTGCCGCAACTAAGGGCTGGTGCAACCAAAACTTTTAAAAAAGAAAAAGACTAGTCTCCTGCAAAGGATTAGAACCCCCTGCATGGGTGAAGGCCCACTACCCTATGGACTGACTTATTAGGATCTTGGAATTCTAGAGAGAAGAGTACTTTCTGAGAGAGCCTGGAGAAGGCCTTACCCATTCCGTAATCACAGGGCAACACTGGAAAAGCTTCCTTGGAGGAACACTGTGGTGTCTTCTATCACCATCTCCCATTCTGTGGACTCCCCACATTAAAATACACAGAAATAGACCCAGGAAAGGAAACTGCCTGATTCCAGGCCTCCCCCTTCTTCACTGCCCTAAGGAGACTATAACTGGCCCCTTGGGATAGGAGGCCAAAGGCAGGTTCCATGGCGGCAGTAGTGATTTGAGAAGACTCAATGGAATGGGAGTAGAGCAAACTGAGAAGGAACAAGCAGTGGGGGGGTGGGGGGGACCAGGAGTTGAGGAAAAGAGGAAACACCCCCATGAAGCAGTACTAGGGGTCCTTAAAGAGTCCGAGAAGCTTGGCCAAGAATTCCCTGAGGGAACAGGAGGAGAGTCAAGACAAAGGCAGTCCTTACCCATCTCCATAAGGCTGGTGAACCCTGGCAGGGCTGGGCTATTCCTCGGCCCCTTCCCCAGGTTGGGGGCACTGGACGACCACTGTTTGTATCCATCTACCAGGGACTTGAGGCTGAATGAGAGGAAGTGAGGAAACTGTGAGAACTGGGTACTTTCTTTACCCTCAGCTCCCTGGGCCTATGGAAATGCCTCTCTCTGTCTGCTTGATTACAGCAAAGCCCAAGAGCCTCGGGGTATAGGCAACAAGCCTTATTGAGCCCACCCGCTTCATTAGCAAAAGTGCACATGCTCTAGGGAATGAAAAGCAGAGACATAACCCACCCCTCACATGCTGCTATGGAGCTGTGGGAAGACCTGCTGGGCAGGCTGGCAAGAGGACAGCAAGGATAAGGACTGCCCGGCACTGGCCAGGGTCTTGCCGAAGCCCAACTTAAGGGAGAGGCAATCACTCCGCAGGCGCTGACTACAACACACTGGTGACATGAGAAAAACTGCAGTGCTGAGATTTGCAATGCAAGGCAAGCACCGGGCAATGAACTAGCAGAGATGGGCCAGGCCAGGCCACTCCACTCACACCCTTTCTCAATTTCTCCTTCCAAGCTTACGGCATGCTTAGGCAACTTTCAAAGCCATCCATGTTTCAAAAACAAAAATCAACCAACAAAGATGCACCAACCCAGTGCACTTTGGGACAGACCTATGTGGGCAGTACATAATGCTGGACTCGAACCCTCGGTTTGTCTGGGAATGGAGAGGAAAATGACAGGAGCTTGCTTTCAAAACCCTGTAATCAGCTCACAGTTGCAAGCCGGTAACTCCAAGGTCACTGACTGGGTACCCCGCTAACTCTCTTATAGGATAGGGGCATCAAAGGCCCAGAAGCACTGGTCTTTCCCCTAAAGGACAGTAAAGAAGGAGGACTGAGCAATCTGTGGGCTATGACTGCCCTGGAGATACCAGTGTATAACCAGGGGTGGCTCTCATTTTAGGGCTAGAGAGAGCCATTCAACTAAAGCCCACTCTTCCCAGCCCATCTTGAGGGAGGGAGAAGGACCAACTTTTTCCCTGACTGCAGACCTCTGCTTCAAGTGCTATCAGAAATACCACTGAATTAAAGTACCTCCCAGCCACCAGTGGTTTCAACCAAAATACACAGCCAGAGAGAAGCGTGCTGCCCAATCCACAGCCTGAGACTTCTCACTGGAAGTCTTATAACATCACCTCCAGCTCTGGGTCCAAGGAATCCAGATCAGCAGAGTCAAAGCCAGTGCTGACGACCAAAGGATAAACAGCCATGGACTGTCTCCCTAAAACTAAGGATGCTGGGAGAATCCCAACAACAGGAGTGGTCAGGGGAACAAGGAAACATCAAGTCAGACCAACACAGGAATTTTCCCAAGGTGCACGAAGGTACCGCTTCCAAAAAAAAAAATAGGAAGTCAGCATGGCCCTGGCAATAATGAGGCTTGATTCTGCGGGGTGCGCTGTGAGGACAAGGAAACGGAGGGACGGTTATTACCAGTACATGTGATGAGAGGGTGAAGATTAGACTCACCCCAAGTGGAAATGTGGAGATTCTGATGGGGTACTTAAACCATTAGCTTTCTCACGTCTCTGAGGGGATCTTCAATGAATAAAGAGAATCAGTAGCAGGCAACGGTGGGTACACGCAGCTCAGCCTCTCCCACATGAGAACCCTCAAGGCTGGGCTCCAGCCATGTCGCCAGCTGCCCTCCCCTTGTCTGGTCAGCAAAGCCCCACACCATGAAGGAATCTTAACAAGATGACCATGCCGGAACTACCACAGGCCCAGGACATCCCAATCTGTGGGACAAACATCGCTGGGTAGCCACAGCTTAATTACAGGGGGCTTGTGAATCCATAGATCCCCGCTGTCTACAGACAGTACATACGTTTCCTATATATATGTACTATTTTTTTTAAAGGATGGAGATGCAAATTCACTTAACATTACTGAATTCAATACAGCTTTTTGTCATTACATATTTTCTTCAGTCAACAGGGACTAACATTAGAAATAGTATCATATAGAGGCTCTCAAAATTTTCTGACATGGAAGAGGTCTTTTCTTGAGACTGGGTGGATTTTCCTTATTTCTTCAATAGGAACTGAGAATCATGAGAAATTAAGTCACATATTTTGAACTGCTTCAAAAGTTTTGAGGGCAAATCTATGTGAGTTAAGGTAATGTAAGAAAAGTCCACAGTTAATGTTTTGTGTAATGTGAAGTGCAGTTAATTTACCAGCAAGACAAGAAATACCTTTAAATGAAACAGAACCAGAGAAACTACTGGCATCCATAGCCAACCTGGTAAAGCCTATCTGGAAACACACTGATGTCAGAAATACCAAGGGACTCAGGGTGACGGAGTTCCTCAGGCCCAGCTCAACCCTACTTCTAGCCAAGGCTCAAAGGACAAACTGAGGAGTGCTTGTACCTACAGAACTTAGTATAGCAGAGCAACCTGCAATCCCCAGAGGACTCAATCACTGAATTCTTACACAGCTTAGGCAGTCTGCCCTACATATCTAAATATTCTGTTCTTAGGTCGCTAGTGATTTCCAAAGCCTGGCTTCAAAGAGTCCATCCTTCATGAACCAACCTGTTATTTTCACCTTCAGCACAGATCTAACATGGGGAAGTAGATTTTGGACATGAAATTGTAGTATTCAGAGAAATACCAAGGCTAGTTACAGGTTCAGGGCACCTCTAAGTCTAATAGTCAACCTTAGAAGCTCTTTGAAAAGCCACTAAAAAGGATGAAGGGGGCCACTGCTTATCCTCCCACTTGGAAAAGTCAAGAAATATGGTTCTCGATTCTAACACAAGAATAAGAAGTATATCCCATGACACGCATTCTTCGAGTATGAAGGAGAATTGCATGAGAAGCATGGACGAATCATGAGAGCAAGTATTTACATATGCTTACTATGAGCCAGCCCATCTTCTAGGGGCTTCCCAAATAAGAGCTTATTCATGATCAACTCCATGAGACGGGTATGGAGAGAATCCCCATTTGATAGATGAGAAAACGTAAGGTCCCACAGCTGGGCATGGAGGAGCCAGGATTCACACCCCGGCAGCCTGGGCTCAGCATCCATGCTCTTCACTACCTCACTACAAGCGACTGGTCTGTGAAGGACTAGGACCCCTGAGTCACAAGCCCACAGTGAGAACACAAGCACATCCAAGGCACCAGGGCGTGCCATGTGCTTTGCCTAGAGCCGGCACTCATACACCTCGGCGTGGCTAGGGGGTGGGGTCATAAGGAAGTGCTAGTGGCCCTGGAGTCACCTCCAACTGCACCTCCAGGGCTGGGTTATTCTGCCTGCCCCTGCTTCAGGATGAGCCTCCATTCAAGAGGCGTGTCACCTCTGTCCTTCCTTCTCTCTCCTCTGGGCAGACGTTTTAAGGGGAAGAGCCAGGTGTAAATAGAACACTCAGGCTGAACTCCTCACACGTAGTGAATGCTTGGGCTACTTGCTACTCTGAACAGGAGGCCTCCAGGGCTGGGCAAACTGTAACTCATGGGCTAAATCCTGCCCGTCCCTTGTTTTTGTACAGTTTCACTGGAACACAGCCATGCTTGTTCATTTACATATCGTCCATGGTCTGTGGCTGCTTCTGTACTACCACAGTAGTTACTACAGAGACCACGTGGCCCACAAAGCCTAAAATACTTACTATCCGGCCCTTTATGGAAAAAGTATGCCAACTCCTGTCCCAGGAGGTTCCAGGGAACAAGGAGATTGGAAAACCCTATTGTAAAGATCAAGAAGCTTCTCATTTCTCTGAACACAGCAAAAGACGCAACCGAGAAAAAGGTATTCCACATCATATTTTTAAAGGATTTCCCATCATCTGGCTCTTACCCTTCATCTCCTGAGGCAAACTCCTTCTGACCAAGTGTACCTGGCCCCCACGTCCGTCCCTTCTTCTTGGGGGCCCTCTTCTCCTCCTCCTCCCCCTCCTCCTTGGGGACGACACAGCTCCGGCCCCAGGTTTTGCTGCTTTCGCCTGGTGTCACTGTGAATAACAAAGGTCGAATGGGAGCTGGAACGCAGAGAGGTCCCCCCAAACTAGCCTCTCCCCTACCGGACACGCACGCTCACATAATTGGAGCTGCGGGGGATAGTCAGACCTTGTCAAAAACTCTGTGCCCGAGTGGAGCCTGCCAGGCAAGTAAAGGAGTTCCCAGCCACCTCTCACTCAGTGCTTTCAAAGTACCAAACGTGAGAAAACCTCCCAGATTCTCCCGAGTCCAGCACAAAGTGGGCACTCAGGCCGGCCAGTCGCCAGAGCTCCAAGCAGACCTGACTTAGGGAACATGTTTTGTTGCCGGGGACTGGCTTGGGGGGGCAAGGGGGCGGGTGAGGAAGTAGGTGAGAGATAAGGGGTAAGGAAGATGTAGAAGTGAAGACATTTTGGTAAAGTGCTGGAAAGGAAGAAAGTGAGGAATTCAACACTGTGGAGAAGGAAGTCAGGGGTAGGAGAGGGGGAAGGAACAGGCCTGGAGAAATATAACAGATAGGAGAGGAGGCGCCTTCTTCTGACCCTGATACCTCAGAGCAAGGGTTGAAAGCCAAATGCTTCAGAGACTGGCCTTATATCATAAATGAATGGAGTGACCCAGTTACCTACCAGAAAGCAGGGAGTTGAGGGGACTGAGGCAAAATACAGAGCATACGAAAAAAAGAATCCACTGATTTGATTTGATTTTTCAAGGAAAGCCAGAAATCTAGGTCTTGGGGGTTTTTTTGATGAAATCTCTCTATCTTTAAATTAGGCCATACGCACACTTTACACGTATGCATATGTGTGTGTTTGTATAAGTTCTTTTTAATAAACACCGTCATAAAATAAAATTGGTTCGGATTTGGCCTATCATAAAGTAGCTGGCAAGTTTACCTCGGAACCTACACTTTGACAAAGCCCTTTCCTGGGAAGCATGGAAAAGAAAAACCAAGATGCCCCAAATACGGCAGCGAGTGCACAAGGTCCCCAGGCCAGGGTACCTTCATCGCATCCCAAATTGCTTTGTAATTCACTAAAGAGCCCGCTGATACCCGCAAACCCCTTTGCTGGTATCTGACTAAGAGTGAAAGGGTCAAGGCCGTGGAGAGACGAGGTGGGGGGTAAGGGTCTGCGTACACATGTGCATGTATATACATATTGTGGAGGAGAGGTGGCAGAGTTATGGACAGAGCCAGCCTGGACCGGTTGGTGGCTGGACAGAGCAGGGGACAGGTGCCCCTGGTGTGTTCTGGCCCCAGCTAATTTGGGAAACAGCCTCACACTGGATGGCTCGCAGGCGAGGAATGATGGTGGGGCTTGCAGGAGGACTAGAGCGGCTGTTGAGGAGACTCTTTCTTTTATCCATGGTGGGCGAGGCCTGTACCGTGAACTTGTGCTGGAAATCTGCTTGGGGAAAGACAAACAGATGTGTGTGCATTAGAATTTTCCCATGATCAAATTCCTATGAGCTACAAGGATATACACTGCAACACAGGGAATACAGCCAATATTTTATAATAACTATAAATGGAGTATAACCTTTAAAAATTGTGAGTCACTATGTTGTACACCTGAAACTTGTGTAATATTGTACATCAACTATACCTCAGTTAAAAAAAAATTCCTATGAGAGAACTGACACTTCCTGGCAGGCTTGAGGGACAGGCCCTATTTCCTGAGAAGCTCCTTTTCACCTGGGAAATGTTCTCTTTCAGAATCATTTCTTTTTCCCATAGGGACGTGGCAAGATGGACATATGAAGAGAAGGAAACTTCATTACCCAAGTGAACTTCATTATATGGTTTTCATAAAGCCGTCTATATAATGTACTTATGTCTATATAACGTATATAGGTGTAGCAAGTACGTGTTTAGAATAGTTTTTAAAAATATCATGAGACCTCGTCGATTATGCTAGGAAATCTAACTTAAAATTCTCCATCTCATATAGTCTATCCATATACGCCTCCATTTCTCAGGGACCAAAGCAGGGAGACTGATGTTCTTCGCTAAGTGCGGGGTAACAGGACTAACCCACAGAACCTGGGGAAGTGAGGGAGATGCGGTTAATGGTCCAAATTCTGATGTATTCCAAAGGCATTTACAGCATACATGAGGAACTTTCTCTGAGTTTCTGAGCTTCATTCTCCCCATCTATCAAAAGGCTATAAAAAAGATCTGCATGTTTGCACCTAGGTCTCCCCTCTAGACTGTTATCTCCCTGTAGGTGAGCTCCATGGCTTTTCTATCTGCTTCCTTAGCACACAGCAAGACGCTGGCACGTGCCAGATGCTCCAGAGGTGCTTAAAGACTCTGTGTTGCCTGAAAAAAAAAAAATGTGCAACCACACATTCACTGAATTTCACTAGATGGATTCTCTTGTCTGTACCTAAGCCACCATCCCACTGCTTAAAATCATCCACTACTACTCCTATTATGCCATTTCCCCTTGGTTCCTTATACTTCTAATAAGCTTGCTTCCTGGGGCCTTACAGACTCAGAATACAATGAACTTTATTTACATAACACACACTTGAGTACTTACCTCCCTCCCTGGGTACGTTACGCCCCACAGAGATTCTAATTCATAGTTTCATATTTCTTTGCATTTTCCCAAGGCTGTACCTACTGCAAATGGACCTTTGTTCAGCTAATGTGTGCCTGAAAGGTTATGTGTAAATCAAATTCTTAAACGTTCATCCTAATCTCAACTGCACACAGACAGCTAATTATTTACAGAAACCCTGAGATGAGTTATTTTGCAGACTCACATGCACATACACACATACCCTGGGGTTTTTTTTCCCCCAGTGACATATTCCTTCTCCAGGTTTGCCTAAAGTGAGATGTGCCTGTGTGCACGGCCGTGCTTCTAGCAGCCTGGACTGAGCCTGCCTGTCAGGCCTGTCACATTCATGGCCTTCCCCTCATATTCTGAGCGTAGTCACGCTACAAAATCCCCCCGGAAGGCGGAAGCTTTCCAGCAGCCCAGGCTTTCCATGGAATAGAATGGACCTTCCTAAACCGGCTCCGTGATGAGCCCTGGGGTCTCACGTTTCTGAGTTCAGTCCCTGGTTCCCACAGAACCCCTGCCACACCAGCCCCTCGGTCCACTTCCACTTCCCCCAGGTCCCCGACCACCAACCGGAAGGGAGGCTGATGCGGTTTCCATCCTTGAGCTTCAGTCGGTTCTTCCTGAACTTGCCCTTGCGTTTCTTGACCCGGGGCTTCTCCTGGCACAGCTGGTGGATGATGATGTTGAGCTCCCGCTCCAGGATGTCGATCTCCCGCTCGGCCAGCTCCTGTTCCCGGCGCCGCAGCAGCTCCTCCTGGTTCTTCTGCTGGAGTGCGGCCCGCGTCAGCTCCTCCTCCCAGGTGTGCAGCTCCTGCCGGGCAGGTAGAACCATGGAGGGGGTGGTGGGTGTGTGGCAAGTCGTCCATGCAGAGAGGGCTCGCCCCTGGGGGGCCAGTACTCACAGCAACCTGGACAGCTCTCCTCTAACGCCCCACGCTTCAGTCCCCGGCGGAGATGGGGGCTCAATAGCTGGCTGGAAAATGAACACCTGACCACCGCAAATGGAGGAAAGGCAGGCTCAGAAGAGCCATCCTGAGGATACAGCTAGAGCAGCCACAGGCCAAGCCCTGGAGACGGGGGCTGATAGTTCCCTGTGGCCCTTGATTGACTGATTAAAATGACGTGTGACCAGGAAAAACGATGGAGTTTGGGTTAGAAAATATAATCGTATACTCACATTTTACAGATTTGGTTCTATTTTGATTTTTTTTTTCTGTTACATAAAGGAAAGTTTTTTAAAACCAGAGCCAACTTAATGTGATCTAGCTTAAAATGTGCGTGCTGTAAATGAATCACCCTCCAGGCATCGCCTAACATTCAAATGAAAATAAATATATTTCCAGGGCGGCTGTTCAAAAGGTTCGTGAGGCGCATCATCTAAATCTTTGTTCACTTGGTGAGTGAATCCACTGAGCGTGTGGTTTAAACTTGCATCTTATCTTAAAGGACAACCATTTGCTCTGGAAGGATGGGGACAGCACAGCAAAGCGAAGAGGGAACGTTTCCTGAAGTCTCTGCCAGGCACTTTCTCTAGAAGGTGGGCAGAACCTCTTCCCTCCCTCCCCTTTTTCCTCCTGCATGAATTTACAAATTCACCATGGAATTCCTGGAAAGAGGTGGGGGCTTATGGCATCAGGAAATAGGAGAGAGCCCAGGAAAGAGAACAAAGCATGCGTATAACATTTAAACATGTGGATTCTAAACTGTTAACACTGGTTACCGCAGGCCTAGGATTGAAGCGGGGTGGAGGCAGAGGACTAAAACTTAAGAAGCTTTCATGTCAACAACCTGAGAGAACCATGTCTAAAAAGGGAGAAGTTTTTTTCAATAAAGCAGCCAGAGCAACACTTCTGTGGTTGAAATTCAAAATTCTCAATGAAATGCTCCCCTATAAGAAGTCATTCTGGACTAGAACAAAATATAGAAATGGAACCCAGGGCTAGAAAAAAGTATGTGAACACATATCGGGGAAGCAGAGCAGCAGGCAGAGAGCAGAAGAGAAAACAGAAACAAAATGGGAATAAAATATTCTGATGAAAGGAGTTTTCTGTTCAACTTGCCTTCTGTTTTCAAGAGTATATGAAAATGACCATAAAAATGATAGAAAGGAGAAAAATGAGAAGAGGATGAGCACCTTGAAAGTTGTCTGGTACGTGGTAGGTCCTCAGTAGTTGCTGATTAACTGTTGAGTCGATGAATGAATGAGAGAAAGGAGGAGGAGGAGAGAGAAGACAATTTCATAAATGCAGTCCTTCTTTATGGGAACATGGATTCATCACAGTGCCTGAGAAATGAGCCTGAACTTTTGAACTTCTCCATCTTTGATGAAATAAGCCCCAAATAAGCCCCAAAGATTAACTGTTGTGCGCCCTCCGCATCCTTGGCTTCCCGGTTTCACCATCAGAACAAAAACACATAGAAGATTCAGAAAAATTATTCCTGGTTGGTTATTTTGCTGCTAAATGGGAAAGCTGAAAATTAGTTCGAGCTAATCTCAGCCTTCCTAAGTCCTCTCTCCTGCATGCTCTTGTCTAAGGGATGACTTGGGTTTAAGCTCCTTCCTTTAAGGGAACTTGAACCCCAGCCCAGAGACCAATCCATCCTCACATACACAGAAGCAGTAGTAGGTTGAGCCAACCTGAAGAGTGAATCATATGGGAAAACAGGACATTTATGGAGTACTCAACTATGGCACCATATACCTGGAAACCCTCCAGCATGGTAAATCCCCTTCTTGCGAAACACCTATTTGGGTATCAACTCCGTAGTATGCAAATCACATCTTCCACATACAATGATTTAAGAGGAATCTCTCCAGAGAGAAAGCTCATTATCCATTTCACCCTCACTTGCCCAACTCCAAGCCTTATAATGGAGAGGTATCACAGCATTGGTGTTAAAAGCAAGGACTCTGGAACAAAGTGGCTGATTTGTGGCCTTGAGCAAGTTAAAATGGGCATCACATGTTATATGGAGTTAATAGCACCAATATCACAGGGCTGTATTACATAAGGCAATTATTACCTTATTATGCAAGATTATGTAAGAATTCATATAAATTACTCATAACAGAGCATGGCAAATAGCACATGCTCGACAAATGTTAGCTATTACGAGAATTGGTTTGACTTTTTCTAGTAACTACTTCCTGACAAAATCCAACTTTCATTTTTCTTATTGGCTGGTACCCTTATAATTTCATCAATCAAAAGAAATAACCACGGAACTATATTAAATATCCTGTGATAAACCATAATGGAAAAGAATATGAAAAAGAATGCAAAACTACCACTGGCATTTTTTACAGAACTAGAACAAAAAATTTCACAATTTGTATGGAAACACAAAAGACCCCGAATAAGCAAAGCAATCTTGAGAACAAAAAATGGAGCTGGAGGAATCAGGCTCCCTGACTTCAGACTATACTACTGAGCTACAGTAATCAAGACAGTATGGTACTGGCACAAAAACAGAACTATAGA
>NC_041224.1:151334424-151384068 GCF_002837175.3 Physeter macrocephalus
ACTTGAGGATATGGGGAGGGGGAAGGATAAGCTGTGACGAAGTGAGAGAGTGGCAGGGACATATATACACTACCAAATGTAAAATAGATAGCTAGTGGGAAGCAGCCGCACAGCACGGGGAGATCAGCTCGGTGCTTTGTAACCACCTAGAGGGGTGGGATAGGGAGGGTGGGAGGGAGGGAGACGCAACAGGGAAGAGATATGGGAACATGTGTATATGTATAACTGATTCACTCTGTTGTAAAGCAGAAACTAACACACCATTGCAAGACAGTTATACTCCAATAAAGATGTTAAAAAGAATGCATATATAAAAAATATATATATATATAATAGATAACTGAGTCACTTTACTGTATAGCAGTAATTAACACAACATTGTAATTCAACTACACTTCAATAAAAAATAAATTTAAGAAAAAGAAAAAGAAATAACCAGGAGTCAGTGATTCAGCAATCTCTAAAAAGGCCAGGAACTCCGGGGTTCTTCTAGTTGGAATAGAACTAGTCATTGGAACAGTCTCTTTCAATCATTCTGCTCAATGGTCAGTACAGATCCACCCCTCTCTCCCCCTGGGTCCCTAAAGAATTGTCATAAGCTCACTGCATCCCGCTGCAGAATGCTCCTTGACTTGCCAAACAGTACAAGGATTGCTATGTTGCATCAAAAGAGTTATATCTTCAAATCAGCTCCAGAAATGATTTTTAAGTCCTTTGTTTAGGGAAACGATGATATTGGAAAGAAAATGGTTTTGGAATCAGAAGACCCCAGTTCAAGATTCTGCCTCCTCACTTACTAGCTGTGTGACTTTAGACAGATAGATCCTCAGCTCTGAGATGAAAAAGTTAATAACACCTGCCCTACATGCTGGCAGCAGGGGCCATAAGACTCCTGGATAAAATGGGTGAAAAGGTCTCATCAGACCTTCCAAGTGAAAGAACTGGGAAGCCATAAAGATAATTTTAGATTCTACTATTATTGTACTGCTTCCCAAATTTCCACAGAGGGGAGTGAGAAGGGAAAGAAGAAATTAACCAAGTCTATCCATGGACATCCCTCGTGCCCCTAGCCACTGGCCCCGCAGGATAAACAACATAACTGCTTTGATTAGCTTCCTCTGTGTGACGCTGACTGCTAGCCAGACACTACGGGCATAGAGAGGGGCCATTTAAGGAATGGTCTCCAAAACAAAAAGGCAGATTTCTAATGGGTTATGAGTCTCTGAACTCCTCAGCTGGTTCAGCCTTTGAGCGCTTTTCATAAAAACATGAAAAATGCCAAACAATTTCAGACTCATGGTATTTTTAGCCCATATGCTGTTTCTGATTCTGATCCCCAAAGACACTGGCAGGATGTTCTGATAATTGCTCTCAGTATTGAAGTATCCCTACATCCAGTTAAACCCCTGCTACAAGTCCACTGCAGAACAAAGAAAGCTTTCTAGAACGCTCTCGTATTTCCAGCCGGTGGGGTGAGACACGCTGCTGGTACTTGCCCAGTGGTGCTCCTCCTCCAGTTTGGACAATGAAGTAGATACTCTGCAAAGAGAGCTTTGAATTCATGACTCCCCCCACTTATTCCTGCCACATCCCCAAAAGAAAGAAAAATTCTCGATCGTTTCAGGTCACACCTGAGGCCTGGAGAACTCTCCATGTAAGGCCAGGAAGGAAAAAGCTGCTCTGTTGCCACAAACCAAGCGGGAACGTGGTCATGTCAGAATCGGTCCAGAGGCCCCAGTGGAGAAGATCCACTAATTCAATGCATGCCTTTTGCTTCTCTTTCTTACCTTTTCTTTGGCCCTGAGTTGGTCAAACATCTCCTGAATCTCATGTTTCCAGTCATCCTGCAGGCAGTGGAAGGAGTCCTTGGGCATTTCAAAGAAACCAGACTCCTCTATGGTAGTTAGCTGGTCCAGGATATTTGTGAAAGATGGTCGTGAATGGGGGTCAGGATTCCAGCAATCTGCATGGGGCACATGAGTCAGCAGGAAGCATTAGCGGACAGAGGCAAATGTAAGACTTAGGATATTACGTGACCTCGTTTGACAGAAAACCACCTCTCATTTCTCCTTCCAGAAATAGAGACTGGGACTTAGGGAACCCCAAACAGGGATCAGGAAGTAAAGCAATCTGCCCAACATCACAATCATCAAGAGTGAAGCTGGAAACACAATGCAGCAGCTCTGCACCCATTCCATTCTGACTATTGATTTCACATAAGTAAGGCAAGTCCAAAGCATTTTCTTGCATGAACTACAGCTACCACAGTTTATCAAGTTACTACACGATTCCAGTCCTGACAATGGGTAACTACACCTTGGGCCCCAACTTCCCATAAATAAATGAGCTACCCTTCCCCAACTCAACATGCTGATGAGAAGGCAAGGATGAAACCCACTGGCGTGGGTGTCAGGAAAAGTGAATTCTATCTACTCTCAGCTGAGCCACTAACCAATGGAGTGACCACCTATCCATTTAACCTCTCTCAGCTTAGGATTTCTCACTGACAAAATCACAGGGCTTGCCTAGAGGAATTTTAGAATTCCTTTCTTCTTAGATCCTCATTTCTACATGTAAGACACTCAGAGGTCTTGAGATAAAAGCTGCTATACCTTCTTACTTTGGATTAAATAATAATATTCTGAAGCACTGGATAGCAGCCTTCAGTTTCTAAGCTACGTTCTACAGTCACTAGATGGACAGAAGGGACATTGGTGACACCAGTGTAGCAGGGTGCTGACATCGTCTTGAAGTAGCTCTTCCAACCATCCTCAGGATTCCTCCTTGACTGACTCATACTTCACCTCCTCTTTCAGTTACTGATCCTGCAGAACTGGCCACGATCTATCGAGTGCCGACAGAAAAATAAACCGTCTCCAGTTTTGTTCCAGCTAGGGGTCACTCACCTTCCATGAGTTTGGCGAAAGGTTCCGGGCATGTAGAAGGAATGGGAAGGGCAAGCTTGTTCATGGCCACTCCATAAGCGACTGCTAAGCCATCGATTCCTCGGAAGGGCACCTCACCAGTCAGGAGCTCCCAAAGCAGCACCCCATAGCTAAGGAGAGGAAGAAGACAGAAGCCGCACCATGAACCATAGGTGCAACTTCATGCAAATATCTCGCGAGGCTTTGACGAGCATCCCACATCCTCTCTGACATGTAGGGAGACTAACAAAACAGAAGTACTGCTATAATATAAAAGGGAGACCATAAAGCCTATTGGCTATAAGCGAAAACTCTGGAGTCAAGCACACTTGGTCTTATTCCTCAAATTCCTCATCTGTGAAGTGCAAATAACACAAGCAGTCTGACAAGTCTGACAAGGTTGTCATGAAATGAAATGCACTGCTCTAGTGTTTTAATCAGTGCTCAAGGGCCACATCTATTTTGTGGTTGCTATTGTGAATGTAATAAACTGGAAGAAGAGGCAGCCTTCTGGGAACACATTTTTTCCTGCTTTAAGAAAACTTCAGCTTAAGTCACAGATACATTATTTTTTATTTTTTAAAATTTTATTGAAGTATAGTTGACTTACAATGCTGTGTTTAATTTCTGCTGTATAGCAAAATGATTCACTTATACATAAATATACTTTTTCATATTCTTTTCCATTATGGTTTATCACAGGATATTGAATATAGTTCCCTGTGCTATACAGTAGGACCTTGTTGTTTATCCATCCTATATACAATAGTTTGCATCTGCTAATCCCAAACTCCCAATCCTTTCCTCCCTCACCCCCTCCCCCTTGGCAACCACAAGTCTGTTCTCTATGTCTATGAGTCTGTTTTTGTTTCATTGATATGTTCATTTGTGTTGTATTTTAGCTTCCACATATAAGTGATATCATATGGTATTTGTCTTTCTCTTTCTGACTTACTTCACTTAGTATGATAATCTCTAGGTCCATCCATGTTGCTGCAAATGGCATTATTTCATTCTTTTCAATGGCTGAGTAACATTCCATTGTGTATATATACCACATCTTCTTAAACCAATCGTCTGTTGATGGGCACATAGGTTGTTTCCATGTCTTGGCTATTGTAAACAGTGCTGCTATGAACATAGAGGTGCATGTATCTTTTCGAATTATAATTTTGTATGGATATATGCCCAGAAGTGGGATCGCTGGATCATATAGCAACAGATACATTTCTTTTTAGCTTTATAAAAGCAGAGAGATGACCACCCGAAACAAACATATTTTGCTCCTGTGAAAGATTTCTTTCAGTGCCCACTAGGTTGAATAGATTCCTGCCCCCGTCAGCGTGAGTGCATTCTTAACGGTGACCTCTGTCTAATTCAAACGGGTAAGTTTCACAAGGGTGGACTGCATCGGTAGAGCAGAGCAGAGCATCAGCTGTGAGGGCTTCGAGTTCTTTCCCTACCTTTCAAGTCCACATGAAGAATTTCTTTTCACATGTTCTGTGAGTTAGGGAATGGGGAGCACAAAGCTTACGGAATAATTATTCTATGAATTCACAATCAGAACCCAGCAAACTCATGTAGTGTTTAATCCTTCCAGGAATAAGTCAGGACCAGAAAACATAAGGCCATGAACAGTTGCCAGAGGGCCTCTCCTTATATTTTCAAAACAAAGCTCAATTTTTTGGTAATACTCATCAGTAGTTTACAACCAACAAGAAGACATATTTATTAAAATAAATAAATAAATAAACCCAGCAACTATTCGATCATGGTATCTTGTATGTGCAGCATGCTAAGATATTTACAAACATGATCTTGAATCCCTACAACAAACCTGCAAGATAAGTATTATCATCATTTTGCAGATGAGGAAAGCAAGTTTTAGATAGGGTTAGCAGCATATATTAAGGGCACATGTGGAGTAAGTCACGGTGGACCTGAACCAATTCTCAATTCTTTCTCCCTAGAATGCCCTTCGACCAGCTCTCTGCTTGGTAAACTCTACTAATCATCTTTCAAGATATGATTCAAATGCACCACCATTTATTCATTCATTTTAAACATCTACTAAATATTTACTATACATCAAACTCAATGCCAAGAACTGGGATACAGGATAAAAAAACACAGATCTTATCCACAAAGAGACGAGAAAGAGGAATAGAAAAAGCATCAATTAGGATATGGAAAGAGGAGTCACAACAGAGATACTATGACAGCACAAAGGAGGGTCACCTACACCAGACCAGGACGGAGGCAGGAGGTAGCTGAACCCTGAGTGAAACTTTGCTAACTGAGGGAGGAGCCAGGGCTCCAGAGACAGGGATCAGAGAGCACAACAGCATGGGCTTGCCCTCAGAGGATCCCATGGCATGGGCTTGCATGGCTCCAAAGGAGAGCAATGTGCCCAGCAATGTGCCAGGACATCCCGGGGGTCTCTATAGAGGGACCCTCAGAGTGGACTGGCCCGTGTCCTTGGACAATGGCTTTCCCCGAGTGAGCCCTCCAAACACTATCATTTTCTTTATGTATTTTGACAAGAAAGAAAAAAAAAGCCTAGTAGACTGGTAGTTGCAGGTCTTGTCTTGTCCTGACAAGAAGGCGGATCTTAGTCTGAGGCTGATGGGAACAACTGGACACTTTAAGAAGCCTCCTGACACCCCAGCATGTTACTCAGCCCTTGTCTGCGCTGTCAGGTACTCTAGTTGTTTGTTTACCAGCCTGTGGGCTCCTAAAGGGCAGGGACAGTAATTCCTAATCTTTGCATTCTCAGGGTCTTGCCCAGGCTCTGGGATGCCTAGGCCCTCACATAATGAATGAATTGGTGGGTGGGTGTAAGAGTGAGTGTGTAGTCAGATGGTCCTGCAGGCTGCACTGGGTGCCCCAGAGTAAGCCCCAAATATCATCAAGAACTACACTAGGACACTTCCTGCCAAACCTTTCATGTGACTTATCCAGACAGCAGTCATGCTGGGCAGCGTCCACCAAGTGACCTCTACGAGCTCTCAGCGTTGCTAACTAGATTCCCGGTTAGAGAGATTCCCATCTTCAGTTGCCTGCTCTTGGCATTACTGCCCACTTCCACCCTGAGGAACAAAAACTCAAGGTTCCCGAAACCCCTTTCTTCCATCCAGGCAAAGACAATCGATGTCCCAAGCCTAACTATCTGGAAAGACAGGGTGTTTTTGAAGATCCAAACACGTGTCCTGTTTGTGTCCTGGCGTTTCCTCTGTGATGGTGTTTACATTAAGCTCTACTCCGTGGAGATGTCTCAGGCCACCTGGAAGGGAAAGGAGCCTCCCCTCCCAGCTTCCACAAGGGCAGCTCTGCTCTCACCTGGCTTGGTCCTATGTTCATGAGCATTCCATTCCATTTGAAGGGCTCTACAAGTAGGAAAAGTGGGAGGAGTGGTGCTCAAGAAAGACTTAGACAGACTTGAGTCGAATGCCTGCTTTACCACTTACAGCCGTGGGATCTTAAGAAAGCAAGTTCACATCTCCAAACCTGTTTCCTCATCTGTGTAACAGAGACAGCAATCCCTACCTCACAGAATAGCTGCAAGGTAAGAATAACAATAACTACCCTGCATCCTGAAACCGCCGTCTATGACTCGTAAACACCGTGTGCTTCCCTCTCGGAAAGGTCTGAAATGAGAAAGCGGCTGGGGAGAGCCGTGCTGAGGGGTACCAGCATTCAGGGAAGAAGGCTTTCTGGGGATGACTAAACCAGTCGAAGTGTTCCTCTGCCAGTGTTCCTCTGTATTTTTATAACAGAAGGTGGGTGATGTAAATAAGGCTTGGTGCTCCTCTGGCAGGAACTGAGTCCAAAAAGGGGACTGGAGAAACACACATTAGATGGATCTGAGCCTCAGGGAGAGGTGGAGTAGAAGTCCACATGATTTACCTCAGGTTTAGCCTACTTTCTTGCCCTCCCAGGGTTAAGAGAAGGTCAAGAGGTCTGTTCAAGACTGTTTACAAGCAGCCTCTAAGTACCAGCTCAGCTAGAACTCTGCCTCGGAGTTCCTTCCCCCAAGAGAAGTGCCAGCTCCCACAGTGCTGCCAATGATTTCCCGAGAGTCATAGCCTAAACCCAAACCCTCAAAAATGCACCCTGTGTCAATAATTAACCACCTCCAGAGATGCAGGAATCTTTTCCACTGTTTGATAATACTGGATGTGGGAGAGGGATGTTTTATTTTTTTCAAAGTGAAGAAAAGCCCTAGAGTGAATAGCAACCCTTCCCAACCGAAGGTGCAGCAATTCTGTACCTGTGCTGGGCCAGGGCTGTTTTTCTTATTAACCTGCATGGACTTTAAGACTGTCAACTCAGGGACCCACCCTCCAGGAGGAGAGGGTGTCCCTTGAATGGGCCCACATCCCAGGAACCAAGCTGACTGTTTAATAATCTTTGGCAAAGACAACTGAACTACCATATGTGAAAGTACTTTGTAAACTGTTAGGTAACACACAATTTACTATTCTTGCTGTTAACCAGACCCTCATTCAAAATGACAACATATTTACTAACTAATGTATAAATGTATATGTTAATATATTTATTGACATAATAAATACTTATTAACGTGGCGATACGTTCATGCTCTGTTACATTCAAAAAGCAGCTTACAAAACAGAATGATCCCATTTTAAGGGATGGGTGGGTGATCACAGGAAGAGGAATAAACACACCAAAATGTCAACATAGATTATCTTTAGAGGTGCGTTGTGGGTGATTTTTTCTTTTCTTTCCTTTTCTTTTTCTTTTTTTGTTATCCATATTTTCTAATTTTTTTCTATAGTGAACGTTTTCCTTCCATAATTTAAAAAACGTAAAATGATTAATTAACAAAATGCCTCCACCTCATCCTACACACGACAGGCAGAGAGTCACCATGGGACGATGGCCTCTGGCTGTCACCAGTGCCCTCCCTGCACAACACAACCAAAGGGCAAGAACTGCTCTTCTTGAGGGGGTCTGGGCCATTCTTATCCTACGCTCCACCACAGCACAGAGGAGGCCTAGAGAACTATACTCGAAGAACAGTGAGACAAATTCAGCTGGCCCTGGGCACCCATCAACTGCAGGAGCCCAAGGCCCCGGATGAGCTCCAGGAGGGGAGTGGGAGGGAAGGGGGTTGGATTCAGGCTCAGCCCTGTACCTGACACTGAAGCCATACCCTTACCTTACACACTCAAGGTCCCAAAGGTAGAAACAAGATAGAAATAAAATGATACACGGAAGACACCAAGCTTGTTTTGCAGAATACCAGGGAAACCACAGATATGCAAACAACCTGCTGACAGCCCCTTCAGGCACACTGAGGGACTAGGACAACCAATAGTGAACTTTGATAGTGAACTTTAGACGTCACAGGCTGAAAATCCACCCCATGTACCACAGGAAACCCCCCTGAATTTGCACATGCAACCCATGAAGAGGTATGAAGAACAGTCGAGCCTGGGCAGAGAACTCCATAAATGTACAAATTACTTTCCACCGACCATTTCCCAGCCCCCCCACCCCCACCTCTTATTCCCTACTTCCATGATAAACATCCCACTCAACAGCTGATCAACTGGGGAGACATATCTGAGCATTGCCTCCTGCCTCCTTTCTTGGCCACCCTGCAATAAATCTTTTTTCTCTCTGCAAAGACCGTTGCCTCGGTGTTTGGTCTTTCCATCGTAGAGCAGGAAGCAAGTCCACTTGCTTGGTCATAACAGAGTAACTATGTATTCAACAAACATTTCTTGGAGGAATAAATGCATTACAAGTCAGTCTGGGAACCAGCTTTGTCCCGAGTTCCTAGACATGCTTTGGCCCTCTAGGGACAGGCTGCTGGGTCCCGGGCATGGTGGGCCAATCACCCTGGAAGAGGGTGCCCAAAGCGCAGGAGTAAGAGTATATAGATGGTGATGTGGCTACAAGCACAGAGTTTCAAGAGACACATATCTAGTTCAAATCACAGCTTTACCTCTACCACCTGGGTGAACCTAGGCAACTGATTTCAATCATCTAAGCCCTGGTTACCTCATCTGTAAAACGGAAATAATAATAGCTACTTTTGGAGTCATCTCCAAATTAAAGACAAGCTTCTTGCCATGGATAAGCTCTCTTTCCCCTTTTCTGTGGGATATAATTATTCTGAAGTCACTTTCACTCAGATGTAACCATTCAGAAAAGAATAACACACCGAGGGATGCTGAAAGGACCTGAGTTCCTGAATGATCTCAAGGTGCCAAGCCCACCAGCCTAGACAGGCTGGACTACTCTTGAAAAAGAAGTACATTTCTACCATCAGTAGGTCTCTTTGCAATAGCAGCTTAGCTTAATTAATACATTAACTAATCTCATTAGCCTACAGTCAAGCAATGAAAGTGTAGGTTGAAGCATATGAAATTGCTGCTTTTGTGGGTGAAAAACAGTTGACTATCAGGATACAGCTCAACCTAATGAGATCTAGTCAGATATTTTAAGGAAAGGAAAACTCTTTTCTTCACAATAGGTACTTCACCCATAATTAATGTGTAGTGAAATAAGATTCAATATACAGAAGCTATAAAACATCATTGAAAGAAATTAAAGAAGGTCTAAATAAATAGGAAGATATCCCATGTTCATGGATTGAAAGACAATATTATTTAGATGGCAATACTCCCCAAAGTGACCTACAGATTTAACATAATCCTTATCAAAATTCTAGCTGCCTACTTTTCAGAAACTGACAAAATGATCCTAAAATTCGTATGGAAATTGAAGAGATTTGGAATAGCCAAAATAATCTTGAAAAAGAAGAAAGTTGGAAGACTCACACTTCCTAATTTCAAAACTTAGTACAAAGCTACAGTTCTTAAAACAGGTGGAACTGGCATAACGGTAGACACATAGATCAATGGAGTAGAACTGAGAGTCCAAAAATAAACTCTTTCATTTGTGGTGAACTGCTTCTTGACAGGGATGCCAAGACAATTCAATGAGGAAAAAAACAGTCTTTTAAACAAATGGTGCTGGGACAACTAGATAGCCACATGTAAAAGAATGAAGTTGGACTCCTACCTCACACCACATACAAAAGTTAGGTCAAAATGGAACAAAATGGAACAAAATGGACCTATATGTAAGAGCTAAAATTACAAAACTCTTAGAAGAAAACATACGTATAAAATTTCATGGCTTCATTTCTTAGATATGACACCAAAAGCACAAGCAATCAAAGAAAAAACTGATAAACTGAACGTCGTCAAAATTAAAAATGCTTGTGCTTCAAAGGATACCATCAAGAAAGTGAAAAGAAAACCCACAGAATGGGAGAAATTATTTGAAAATCATGTATCTGATAAGGGACTTGTATCTGGAATATATAACGAACCCTTTCAACATAAAAATGGAAAGACATATAACCCAATTTTAAAATTGGCAAAGGATTTGAACAGATATATATTCAGAGAAGATATACAAATGGCCAATAAGCACATGAAAAGATGCTCGATGTCATTAGGGAAACACAAATCAAAACCACAGTGAGATATCACTTCACATCCACTAGGATGGCTATAATTAAAAATAACAAGCGTTGAGAGGATGTGGAGAAATTGGAACCTTCATGCATTGCTAATGGGAATGGCCGTGGTAAAAAAAACTGTCCAGGGCTCCCCTGGTGGCGCAGTGGTTGAGAGTCTGCCTGCTGATGCAGGGGACATGGGTTCGTGCCCCGGTCCGTGAAGATCCCACATGCCATGGAGCAGCTAGGCCCGTGAGCCATGGCCGCTGAGCCTGCACGTCTGGAGCCTGTGCTCCGCAACGGGAGAGGCCACAACAGTGAGAGGCCTGCATACCTCAAAAAAAGCACACACACACACAAAAAAACTGTCTGGCAGTTCCTGAAAAAGTTAAATATAGAATTACCATATGACTCAGAAAATTTCACTCCTAGGTGTATACCCAAGAGAATTGAAAACATATGTTCACACAAAAGCAGGTGCACAAATGTCCACAGAAGCATTATTTACATTAGACAAAAAGTGAAACAACCCAAATGTCCATCAGCTAAAGAACAGACAAACAAATTGTGGTATACCCATATGATGGAATATGATGCAGCTATTAAAAGAATGAAGTTCTGAAAAACATATATGAACCCTGAAAACATTATGCAAATGAAAAAAGCCAGTCACAGGAGACCACATACTGTATGATTCCATTTATATGAAATGTCCAGAAGAGGCAAATCCATAGCGACAGAAAGTAAATTAGTGGTTGCCAGGGTGTAGGGGTAGGGGTAGGGGGTATTAGGGAATGACTACTAATAGGTATTGGGGTTTTTTTTGAGTGATAAAAAATATTCTGGAAATAGTTAGTGGTTGTCATGGCTTGAATGGTGGCCCTGAAAAGATATGTCCATGTCCTAATACCCAGAATCCTTATTTGGAACAGAATCTGCCCCAGAGTCTCTGGAGAAGAGTATGGCCCTGCTGATACCGATTTCAGACTTCTGGCCTCTAGACTGTAAATTTCTATTGCTTTAGGCCACCAGGTTTGTGGTAATTTGTGACAGCAGCCTTAGGAAACTAATAACAATGATGATCAGTGTAAAACATTGTAAATTTACTAAAAACCACTGGCTTATACATTTTAAAAAGTGCACTTTACAGTATGTGAGTAATATCTCAATAAAGCTGTTATTTAAAATATACACACACACGAGCTCACTTTACAACACACCGAGAAGCAACAACTTCATAGACGAAATAGGATGATAATCTACAGTCTTTTCTTTTGCATACCAAGGTGATGCTACTGTCTCACAGTCATGAGGATGCTTACTCTGTAGATGCTCATCCTCCCATCAGTGGGAAAAAGACTTTTAGATCCATGTCCTTGTGACCTCTTGGGCTGACATTAACGAAGGGGAACGGCTGGTCTAATCTTTGACTCTGCAGTTCTGGGTGCATGCTTGAGACCTATCTTTTCCCATTTCTATATCAATGCTCAACAGGCAAGACAGAGCCTTGACTAGAAGCTTAACTGGATAACTGGAAAGGATAATTTCCAGCCCACCCAGAAAAAAAGAGACAGCACAAACAATACTACTCATCACCTGAAGGGCTTATAGTGAGAACGTGTCCAACAGTAACAGCCACTGTTGCTAAGGAAGCCAGGGTGACTGTGGGGAAGGTCTCCAGGAGTGTCTGGGTACCCTCACCACCCTGGAGGTCAGTACACACTGCCCCTAGAATCTCCTGGTCCTTCCTAGGGAGCAATCACCAACACAAAGGGGCCTACATAGAGGTGGTACTTGCCCCATAGCACTGGGGGGATTTCTGGCAGATGAAGGTGTTAGAAACTGTCCTTTGGCAATGTGGGATTTAGTGTAGATTGCTCTGAAGGGGTCACCTAGACCTACCTGGGGTGCCTGGGATTCTATGCAACCTCAATTCTCCAAGTCCTGAAGCATCTGTGCAGCCAAAATAGATGTGGGGAGCGCTGACCCTGCACCTCTGGACCTTACCTCCACACGTCGCTGCCTTTGGAAAACATGGAGGCACGAATGACCTCGGGTGCCATCCAGGCATACGTTCCTGCTGCGCTCATCTTGGTGGTTCGGTGCCATTCCCGGGCCAGGCCAAAATCGGTGATCTTCAGAACCTTTTTGCTCAGGTCTCCATTCTCCACCTTCTGGAGGACCAGTACTGGGCAAGGAAAGGAATACAGAAGAAACCAGAGTCTGCGTTAATCACAGGGAAACCACACAATACAGAGCCCTCCTGCCATCCTCTTGTCCTCTCCTGCAGGCTCCATCATGTGGCTACCATGGGTGGGTGGTGGGAGCCACCATCCTTAAACACCTAGGATGCATCCATTTTGGTGCCAAGTATTTTACAGGCATTATCTTCAACCCTCACAACAACCTTATGAGGTACCTACTATTGCCATCACTGCTCTACATACAGATGAGGAAACTGAGATACAGCACCACTAAATAAATTTTCCAAGGCCACTCAACTAATAAGCCAGGACTGAAACCCCGGCAGCCTGGCTGGAGAGCCTTCCCTGTTGCCATGACACCATACGGCCCACTCACACCCTACGAAAGAAGAGCTGTGGGGTCACAGCCTACCCTTCTGAGGAGCGGTTACCCGGCCTTCCTGACTTCCAGGCCACCGCTGGGCTTTAAGCACTCTCACAGCACCAGGAGTGGAGGTGCATGCTGGGCTTTTAAGGTTTCCGACAGTGTCTCCACAGTTTCCATGAACCTCTCCACGTTACTTTATTTAAAGTCTTGAGAAAGCATGTCTTAGTTTCAGGTGTACAACATTGTTAACCAACTATACTCCAATATAAAATAAAAATTAAAGAAAAAAAAGCATGTCATTTGGGCAGAGATTTTCCCTTAATCCAGGAACTCACCAGCACCCACTGGGGAGTGGCTGACAGGTTGGAGGTCAGAGGGCACACACACTGACGCTCACCCACATGACGGCTCCAGCGAGAAGCATGCCCTTGTGGGAGCCAATCTCCCCCAAGAGAGCAAAAACGCCCATTGACTAAAGTGCTGTAAGCAAAGGCCAGGAACTCTGCCTGAGTCGGCAGCTAGCGAGCTCCTGGGATATGACAAAGCCGAGCCTCCATTTCCACAGGTGGGACGGTTCCAAGGGCCCTGGGTCAGCACCACCTCTGTGGGCCAGACGCTGAGCCACCGGGAGTTCAGAGCTCTGTACACGGGATTTCAGGGAAGGAAGGAAGATTCTCTCTGCCGTTCAAGTCTAAATGGGGAGAGTGGGGTAAGGGGGCCAGATTTTAGGGCAAGAGCCGCAGGGAGTCCCTCAAGTCACACGACGGTACTTTTCTCTTTCTGCCCCCCCAAACCCCACCCTGGCACACGTCCACTGAAGTGTTACATAATGAAAGGACGTGGGCCAAAGATCTCTACGTCCTACGTGCTTCCCAGAAAATCAGCAGTAAAGAGGGATTACAAGCAGCTATAGGGCTGGAAGCATAAAAGAAGTCAGTGCCAGCCACTCCCTAGATCTAATGGACTAAGTCTCCTTTCTCCACACCCTCTCCCCTGCTCCCCTGACACACCCCGCCCACTCCAAGCTTCCAGCATCCTGATGGGTCCAAGCCTCTAAAAGCTTGGGCAGATTAAAACAAACAAACAAAAAACAACTTCCAACATCTCATCTAATCACAAAAATCTTTCCAGATTCTTCTGTGCCTCTCTCCCCTTCTCTTCGGGTAGACAGATAACAGACTGACATGCATTCAGACTGCTGGGGAAGTGGCACCACAGAAACCCACCATGCCCTCTGCAGCGGTGGCAACCAGCTGCTGAGCATTTCCCTGAGTCGCCCTTAAACCGAGGATTCAGAGAGAGTCCTTCCCCTTACAGATCTAATGGGGTTCAGTCCTGTCACCCGAGGCCTCCAGGTGGCTGGGACAGGGTGAGGTAGGAGGAGGGTAACAGTTTCACGATGCTGTATGGGTCCAGCTGAGCTTTCTCAGAGCCTCTGCGGGAAAGGGAAGGCAGAGAGGTTTAGATTCTGCGACAGGAAATTGGTTTTTAGAAATGGGATGTCATGCTGAAGATGATTTTAAAAATACATCAGTCTGTCAGATGGCTTAAGAGCGATGGCCGAAAGATGAAGACAGGGCAAGAACCAGCCCAGGGGCAGTTTGTCTAAACTGGAATGCATTTAGACAGTGCACGTCCAGCCCAGTTCCACCTAATCTCCATGACTCCCTGATGCCTTACATCCAGCTGACCTCAAACATTTATCCCAACAGGATAAATGCCCCTGAAGGCATCTGAGTTAGAGAGCCCTGGCCCAGCAAAGGACAGAGGCTATAATCCTGGAAGCTAGTAATTCTGGCAGATGGTTATAGCCAATGATTCTCAAGAACAGTGTCCTGAAATACTGATATCTACCAAGTACGCATTACTAGTAACAATTAAAGCAACAAAGTTTGTGAAAGCTTTACTTTTTTTTTTTTTGGAGATTTTAAAAATTGAGATGAAATTCACATAACATGAAATTAATCATTTTAAAGTGAACAATTCAGTAGCCTTTAGTACATTCACAACGTCGTACAACCATCCCCTCTACCTAGTGCCAAAACATTTCATCACCCCCATAAAGGAAATTCCATACCCATTAAACATTATTCCCCATTCTCCCCTCTTCCCAGCCTCTGGCAACCACCAACCTGCTTCCTATCTCTATGGATTTACCTACTCTGCATATTACATATAAATGGAATCATACAATATGTGACACATCTGGTTATTTCACTTAGCATCATGTTTCCAAGGTTCATCCACATTGTTGCTTACCAGCACTTTACTCCTTTTTCTGACTGTATAATATTCAATCATATGTATATACCACTATTTGTTTCCCCTTCTGTCCATTGACAGACATTTGGGTTGTTTCCATCTGTTGGTTACTGTGAATCTGCTATGAACATGTGTACACATATACTTGTTTGAGTACCTGTTTTCAATTCTTTAGGAGTGGAATTACTAGGTTACATGGTAATTCTATGTTGAACTTTTTGAGGAATCACCAAACTATTTTCCACAGCAGCTGAACCATTTTACATTCCCATTAGCAATGTATGAAGGTTCCAATTTCTCCACATCCTCACCATACTTGTCATTTTCCTTTTTTTCTTATTACAGCCATTCTAGTAGATGTGAAGTGGTATCTCACTGTGGTTTTGATTTGCATTTCCCTAATGACTAACGACGTTGAGCATCTTTTCATGTGCTTTTTGGCCATTTGTATGTCTTCTCTGAAGAAATGTCTGTTGTTTTATTGTTGAGTTATGAGTTCTTTATATACACTGGATACTAGACCCTTATCAAATATGTGATTTGCAAATATTTTTCCCTCTCTGTAGGCTTTCTACTTACTTGATAATGTCCTTTGATGTACAAAAGTTTTTAATTTAGATGAAGTCCACTTTATCTATTTTTCCTTTTGTTGCTCATAAAGTACTTTTGATGTAATACCAAAGAGCTGTCAAATTCCAGTTCATGAAGATTTGCCCCTATGTTTTCTTCTAAGAGTATTACAGTTTCAGCTCTTATATTTAGGTTGTTGATCCATTCTTCGTTAATTTTTGTATATCATATGAGATAGGGGTCCAACGCCATCCTTTTGCATGTGGATATCCACTTTTCCCAGTACTGTTTGTTAAAGGGGAAAGCTTTACTTTTTAAAACAGAGTGGAGCATAGTTCTCTCCAAACATGTTTTCCTGGGTAGGGGAGAAAGGTTATATTCACAGCAGCTTACTTATCTGTACCACTGCTGTGAGCCCATTCCAAGCTTCTACCACTGACAAACAGCTGCAGCAGTAACAAACTATTGTGCTTTACTTCTTGGAACACTTAAGGGTGTTTTATCAAAATCTGGTGAAGTCCATGAAAGTGCATTGTGTAAACCCCCCCTTCCATGGGGGGCAGTGGAACAAATGCTGAAAACTAACAAATCCAAGTCAAGAGGGGCCCAGCCAGGATAAGAGAAAGAGGGAGAAAAAGATGCATTTGAACTAAAATCCTAGAGATTAACCAGATATAGGGGCTTGATGGAGAAGGGAGACATCTCCCGCCTTTCAGTCACGGATGACAAGTAGAATGGTAGTGCCCCTGACTGAGAAGTTGAAAGACAAAGCCCATTTGAGGAAACCAAGTTCAGTCTGGGACATAATGGATTTAGGGTGACAGTAACAACAGTCAGTGCAGAACAGAAAAAAGAAAAAAAAAAAAAGAGCAGACAATCTAAATCCCAGGCTTGACATTTTCTATGTAACCCTGGGTAAGTTTCATAGACTCTACATCTCTATTCCTGCTTCTATAAAATGGGGATAAAGATTAAAGGCAATATAGTTAATAAAGCACCTAGCAGAATGCCTGACACATAATTAGGAACTCAGGACATTACAGCTAACATTACTACTATTACAACTAAGTGTCTCATACATAAGTGGAAACCATGGGACTCCAAGTTCAAGGTATTGAGAACCCTGGTAGGAAGCCTGGCAGGCCCTGATACATAATAACCATGTAATAAATTTTTACTGTATAAATAAATGGAATGGTTGATTAAATAATAATGATAGCTACCCATTATTGCTCATTTACTATGTACAGGCATACCTCATTTTATTGTGTTTCACAGATATTGCATTTTTTACAAATTGAAGGTTTGTGAGAACCCTGCACTGAGCAAGTTTATTGGTGCCATTTTTCCAACAGCATTTACTCACTTCCTGTCTCTGTGTCACATGTGGTAATTCTCACAATATTTCAAACTTTTTCATTATTATTACATCTGTTACGGTGATCAGTGATCTTTGATCTTACTGTTGTAATTGTTTTGGGAAACCACAAACCATGCCCACATAAGATGGCAAACTTAATCGGTAAATGCTGTGTGTGTTCTGACTGCTCCACCAACTGGCTGTTCCCCCATCTCTCTTCCTCTCCTCGGGCCTCCTTATTCCCTGAGACACAACAATATTGAAATTAGGCCATGTAATAACCCTACTATGGTTTCTAAGTGTTCAGGTGAAACTCTCTTACTTTAAATCAAAAACTAGAAATGATTAAGCTTAGTGAGGAAGGCATGTCAAAAGCCAAAAAAGGCCAAAAGCTAGGCCTCTTCTATCAGTGAGTCAAGTTCTGAATGTAAAGGGAAAGCTCTTGAAGGAAATTAAAAGTGCTACTCCAGTGAACACACAAATGATAAGAAAGCAAAACAGCCTTAGTACCAATATGGAGAAAGTTTTAGCGCTCTGGATAGAATATCAAACCAGCCACAACATTCCCTTAAGCCAAAGCCTAAACCAGAGCAAGACCCTGACTCTCTTCAAATCTATGAAGGCTGAGAGAGGTTAGGAAGCTGCAGAAGAAAAGTCTGGAGCTAGCGGAGGTTGGTTCAAGAGGTTTAAGGAAAGAAGCCGTCTCCATAACATAAGAGTGCAAGGTGAAGCAGCAAGTGCTGCTATAGAAGCTGCAGCAAGTTATCCAGAGATCTAGCTAAGATCATTAATGAAGGTGGCTCCACTAAACAACAGATTTTCAGTGTAGATGAGACAGCATTCTATTGGCAGAAGATGCTACCTAGGACTTTCATAACTAGAGAGGAGAAGTCAATACCTGACTTCAAAGCTTCAAAGGACAGGCTGATTCTCTTATTAGGGGCTAATGCAGCTGGTGACTTTAAGCTGAAGCCAATGCTCATTTACCATTCCAAAAATCCTAGGGCCCTTAAGAATTATGCTAAATTTACTCTGCCTGTGTTCTCTAAATGGAACAACAAAGCCTGGATGACAGCACATCTGTTTATAACATGGTTTACTGATTACTTTAAGCTCACTGTTGAGACCTACTGCTCAGAAGAAGACTCCTTTCAAAATATTACTGCTCACTGACAATACATGTGGCCACTCAAGAGCTCTGATGGAGATGTACAATGAGATTCTTGTTGTTTTCATGCCTGCTAACACAACATCCATTCTGCACCCTGCGTATCAAGGTGCAACTTAGCCTTTCAAGTCTCAAAACTATTTAAGAAGTACATTTCTTTTTTTTTTTGTGGTATGCGGGCCTCCCTCTGTTGTGGCCTCTCCCGTCGCGGAGCACAGGCTCCGGACGCGCAGGCTCAGCGGCCATGGCTCACGGGCCCAGCCGCTCCGCGGCATGTGGGATCCTCCCAGACCGGGGCACGAACCCGGTTCCCCTGCATCGGCAGGCGGACGCGCAACCACTGCGCCACCAGGGAAGCCCAAGAAGTACATTTCTTAAGGCTATAGCTGCCATAGTGATTTCTCTGACGGATCAGAGCAAAGTCAACTAAAAACCTTCTGGAAAGGATTCAACATTCTAGATGCCATTAAGAACATTCATGATGTTCAAAACATCAACATTAACAGGAATCTGGAAGAAGTTGGTTCCAACCCTCATGGATGACTTTGAGGGGTTCAAGACTCGAATGGAAGAAGTAACTGCAGATGTGATGGAAACAGCAACTAGAATTAGAAGTGGAGCCTGAAGATGGGACTGAATTGCTGCAATCTCATGATAAAACTTTAACGAATGAGGAGTTGCTTCTTAATGGATGAGCAAAGAAAGTGATTTCCCGAGACGGAATCTACTCCTGGTGAAGATCATTGAAATGACAAAGGTAGAATATTACATAAAACTTAGGTGATAAAGCACCTGCAGGGTTTGAGAGGACTGACTCCAATATCAAAAGAAGTTCTACTGTGGGTAAAAGGCTATCAAAAAGCATTGTAGGGCTTCCCTGGTGGCGCAGTGGTTGAGAGTCCGCCTGCCGATGCAGGGGACACGGGTTCGTGCCCCGGTCCGGGAAGATCCCACATGCCGCGGAGCGGCTGGGCCCGTGAGCCATGGCCGCTGAGCCTGCGCGTCCGGAGGCTGTGCTCCACAATGGGAGAGGCCACAACAGTGAGAGGTCCACGTACCGCAAAAAAAAAGCATTGTATGCTATAGAGAAATCATTTGTCTATAGATGAGAAATAAGAGTCAATCAATGCAGTAGACTTCACTGTCTTATTTTAAGAAATGGCCACCCTGATCAGCCAGCAGCCCTCAACACTGAGGCAAGACCCTCCACCAGCAAAAAGATATGACTCACTGAAGGCTCAGATGATGGTTAACATTTTTTTAGCAATAAAGTATTTTTAATTAGGGTACGTACAGTTTTTTGTGGACATAATAGACTACACTCAATAGACTACAGCATAGTGTAAACATTACTTTTATATGCACTGGGAAACCAAAAAATTCATGTGACTTGCTTTATTGCAATACTCACTTCATTATGGTGGTCTAGAACCGAGCCTGCAATATGTCCAGGGAATATGCCTGTAGTGGCTTGATGCCCTTTACATAACGTATGTAAAGAGCCTGACAACCATCACCTTAGTTAATCCTTAAACCAACCCTATGAAGTAGGCATAATTATTTTCCCTATTTTACTCATGCTGAAACAGACACAGAAAGGTTAAGTCAGGTGGCCACAGTGAGGGTTGGAGATGGATTCCAAAGCCAAATCTCTGTTCACATGCTGTGCCATCCAGAGGACAGAAAGGAATCCTATGAGTCTTTAAGGCTCTGCCTCAATTTCCACCTGATCCCTAACACTGTCATCAGTCAACTAGTCTTCACGGCTCTCCTTGTTCGTGAAATACTCCTTCAGCATCCCAAACCAGTACCATACAATTTAACACTATATGCTTCTTTTAATTATTCCCAACTGCTGCATGTACGTGTCTCATCGTTTCCTCTAGAATGTGATGGAATATGACTCCTAGAGGGCAGAAACCCCATTCTCTTTCTTCTGAAACTCATACCATCCCCCTCCAGGAACCAAGCAGAGGACCAGCCTCTCTGAAAGAAATGACCCTTCACTGGTTACTCATTTCACTGAAGTAGTCACTGTGCATCTTCTCAGACTATCCACTTCCCCATTCTATTGTTGCCGGGACTGGGGGTGGCATCCCTCCAACGTTATCCAACCCTGAGGCACTAAGGGGAGCTGGGTGGGTACCAGGCAAGACAAGGAGACTGGAGAAAGAGGGATACCTCGGCCAGGGTTACGAGTGACTACACATCCTGCTGGTGTCAGGCGGGGTTGGGGGGACACAAGGATAGATAAGCTAGAGATTTTTGTCCTTAAGGGCCCTATACATGCTGTATGGAAAGATACACGACAAAACTGAGTACCACGTTAGGATAACATGTGCTTCAATTAAGGGCCCACTTTTTTACTAGAAGCAGTAAGATAATCACAGTTTTCCAAACCTCAATAACACAAGGACACTATTTCCAGATCAGGCCACCACCTATATACCATTTACTTAGTATTTTTCTTTAAATTGACTTTTAAAAAATTATGAAAAGAAGAAATTTTATATCATTATTATAAATGGAAAAAACAAATATCCTCCTAATGTCAGGTAACCTGTACAAACAAATAAAATGAGAACCAAAATAAATGTTATTAAGTTTCAGTAGATCCTGCTACTAGTCAAAGTTCTGAGCCTAAGGCCAGCTGCCTCGGTTAGAAAGAAAAGATTACAAGGGTTAGAGAGGAATAAAGGCAAACCAGCACCAAAATGAATCTTGATCCTCCATGAATATAGAGAGGGTGAATGACTTTCTATGGAATTCGATGTTATCTAACACAGACCACCTGAAAGGACCTCAAGGCCACCCCCTGCTAGGACAAGAGAGGGAGAAATGAGTCACGCAGGGGTGGCCACAAAGGGCTTTGTGAGTCTGACCTAATATCATTTAGCTGGAGGCCAGGCTCTCAAAACTTGGCATAACTGAGACTCCCATATGTCCTAATGGTAAATTTAGCTTTGGTTGATGATTTATCATTTTGAGATTTATTATTAATTATTCATCTCCATTAGCACAAAGGGCTCTGATTTGCTAAATGCTCACCTTGGCACCAAGGTTCCCACATCCCCAGGCGTTCATTTGGCCCAAATGATTCAACATCATCTCTCCCAGATTAAGCAATAGGTCTAACTCTGTTTTGAGGGCTGTGCCTTGCTTGGTTTAGTCTTTTTTTTTTTTAAAGTTTACTGTCAAAGGTATATACACATAAAAGAGTGTATAAAAAACACATGATTTAAAGAAAATAAGATGAAAACCCATATGACTCCATCCAGTCCCTTAGAAGTTCTACATGTTCCTCTCCATCACATCCCTTCCCTCTCCCCAGACGTCTCACAATCTTGACTTCTGTTATTTATCCCTTTACCTCACTTTGTCATCTTACCACCTATGTATACATCCATAAATTAAGATATTGCTTAGTTTTGTAAAAGTGAGTGACAAGCACAAATGTAGCTGTGTATACTAGTTTCCTACGGCTGCCTAACGAATTAACACAAATGTGGTGGCTTAAAACAACCGAAATCTACTGTCTCTCAGATCTGAAGGCAAGAATTCTAGTCTAAAATCAAGGTGTCGGCCATGGCCATGCTACCTCCAAAGGCTGCAGGGAGAATCCTCCCTTGCCTCTTCCAGCTCCTGGTGGCTGCCAACAATTCTTGGTGTTCCCCAGCTTAGGGAAGCGTAACTCCAATCTCTTCACTGGCCATCTGCCCTCTGTGTCTGTCTCTGTTCTTCACATGGCATTCCCATTGCTATGTGTCTGTATCCAAATTTCCCTCTTCTTATAAAAACATCAGGCATTGGACGAGGTCCAGTCCTTATCCAGTAGGACCTCATCTTCACTTGATTACAAAGAGCCTATTTCCAAATAAGGTCACATTCACAGGTTAGAACTTCATCATGTCTTTTTCAGGGGGACACAATTCTACCCACAATACACTAAAAATATTGCCTTTGCTAGATGAAGGCTCTCAAGGAAATAAGCTAAACACAGCGTCTGGCCATGTTCCCAGAGAGCTGACTAGAGCCCTTTCTGGGAAAGTCAGTAAGCAAGATCATCATATAAGAGTAGTAGAAAAACTGCATAGATGGCCACAGTGGGGACATTTGGCAGCAGGGAACTGCGGGGAGAGATGCAGATATTGGACATCCATCAGAAATTTGGTTGGAGAGTGGGCTCCCTGTATTTTCTGTTTCTAATTTCACTCGGGTTCTTGGGGTTGGGCAAAGAAAACACTTCTGTCTATCCAGCCAACAGGACAAAGAGCTTCATCAGCACATGAGCAAGACAGCCAAATACAGAGAAGAATCCTGACCAGGCTCCCCAGGTAGTCATTCCTCAGGTTAAATTGACGGAACACCGGCATTAGGTGAGTTGGTGATGAGAGTCCTGAGTCACACTACCAGATCTAAACTGCCCCCCTCTATGTCCGATGCACAGCTGCTCTCCTGGGATCTCCTTTCACAGTCCTCAGGGGTTTCCCTTCATCTATCTCCCACGTCCTGTACCCCACTTTCTCTTTCTGCTGCTTTCTTCTCTTACTTTGGTGATATGCATTCTCCAACAGCTCTTTAGAAAGAACGAATGGAAGGTACATTTTTTTTGTTAGAAAATGTCTACATTCCATCCCCATACTTGGCATAAAAATGATTGGAGATTTTCCTTCATCATTTTGGAGCATCGTGCAGCAATTTCTTGCTTCCAACATTGCAGTTAAGGAGGCCCGAGCCATTTTGCTTTCTGATGCTTTGTATGTGACATGTCTTTTTCTTTGGGGAAATTTTTAGTCTCTTCTTAATCCCCAGTGTTCGGAAATATCAAAGGAATAGGAATGTGCCTGGGGAGGGGACTTCATAAGTACTTTCAAATCTGAACACTCATGCTCTTCAGTTCCAGGGAATTTTCTTGAAGTATCTTACTGTTACTTTCCTCCCCTATATTTCTCTTTTCTCTCTCTCTAGAACCTTTATTATTTGGGTATTAGTCTTTCTTTACTGGTCCTCCAGTTTTCTTATCTTTTCTCCTCCATTTTTCATTTTTTCATTTTGATCTTCTTTCTGAGATGTCATCACTTTGTCTTCTAACCCTTCTATTGGGTTTCTTCTCATTTCCCCTATCATGATTGTAATTTCTAATGGACCTCTTTTTTGTTCTCTGAATTTTTTTTTCAGTTGAGTGGCAAGAACATATGTAGCTGTGTAATGCCTGTTTTTGTAATATGGGCACAATATCCTTTCTTTTACCTGAGCATATTATTAATGGTTCTTTTTTTATTTCTTTGTTTCTCCCAGTGCAGTTTGCCTCAGCTGCTTTTTCTATTTGTGCTTTGGTCTCTAATGCACTTTTGCTCAGAGTTACTGTACTCCTTGATTGTCTGTTCATAATCAAGAACCAAACTGGGCTTATGCTTTAAAAAGGAAGTCCTTATGTTTCAAAGGTACATACTGAAATATTTACCCAAAAAAATATAATGTTGCAGATGTCCTTCAAAATAATCAAGGGTGGAAATGAGTGGGGTGACCGAAGAGACAAGATTACCCATGAGTTGGTCATTATGGAAACTGCCTGAGTACATGGGGGTTCATTATGCTGTTTCTCCTTCCTTGTGTGTGTTTTCCATAATAATAAGTTTGGGCGGGGGTTGGGGGCAAGGAGTGAGGGATCAAAAGCTAACTAGAACCGCTAAGCACATAGGAGGAATCTGTCAACTTCGAGCTTCCCTGTAGGGAGAGCCAGGGAAGCCTAGACAAGAATACCTGCATTGTTTGTTTTTTTGTTATTGAGCTGCATGAGCTGCTTGTAAATTTTGGAGATTAATCCTTTGTCAGTTGCTTCATTTGCAAATATTTTCTACCATTCTGAGGGTTGTCTTTTGGTCTTGTTTATGGTTTCCTTTGCTGTGCAAAAGCATTTAAGTTTCATTAGGTCCCATTTGTTTATTTTTGTTTTTATTTCTATTTCTCTAGGAGGTGGGTCAAAAAGGATCTTGCTGTGATTTATGTCATAGGGTGTTCTGCCTATGTTTTCCTCTAAGAGTTTGATAGTTTCTGGCCTTACATTTAGGTCTTTAATCCATTTTGAGCTTATTTTAGTGTATGGTGTTAGGGAGTGTTCTAATCTCATACTTTTACATGTACCTGTCCAGTTTTCCCAGCACCACTTATTGAAGAGGCTGCCTTTTCTCCACTGTATATTCTTGCCTCCTTTATCAAAGATAACGTGACCATATGTGCGTGGGTTTATCTCTGGGCTTTCTATCCTGTTCCATGGATCTATATTTCTGTTTTTGTGCCAGTACCACACTGTCTTTAGTTTTGTTTTATTGCCATAAATGACGCCATTCATTCCTGCATGCCTACCATAACACATGAATCTATTTATAATAGGAAAACATATTAGAATCCAAAGTTTACTCCTGAAGACTCTTAACAAACTTCTAACATCTTTGGAAAATGTCAGGAAAATTCACAATTTCTATTATACACTTCTGATTTAAGGTGAGGAAATAATTTTAAAGATAATAGGACAGCCCAGGGAGATGAGCTCCAGCCAGTTACTGTGGAAAAACCAGAGGCAGTCATAGTCGTGAAGTTGCCAACACCACAGCTGGGGGACTTGCCAAGGAAGGCAGATGCCAAAGCAAGAAAAATAGCTCTTTCCGATTGATTGTTGAAACCTACAAAGGTCAAACACTTCATGTGTGGACCTGACTACAGAACTGTCTTCTCCCCAGAAGGCATCACTTATTTGCTTTACATTATTGAAGGTGTTGGAAATGTAAAAATAATATTGTTATATATGAGTATAAAAATATGTCCAAGGGGGACTTCCCTGGTGGTCCAGTGGGTAAGACTCCATGCTCCCAATGCAGGGGGACCAGGTTCAATCCCTGGTCAGGGCACTAAATCCCGCATGCATGCTGCAACTAAGAGCTTGCATACCGCAACTAAAAGATCCCGCATGCTGCAACAAAGACTCCTCGTGCCACAACTAAGACCCAGCACAGCCAAAGTAAATAAATAAATATTTTTTTAAAAATGTCCAATGAACATTTAGCTTTCCTTTAGCAAACAATAAAAAAGAAACTCTGAAATATTATAGCTTTTATAAATTGTAACTTTCCTTCTCCATGACTCACTTTCTCTATCTGTAAAATGGAGATAATGTAGCATCCCAGTGTTATTATAAGGGAAAAAGTGAAATAATAGATGTGATATACTGAGCATAATTCCAAACACTTAGCACTCATCAAACACATGAATAACAATTGTTATTCTTATGATCATTTCTATAATCATACCCAGTTGGTTAAACTTATATTATTATACTCTTATATTTGTATTATTACAACTAGTTAGACAAATCAAAACTATTTTTTAAAGACCTACTAGAGAATGGACTTGAGGATATGGGGAGGGGGAAGGGTAAGCTGTGACAAAGTGAGAGAGTGGCATGGACATATATACACTACCAAATGTAAAATAGATAGCTAGTGGGAAGCAGCCGCATAGCACAGGGAGATCAGCTTGGTGCTTTGTGACCACCTAGAGGGGTGGGAGGGAGGAAGACGCAAGAGGGAAGAGATATGGGAACATAAGTATATGTATAACTGATTCACTTTGTTATAAAGCAGAAACTAACACACCATTGTAAAGCAATTATACTCCAATAAAGATGTTAAAAAAAAAAAAAGAATACCTGCGGTCATTCTGTTGAGCTGGTCAAGCACTCTTCCAACTGTAGGAAAATAAAGGTCTGGCTGCCAGTGTGCTGGGAATCAAGTTGGGGGAGGGCCAAGGTGGTCGCAGGCTTCAGTATGTAAACAGTTATCTCATCACTCCATTTTTAAAATAAAGTCCCCATACCCATACACTGTGCCTGTGTCCCCCAGTCCAGAAACTGTTTTCCTCTTCCAAAAGGAAAGGCAAGTCAGGTGGCTGCACGGAGTGGAAGAGGAATGCATTTCATATCATTGTTACTTGACCCTTTTTATCTTAGCACCCCCTTCACTCCAGTTCTGGAGGTAGCTGGTGTTGCCAGTTCCTAGACTTTTAGGGATTCTGTGATATAAATTCATTCTTTGCTTTCCTGTCAGGTTAAAATTATCTTTCTCAAATGTCCTAAGTTAGTTACGGCTCATCTACCTGTTTTCCAGCTTCTAAAACTTCGCTATTGTTGTCTACTCTGCTGTTGGCCTTGTGAGTTCCTGTAGTTGTAGCTGGGTTTTAAGAGAAAGCACAGCAGAGGTAGTATTTGTATGTGTTCAGCCTGCCATCCCAGCCCAGATCCTGCCTTTGGTTTCGTTTGTTTGCTGGGGTAGGGAGAAGGAAACTGATGTAGTCTGTATCCAAAGGTATCCTGCAGGGGCTTCCAGCTTTCCTTGGCTTGGTTCTTCTATCTCTCCCAGTTGGAGAAATCTGCCCTCCTGCTCGCACCTGTCAAAGCTCAGAGTTCAACCACCAGATGTACGTCACAGCATCCTCTCCCACCTTAACCAGAACAATCTCTGAGCTTCAACAAGGCAGAAAGGAAAAAGCAACAGATGAAGACCCAGAACGCCTGGGTTCTGGCTTCAGCACTGTGCGATCTTCACCAGGCCCCTGTGCCCCCATCTCTGACATTCTCAGAGTCTATAATTCCCTGAAAGCTGTGTTGGTCTCTCCTGGGGTCAGCCAAGCTCCACCAGCCACCTGAGCTGAAGGACAGCTACACTCAAGGGCGAAGAGGAGTTAGGCCAAATGATTCTACCCCAGAGAAAAGCTCCACTCACCAGACACAGCCAGGCCTTAGGGTGCCTGAGTCAGCACTGGAGACGCTTGCTTCCTGCAGCCCATTGCCTGCAGTGGAGGTGGGAAGAAGACCTTGGGCTCCAGCCCCACCCAGCAGCCCAGGGTACCAACAGGCCAGCAGTAAGCACACAGCAGGCCCTCTGTGGTGCTGAATCAGCCAGAGCCACATAGAAGAGCCTCACTCATGGGGCACTAGCATGCAGTGAGAGCACGGCCAACATCCAAGCCCCAGCTTCTCCTGTGCCCTGGCCCTCTGCCCACTGTCCCTCCAGGCAAGACCAAGAGAGGCCAGACAGACTTGCTTACCCAGGCAAATGATTCACCGCCGAGACTTCTTGACTCTGCATCTCAGCAGAGGTGTGGTGTTGCCATGCCGGCAGCCACTGAGGACCCAGCCGCATTCAGCATTGTCAGCAGAGCTGCGCTGAGCAAGCATAGAAAACCGTGCTTCCCAACAAACATTTGGGCACAGGCGGCCAGAAATCCCTGTCGGAAGAACTACGGAAAGGTGGGGAGAACCTGGTGCTTGGGGATTTAGGTTCCACCCCCTTTTGGTAAAGAAGAGGAAACCAAAGTTAATGGATGTGTGCGATGCACTCCTGGGAAAGCCAGAGAACATTCGGTACAATGAGTGACCTTGTCCTATGACCCAGAGGCAGGGCAAAGCTGAACTGTAATGACCTCCCTTTCTGGGCCTGTAGGCTGAAGAGGCATAATAGGCGCTCAATAAATACTTGTCCACAAACATTTGGGCACAGGCGGCCAGAAATCCCTGTCGGAAGAACTACGGAAAGGTGGGGAGAACCTGGTGCTTGGGGATTTAGGTTCCACCCCCTTTTGGTAAAGAAGAGGAAACCAAAGTTAATGGATGTGTGCGATGCACTCCTGGCAAAGCCAGAGAACATTCGGTACAATGAGTGACCTTGTCCTATGACCCAGAGCCAGGGCAAAGCTGAACTGTAATGACCTCCCTTTCTGGGCCTGTAGGCTGAAGAGGCATAATAGGCGCTCAATAAATACTTGTCCTGAATGAATGAATACAAACCATCCGCAAAGGTTTCTAATTAAGTCAGTTAAGGAGTGGCCCCCAAATACCTGTTTGAGGGCTGACTACACTGGCTTCACCAAAGAAGCTACGGCAACGATTCCTAATCTTTTAAAATATGTCCGTTCAGCTTAAAAAATGTTATTATGATGGCAGATGTACTTTTAGTGTGTGTTAAGAAAAAAACAATAACCAGAGCTCATGTTTAGGCAGGGGCCTTCGTGTGTGCTGCAGCTGAGCTAAGTTATTTAAATGCATAATCTTTTTTTTCTTAAAAATAAATTTATTTATTTTTTAGCTGCATTGGGTCTTCGTTGCTGTGCACGGGCTTTCTCTAGTTGGGGCGAGCGGAGGCTACTCTTCGTTGCGGTGCGTGGGCTTCTCATTGCGGTGGCTTGTCTTTGTTGCGGAGCACGGGCTCCAGGTGCACGGGCTTCAGTAGTTGTGGCACGCGGGCTCAACAGTTGTGGGCACGGGCCTAGTTGCTCCACGGCATGTGGGATCTTCCCGGACCAGGGCTTGAACCCGTGTCCCCTGTACTGGCAGGTGGATTCTTAACCACTGCGCCACCAGGAAAGTCCTACGTGCATAATCTTATTTAATTCTCTCAACCATTCGGGAAGCCACTTCAGATGTGGAGAGTGAAATTCAGAGAGGCTGGTCCACAGGTGCAAGAGGCAGGGTCAGGACACAACCTAGGTCTGGATGAAATCACAATGAGAGCCCAGGACCACCATGCTGTATTAAACACCCCGATGAAAAGTGCTTTTAAATGAATCTGTATTTTATCAACACAACAGCACCTACACACCTTTGAAAAACAGAAATAGGAATATTTACATTTTCTACAATGCATTTAGATTCAAAGGCACCTAGCAGTAGCCCCCTCCCCAGGGGTCTGCAGCCCACCACTGGGAACTGCTGACCACAGTGCTGCCACTGGAAGACCGTTCTGCAAAAAAACAGCTGGTAACTGTCCCTGAGGAAAGGATCCACCTGTCTGCCATCATCTCGCATCCAAGCAGGTGTCCCAAAGCCTCTGCCTCGAGAGGGGTGGATGGGAGAGCATCTCCAAGGAAGGGTTAAAAGAGAAGGACAGAGTCAGCAGCATTTGTGAGAAAGAGAAAACAAAGTGAAAACACAGCAGAAACAAACTGCTACTTTAGCAATCCTGGCAACGTATCATGAAAGGACTAACAAGGGATTAATGATAGGAAAAGAGCCTAAAATCTGTGACCTAGACTGCTAGTCGCCCTGCAGTGGTTACTCTCCCCTCCTCCCACAGTAATAGAACCCTCCATTTCAAGATGGGCACCTGGCCACGGATAACATTAACATTTCCCAGGATCCTTGTTCCAAGGTACAGCCAAGTGACTAAAAAGTATCATGTGGCTGCTGTCTGTAACCCGTCTTGGAAGACATCAGCTCAGGGCCTTTGGCCCTTCTTTTCACCCCTTCCTATACTGTGCTGCCCAGAACATGAATGTGACAGCTGGAGCTACCATCTTGGACCAGGAGGAGAAGATCATGCCCAAAAGTTGGCAGAGCTATGGATAGGAAGGAGTGTAGGGCTCGTGGAACAGAGATGCCATGCCAACCATGGACTGTCTCCCATCCAACTTTTACATACAAGAGAAAAACTTCTTATTTCAGCCACTGTTACTTGGGGTCTCTGTTTCTCAGAGCTAACTTAATCTAACTAATACAAAGTTCAATTCCACTACTACAAAATCTCTTTATAGCAAAACAGAAGTAGACATATTAAAATTGAAAATCTAAACCAAAAGCAATATTCCGGGCAATAAAATCTTCATAAGATATAGCCAAAGATTTGGACGGCCTCTCCAAGCTGCTATAAAATGATTCAACTTGAAACGTGTTTCAGCTGCATATTTTTTTTAAGTAGAATGTCATGTTCTATAATAAGTGTTTACTTAAATCCTTCCCCCCCAGAAGCCCACATGTATAGAGGGCCCCATATGCATTGTGCTAAGTACAGAGTGTTCAAATATAAATTAAACCAGTACCTCCCAGCAAGAAGATCACTAGCCAAGAGGGAGATTCAGGGAGTAAGAAAAGCTAGAGCAGGAGGTCTTTATATTTTATTATGAGCCTTGTGATATAATTTGGCTTGTTAAACTAGATAATGTACATGCATTACTTTAAAAATACGTGTAAAAGAGATGTAGTAGGCAATTTAATAATATATGTGACTATATTATAATAAAGTATTAGTATACCAAAATACATAATTCGATCATACTACTTTTTGTTAAGAATATGCTACCACATAGAAAAACACGTAAAGTATATCTACCTAAATGCTATCAGTAGTTACCTCTGGGGACTGGGATTTGGGGTGACAAGTTATTATTTTTTTTATGGTCATCTATATTGTTGAAATCGTCTAAATTAAACATGTATTTTTTTTGTTAAAATTTTTTAAAATTATGTCACTTAATAATAACAATAGCAACCATTTCTTGCATGCCTGCTATGTCCCAGGTATAACACTAGGAACTTCACATACGTCACCTCATCCAGTCTTCATCGTAACTCTGCAAGGGGAGTAAAATCCTCATTTTATAAATGGGAAAGCTGGGCTCAAAGGTTAAGTAACCTTTCCACATCGAGGCAGAGAGAGAGGGAGGAGGTGACTCCTGCCTGTGCTCCTTCCCCTATACCTTGCTGCCCCCTCCCCTCGGGGGTCCCAGTGTTTACCAGTTTCATCTCTACAATCCCTTGCATCTCCACAATGCTGGTCTCTCCTATGCCACGGTGTATGAACCACATCTGCATTTGATGTGTCTTGGGGTGGGCTCAGATCATACATTAATTGGGCAGGCTGCTCACCTAATCCTATGTCCTGTATGGACAGAGCCACTGCTAAGAGTGGTTTTCTCTGTCAAGTTTATGGCTAATTCTCACTGGGAGGGACAAGGAGGGATAACTGTGTTCAGAGCTGAAGAAAACTGGCAGAGAAGCCCCGGAAGCTAGGAGACAAATCTAATTCTACTTCTGAGTCCCCTGTCCTTTCCACTAGAACCCTGGGGGTCTCTAAAACCAAACCACTGGAGTATTGCTCTAGATCCCTCTAAGGAAGGGAACCAGCCCCTTTACATTTAAATGGGAGTGCTTTAGAAGTGAAGACTGTAAATACTTGAGGAGCTAGAAGACACTCAAACTAGGACAGCTTTGGCAAGGTGCAGTGGCAAAAGCCTGCTGGGGGGCAGCCTCTCACCAGCCTTAATTCAAGGCACAGGTGTGCTAAAAGCACTACAGCTGAGATAGTACATTAGCTTGAGGGTTGGGCGAAAGGTATTGATGGCGGGCAGGACAAGTAACCCTCCTGCACCACCATTTTAGACGTTTTGAGTTTTGCTTTGGGTCATACAGGCTGACCCTGCAAACTCAATACCACGGATCATCTTTAAGTCACAGCCCTCTAGATGGCATAGCTAGGCAAACCATCGGTAAGGTCAGTGGGAGAGCTGGGGAGAGAAAACTTAAATGTTCAAAAGTGTGAGGATAAGAACTCATAAAGCAGAGAAATCCTAGGATCCTGAAGTTCCGCTACCAACACTGGGCCTTCATCCTCGAGACAGGTGTGTATCTGGTGCTAAGCAGTAGCAGATGGGCCCAACACAGTTGTTCAGTGGAGCCCAAAACAAAATGTTCTCAATCCAGAATCTCCACTTCGATTTACAGAATCCTCTCCCATCAGCCCTTCAGCCACTAGGATGTAAGGACTATGAAACACCCAAAACTGACCCATCTCTAACTTTCCACCCACCTCTAGGGCCCCTGGTGCTTGGCCCAGTGTGTATCTAACTATCCCTTTCACGGGGCAATCTTTAGTTCCTGCCCCCACCCATACCAAGCCACCATCTGCATCTCTTTTTCCTTTTCTAAAACGTGTGCCCTACCCAGTGATTCATCTCCCGAACAGCAGAAAGGCCCTCCACAGAGGGGTAAGAAAGGCTGAGTCTCCTATATGAGAAAGGCAAAGAATAAACATCAACTCTGAAACTCTGGACCTGGGTTCCACTGCCCACTAACAGGGAAACATTACTCATTGCTCATTCATCCCAAAAAGGACCATTCTTCAGATTCAAAAATGGGGGAAAAGGTTATTTCAGAGAGGAAGATTCTCCTTGCTCCATCATAGTCCAGGGGTCAGAAAGTCTCCCCTATAAGTCCAGCCTGGAGCTATTAAAAATGGTCAAGGTACACTGGATGGAATTCTGAAGCACAAGGAGCAGCCCCTCACCAGAGGGTCACATGCCCCAGCAAGTCAACTCTTGAGATTCTGGGCTGTGTCCATAGACCTCAGGGCCCCACCCTGAGTAACTGGAGCATCCACCTCCTTTCTGGGAAGGAGGCACCACCACCATGGGTGGAAAGGGATCTGAGGTTAACTAAACCTCTAAAATACAACCAACGTCCAGGATTACAACTAGAAGTGGGAGAGTATCCAGGTTGTTACTCCAAGCGATCAAGACGCATCCCTACTAACATTCCTGCGTGAGAATCCACTGGCTTTGGCCAGGAGAAGATACCAACTGCTTTGGTTACTGGAAAAAGTCAGCAGACACCCAGACAGGCAAAAGGGGGAGGAACAGAGAGATGATCTTATAAAGGAAAATAGGATGGCACTTCCCTCATTCTCACGTCTCTACGCCCATTCATTCTGGCCACAAGGCTACACCTGTAACCACTACCATCATCATCGCTAGTATTTATGGAGCAGTTCCTACATGCCGGGCACTCGGCTAAGCATTTTACATGCACTATCTCATTTTAAAAACTCAGGGGCTTCCCTGGTGGCGCAGTGGTTGAGAGTCCGCCTGCTGAGGCAGGGGACACGGGTTCGTGCCCCGGTCCGGGAAGATCCCACATGCTGCGGAGCGGCTGGGCCCGTGAGCCATGGCCACTGAGCCTGCGCGTCCGGAGCCTGTGCTCCGCGACGGGAGAGGCCACAGCAGTGAGAGGCACGCGTACCGTGAAAAAAAAAAAAAAAAAAAAAACAATAAAAAACTCAGGAGATGGGTAGTGTTTTCATCTCTGTTTACAGATGAAGAAGCAAGCTGTGGCTGAATCAAGTGAGGCTCTGCCTCAAAGTCACGCAGCCACGAAGTGGCAAAGCTGATATGACTGGCTTCAGCTGCCATGCGCTTACCGGTGATCTGATTCTGCCCCATCTTATCTGAGCACCTACTGTTGAGGACTGGAAATAACAAAGGAAGAATCTCCTCCGAAGATGGTCAAGAAACACACATGTGCTCTTGGAGCTGTAAAGAAGGGTCAGGGCTTAGTCCAAGGGAGAGCATCAGAAGGGCACCCTCGGTAGACGAAATTGAGTTATTTGTAGTGAGGTGGATGGACCTAGAGACTGTCATACAGAGTGAAGTCAGAAGGAGAAAAACAAATACCGTATGCTAACACATATATATGGAATCTAAGAAAAAAAAATGTCATGAAGAGCCTAGGGGTAGGACGGGAATAAAACACAGACCTACTAGAGCATGGACTTGAGGATATGGGGAGGGGGAAGGGTAAGCTGTGACAAAGTGAGAGAGTGGCATGGACATATATACACTACCAAATGTAAAATAGATAGCTAGTGGGAAGCAGCCGCATAGCACAGGGAGATCAGCTTGGTGCTTTGTGACCACCTAGAGGGGTGGGAGGGAGGAAGACGCAAGAGGGAAGAGATATGGGAACATAAGTATATGTATAACTGATTCACTTTGTTATAAAGCAGAAACTAACACACCATTGTAAAGCAATTATACTCCAATAAAGATGTTAAAAAAAAAAAAAGAATACCTGCGGTCATTCTGTTGAGCTGGTCAAGCACTCTTCCAACTGTAGGAAAATAAAGGTCTGGCTGCCAGTGTGCTGGGAATCAAGTTGGGGGAGGGCCAAGGTGGTCGCAGGCTTCAGTATGTAAACAGTTATCTCATCACTCCATTTTTAAAATAAAGTCCCCATACCCATACACTGTGCCTGTGTCCCCCAGTCCAGAAACTGTTTTCCTCTTCCAAAAGGAAAGGCAAGTCAGGTGGCTGCACGGAGTGGAAGAGGAATGCATTTCATATCATTGTTACTTGACCCTTTTTATCTTAGCACCCCCTTCACTCCAGTTCTGGAGGTAGCTGGTGTTGCCAGTTCCTAGACTTTTAGGGATTCTGTGATATAAATTCATTCTTTGCTTTCCTGTCAGGTTAAAATTATCTTTCTCAAATGTCCTAAGTTAGTTACGGCTCATCTACCTGTTTTCCAGCTTCTAAAACTTCGCTATTGTTGTCTACTCTGCTGTTGGCCTTGTGAGTTCCTGTAGTTGTAGCTGGGTTTTAAGAGAAAGCACAGCAGAGGTAGTATTTGTATGTGTTCAGCCTGCCATCCCAGCCCAGATCCTGCCTTTGGTTTCGTTTGTTTGCTGGGGTAGGGAGAAGGAAACTGATGTAGTCTGTATCCAAAGGTATCCTGCAGGGGCTTCCAGCTTTCCTTGGCTTGGTTCTTCTATCTCTCCCAGTTGGAGAAATCTGCCCTCCTGCTCGCACCTGTCAAAGCTCAGAGTTCAACCACCAGATGTACGTCACAGCATCCTCTCCCACCTTAACCAGAACAATCTCTGAGCTTCAACAAGGCAGAAAGGAAAAAGCAACAGATGAAGACCCAGAACGCCTGGGTTCTGGCTTCAGCACTGTGCGATCTTCACCAGGCCCCTGTGCCCCCATCTCTGACATTCTCAGAGTCTATAATTCCCTGAAAGCTGTGTTGGTCTCTCCTGGGGTCAGCCAAGCTCCACCAGCCACCTGAGCTGAAGGACAGCTACACTCAAGGGCGAAGAGGAGTTAGGCCAAATGATTCTACCCCAGAGAAAAGCTCCACTCACCAGACACAGCCAGGCCTTAGGGTGCCTGAGTCAGCACTGGAGACGCTTGCTTCCTGCAGCCCATTGCCTGCAGTGGAGGTGGGAAGAAGACCTTGGGCTCCAGCCCCACCCAGCAGCCCAGGGTACCAACAGGCCAGCAGTAAGCACACAGCAAGCCCTCTGTGGTGCTGAATCAGCCAGAGCCACACAGAAGAGCCTCACTCATGGGGCACTAGCATGCAGTGAGAGCACGGCCAACATCCAAGCCCCAGCTTCTCCTGTGCCCTGGCCCTCTGCCCACTGTCCCTCCAGGCAAGACCAAGAGAGGCCAGACAGACTTGCTTACCCAGGCAAATGATTCACCGCCGAGACTTCTTGACTCTGCATCTCAGCAGAGGTGTGGTGTTGCCATGCCGGCAGCCACTGTGGACCCAGCCGCATTCAGCACTGTCAGCAGAGCTGCGCTGAGCAAGCATAGAAAACCGTGCTTCCCAACAAACATTTGGGCACAGGCGGCCAGAAATCCCTGTCGGAAGAACTACGGAAAGGTGGGGAGAACCTGGTGCTTGGGGATTTAGGTTCCACCCCCTTTTGGTAAAGAAGAGGAAACCAAAGTTAATGGATGTGTGCGATGCACTCCTGGGAAAGCCAGAGAACATTCGGTACAATGAGTGACCTTGTCCTATGACCCAGAGGCAGGGCAAAGCTGAACTGTAATGACCTCCCTTTCTGGGCCTGTAGGCTGAAGGGGCATAATAGGCGCTCACTACGGCAACGATTCCTAATCTTTTAAAATATGTCCGTTCAGCTTAAAAAATGTTATTATGATGGCAGATGTACTTTTAGTGTGTGTTAAGAAAAAAACAATAACCAGAGCTCACGTTTAGGCAGGGGCCTTCGTGTGTGCTACAGCTGAGCTAAGTTATTTAAATGCATAATCTTTTTTTTCTTAAAAATAAATTTATTTATTTTTTAGCTGCATTGGGTCTTCGTTGCTGTGCACGGGCTTTCTCTAGTTGGGGCGAGCGGAGGCTACTCTTCGTTGCGGTGCGTGGGCTTCTCATTGCGGTGGCTTGTCTTTGTTGCGGAGCACGGGCTCCAGGTGCACGGGCTTCAGTAGTTGTGGCACGCGGGCTCAACAGTTGTGGGCACGGGCCTAGTTGCTCCGCGGCATGTGGGATCTTCCCGGACCAGGGCTTGAACCCGTGTCCCCTGTACTGGCAGGTGGATTCTTAACCACTGCGCCACCAGGAAAGTCCTACGTGCATAATCTTATTTAATTCTCTCAACCATTCGGGAAGCCACTTCAGATGTGGAGAGTGAAATTCAGAGAGGCTGGTCCACAGGTGCAAGAGGCAGGGTCAGGACACAACCTAGGTCTGGATGAAATCACAATGAGAGCCCAGGACCACCATGCTGTATTAAACACCCCGATGAAAAGTGCTTTTAAATGAATCTGTATTTTATCAACACAACAGCACCTACACACCTTTGAAAAACAGAAATAGGAATATTTACATTTTCTACAATGCATTTAGATTCAAAGGCACCTAGCAGTAGCCCCCTCCCCAGGGGTCTGCAGCCCACCACTGGGAACTGCTGACCACAGTGCTGCCACTGGAAGACCGTTCTGCAAAAAAACAGCTGGTAACTGTCCCTGAGGAAAGGATCCACCTGTCTGCCATCATCTCGCATCCAAGCAGGTGTCCCAAAGCCTCTGCCTCGAGAGGGGTGGATGGGAGAGCATCTCCAAGGAAGGGTTAAAAGAGAAGGACAGAGTCAGCAGCATTTGTGAGAAAGAGAAAACAAAGTGAAAACACAGCAGAAACAAACTGCTACTTTAGCAATCCTGGCAACGTATCATGAAAGGACTAACAAGGGATTAATGATAGGAAAAGAGCCTAAAATCTGTGACCTAGACTGCTAGTCGCCCTGCAGTGGTTACTCTCCCCTCCTCCCACAGTAATAGAACCCTCCATTTCAAGATGGGCACCTGGCCACGGATAACATTAACATTTCCCAGGCTCCTTGTTCCAAGGTACAGCCAAGTGACTAAAAAGTATCATGTGGCTGCTGTCTGTAACCCGTCTTGGAAGACATCAGCTCAGGGCCTTTGGCCCTTCTTTTCACCCCTTCCTATACTGTGCTGCCCAGAACATGAATGTGACAGCTGGAGCTACCATCTTGGACCAGGAGGAGAAGATCATGCCCAAAAGTTGGCAGAGCTATGGATAGGAAGGAGTGTAGGGCTCGTGGAACAGAGATGCCATGCCAACCATGGACTGTCTCCCATCCAACTTTTACATACAAGAGAAAAACTTCTTATTTCAGCCACTGTTACTTGGGGTCTCTGTTTCTCAGAGCTAACTTAATCTAACTAATACAAAGTTCAATTCCACTACTACAAAATCTCTTTATAGCAAAACAGAAGTAGACATATTAAAATTGAAAATCTAAACCAAAAGCAATATTCCGGGCAATAAAATCTTCATAAGATATAGCCAAAGATTTGGACGGCCTCTCCAAGCTGCTATAAAATGATTCAACTTGAAACGTGTTTCAGCTGCATATTTTTTTTAAGTAGAATGTCATGTTCTATAATAAGTGTTTACTTAAATCCTTCCCCCCCAGAAGCCCACATGTATAGAGGGCCCCATATGCATTGTGCTAAGTACAGAGTGTTCAAATATAAATTAAACCAGTACCTCCCCTCAAGAAGATCACTAGCCAAGAGGGAGATTCAGGGAGTAAGAAAAGCTAGAGCAGGAGGTCTTTATATTTTATTATGAGCCTTGTGATATAATTTGGCTTGTTAAACTAGATAATGTACATGCATTACTTTAAAAATACGTGTAAAAGAGATGTAGTAGGCAATTTAATAATATATGTGACTATATTATAATAAAGTATTAGTATACCAAAATACATAATTCGATCATACTACTTTTTGTTAAGAATATGCTACCACATAGAAAAACACGTAAAGTATATCTACCTAAATGCTATCAGTAGTTACCTCTGGGGACTGGGATTTGGGGTGACAAGTTATTATTTTTTTTATGGTCATCTATATTGTTGAAATCGTCTAAATTAAACATGTATTTTTTTTGTTAAAATTTTTTAAAATTATGTCACTTAATAATAACAATAGCAACCATTTCTTGCATGCCTGCTATGTCCCAGGTATAACACTAGGAACTTCACATACGTCACCTCATCCAGTCTTCATCGTAACTCTGCAAGGGGAGTAAAATCCTCATTTTATAAATGGGAAAGCTGGGCTCAAAGGTTAAGTAACCTTTCCACATCGAGGCAGAGAGAGAGGGAGGAGGTGACTCCTGCCTGTGCTCCTTCCCCTATACCTTGCTGCCCCCTCCCCTCGGGGGTCCCAGTGTTTACCAGTTTCATCTCTACAATCCCTTGCATCTCCACAATGCTGGTCTCTCCTATGCCACGGTGTATGAACCACATCTGCATTTGATGTGTCTTGGGGTGGGCTCAGATCATACATTAATTGGGCAGGCTGCTCACCTAATCCTATGTCCTGTATGGACAGAGCCACTGCTAAGAGTGGTTTTCTCTGTCAAGTTTATGGCTAATTCTCACTGGGAGGGACAAGGAGGGATAACTGTGTTCAGAGCTGAAGAAAACTGGCAGAGAAGCCCCGGAAGCTAGGAGACAAATCTAATTCTACTTCTGAGTCCCCTGTCCTTTCCACTAGAACCCTGGGGGTCTCTAAAACCAAACCACTGGAGTATTGCTCTAGATCCCTCTAAGGAAGGGAACCAGCCCCTTTACATTTAAATGGGAGTGCTTTAGAAGTGAAGACTGTAAATACTTGAGGAGCTAGAAGACACTCAAACTAGGACAGCTTTGGCAAGGTGCAGTGGCAAAAGCCTGCTGGGGGGCAGCCTCTCACCAGCCTTAATTCAAGGCACAGGTGTGCTAAAAGCACTACAGCTGAGATAGTACATTAGCTTGAGGGTTGGGCGAAAGGTATTGATGGCGGGCAGGACAAGTAACCCTCCTGCACCACCATTTTAGACGTTTTGAGTTTTGCTTTGGGTCATACAGGCTGACCCTGCAAACTCAATACCACGGATCATCTTTAAGTCACAGCCCTCTAGATGGCATAGCTAGGCAAACCATCGGTAAGGTCAGTGGGAGAGCTGGGGAGAGAAAACTTAAATGTTCAAAAGTGTGAGGATAAGAACTCATAAAGCAGAGAAATCCTAGGATCCTGAAGTTCCGCTACCAACACTGGGCCTTCATCCTCGAGACAGGTGTGTATCTGGTGCTAAGCAGTAGCAGATGGGCCCAACACAGTTGTTCAGTGGAGCCCAAAACAAAATGTTCTCAATCCAGAATCTCCACTTCGATTTACAGAATCCTCTCCCATCAGCCCTTCAGCCACTAGGATGTAAGGACTATGAAACACCCAAAACTGACCCATCTCTAACTTTCCACCCACCTCTAGGGCCCCTGGTGCTTGGCCCAGTGTGTATCTAACTATCCCTTTCACGGGGCAATCTTTAGTTCCTGCCCCCACCCATACCAAGCCACCATCTGCATCTCTTTTTCCTTTTCTAAAACGTGTGCCCTACCCAGTGATTCATCTCCCGAACAGCAGAAAGGCCCTCCACAGAGGGGTAAGAAAGGCTGAGTCTCCTATATGAGAAAGGCAAAGAATAAACATCAACTCTGAAACTCTGGACCTGGGTTCCACTGCCCACTAACAGGGAAACATTACTCATTGCTCATTCATCCCAAAAAGGACCATTCTTCAGATTCAAAAATGGGGGAAAAGGTTATTTCAGAGAGGAAGATTCTCCTTGCTCCATCATAGTCCAGGGGTCAGAAAGTCTCCCCTATAAGTCCAGCCTGGAGCTATTAAAAATGGTCAAGGTACACTGGATGGAATTCTGAAGCACAAGGAGCAGCCCCTCACCAGAGGGTCACATGCCCCAGCAAGTCAACTCTTGAGATTCTGGGCTGTGTCCATAGACCTCAGGGCCCCACCCTGAGTAACTGGAGCATCCACCTCCTTTCTGGGAAGGAGGCACCACCACCATGGGTGGAAAGGGATCTGAGGTTAACTAAACCTCTAAAATACAACCAACGTCCAGGATTACAACTAGAAGTGGGAGAGTATCCAGGTTGTTACTCCAAGCGATCAAGACGCATCCCTACTAACATTCCTGCGTGAGAATCCACTGGCTTTGGCCAGGAGAAGATACCAACTGCTTTGGTTACTGGAAAAAGTCAGCAGACACCCAGACAGGCAAAAGGGGGAGGAACAGAGAGATGATCTTATAAAGGAAAATAGGATGGCACTTCCCTCATTCTCACGTCTCTACGCCCATTCATTCTGGCCACAAGGCTACACCTGTAACCACTACCATCATCATCGCTAGTATTTATGGAGCACTTCCTACATGCCGGGCACTTTGCTAAGCATTTTACATGCACTATCTCATTTTAAAAACTCAGGGGCTTCCCTGGTGGCGCAGTGGTTGAGAGTCCGCCTGCTGAGGCAGGGGACACGGGAAAGGATAAATTTTTCGGGCTTCCCTGGTGGCGCAGTGGTTGAGAGTCTGGCTGCCTAGGCAGGGGACACGGGTTCGTGCCCCGGTCCGGGAAGATCCCACATGCTGCGGAGCGGCTGGGCCCGTGAGCCATGGCCACTGAGCCTGCGCGTCCGGAGCCTGTGCTCCGCAACGGGAGAGGCCACAACAGTGAGAGGCCCGCGTACCGTGAAAAAAAAAAAAAAAAAAAAAACAATAAAAAACTCAGGAGATGGGTAGTGTTTTCATCTCTGTTTACAGATGAAGAAGCAAGCTGTGGCTGAATCAAGTGAGGCTCTGCCTCAAAGTCACGCAGCCACGAAGTGGCAAAGCTGATATGACTGGCTTCAGCTGCCATGCGCTTACCGGTGATCTGATTCTGCCCCATCTTATCTGAGCACCTACTGTTGAGGACTGGAAATAACAAAGGAAGAATCTCCTCCGAAGATGGTCAAGAAACACACATGTGCTCTTGGAGCTGTAAAGAAGGGTCAGGGCTTAGTCCAAGGGAGAGCATCAGAAGGGCACCCTCGGTAGGCAGAATAATGTGATTCCAATCCAAAGAGGGAAAAAACCTTGACGCCTTGGAGAAAACAGGAAAGAGTCCCTTCTGGCTGGAGCAGAACCTTCACGAGGGGGAAAAGGAAAAGATGGAGCTGGAGCACTGGGCCTGGGGCAGGAGTGAAAGACGCAGGCCACACGGAGGAGCTGGCATCTACCCTGGGGTCACAGGCAGTTTTTAAGCAGGGGAGTGGTGTGATCAGATTTGTGTTTTAGCAAAACAAGGTTGCAGTGAGACAAATGGAACTGAAAAAGCAAGAGGTTGGCAGCAAGGACACAATAAGTAACGTATTACAGCTGTCCAGGGCACGTGGTGAAGAATGGACTAGATACTACTGGGGATGGGGATGGAGATGATGGGGGAAGAGACAGTCATGAATTACACGTACAGGGAGAAGGAGCGGCTGGCTAGTCATAGGAAAACCCTCTGGCTCTGCACGGCACACGGGAATGTATGAGCATTCAGTGAGTACAGGGGTTTTAGGGGCCCTATTCCCCTACATGTGCACCAACATCCTCCCACCCACCCTTCCCTTCCAACAGGGACCAAAGCTGCCCACCCCCTCCAGCCTCTCCACAACCATGCAGGAACACGGCTCCTTTGCTTCCAGTTGTAGCCACCAACTCACACATCACTAACTGCCTCTGTCCGGACCACGTGCAGCTCCACGGTCCTGGCATGCTGAGACCAGACGTTATTTGCCAGAGCAGCTCCGTCCTGCACTGATCTTGCACAATGGGCCAGCCCCAGATGCCAGGGCCCCGTGCTTCACAGTGTCGGCCAAAGGTGTGCAGCTGAGAGCTCGGGGAACGGCCCGGGCTAAGAAGCAGGCCAGAGGGGATGGATTTGATAGATGAGCTTCCCAGGGCCGGCTAGGGCGTTACTCTGGAGAACCAGTCCTCAGACAGGCACCTGGGCCTTAAGCACAGTTCCGACAGGCTGGATAGTTACCACGACTGCGATACGGGGGCAGTATCGCAGTACCCCAGGAGCGTCCAGGCTTCCGGGCCACGCCCGACTCTGGCTGGCTGTGTTGTGACTATGTGCCACGGGGAATAAGGGAAAGTCATGGGCACATGTGCAGACCAGCGCTTGAGAAACAGCTCAGAGCACCAGCCTTCTTCAGAATGTTCCCACATGTGTGCTTGGCACGCAATTCAATAGCAAGAGAGGTGGATTTCTGCTGCCTTTTTGAGCTGAAGGATAGAAGGGGACATGGTAGGGAACTACTCTATTTAGAGACTGACAATGGCTGGTCTCAAGCAGGCACAGCAATTCATCAGGCTGTTTCAAGCTATTTTTCAGTGACCCCTTGACCAGCCCCAGCTTTCCACAGGAACTTCCTTTTCATCTCTTCTTTGGATGCTCTACCCCCTTCCCACCTCACTCACGCTGCTGAGGAAAAGTCTTCTTACAGCCAAGCTTCCTGTGATTAAAACAGAAAAGCCGGTGCCACCTTGCTGGCCAGAGCCCCCAGCGTGTGTTTGCCAGACACCTTGCTATCGGTAGCATCCTAAAATATGACTATTTCAAAAGACGTCCATCCACTTGGGCACCTATAGCCATTGCCATCTTGTGCAAATTAAGCCCAGATACACAGCTGGGACTCCAGCCCTGAGCTCATCCAGACACAGATGGCACCAGCAGGAGACAGAAAGCCAAAGGCAGAGCCCCCCTGCAGCCACTTTCCTTATTAAAAAAACATCTCCAACACCCGCCTGCCCTGAATACTCCCACCATCCTGGCTCAAAGTGACTGAGGACAGATGCCAGATCTCTGTCAGGCCTCGGACACACCCAGCTACAAACTAGATAAAAATAATCACAAAAGAGTCAGCACCTCAGACCGTTGATGATTTTGTCAACAAAGAGTCATTCTTCTTTCTTGGCGTGTGGGTGCAGGGTGCTGCTATATCACCGGCTCCCCAGAACCTTGTATCCCCAGCTCTGCCACCAGAGTTCCCGGGCAGGCACGGGAGGTTGACTTTCAAAATGGCACAACAACATCTCCCATCTTATACGCTTCCTCCAGTGGGACCCTGACACCCCTCCCACTGAAAGGTGGGTCTACTTCGCCTCTGGGTGAATCTGGGTGGGCCTGAGACTCACTTTAACTGCCAGGATGCAGAGGAAGTGACACTGTGGGACTTCCAAGCCAGGCCAGAAGAGATGATGCAGCTTGTTCACCAGATCACCTGTGCTTGAAGCCTTGAGCCACCACCTAAGTAGCCCGAGAGCCCTGAGACAGCCACGCTCAGGGAGGAGCGACACACGGGCAACCCCACCAGCCATCCTAGCCTTGAAGTCCTCCCAGCCCAGGCACCAGACATGTACACAAACAAGCCTTTCAGAGGATTCCTGTCTCCATCTGTGGCCTCACCCAGAGCCTTCACATCTTCCCAGCTGAGGCTCCAGACGCTGAGAAGCAGGAACAAGCCATTCCTACTGAGCCTTTTCCAAATCCCTGACGCCAAATCCCCACGAGCATAATGAAATGGCTCTTGTTTGGGGTGGTTTGTTCCGAGGCAATAGGAATGGAAACAGTTGGTGACATACTTGTGAGTCTATTCTCATATCTGCCGCCACCAAAGAAGCAGCTGCTCTTGGAAACAGAATTTGAAGAAAAGGACAAGCTCCCTTTTATTGAGCATTTACTTTGTGCCAGGCATTGTGTTAAGGGCTTACGTGCATAAGTTCACTTAATGCTCATTACAGTGCTATGAGTTAAAGGTAGGATTATCCCCATTTGACAGAAGAAGAAATGGGCTCAGAGGTTGAGGACCTTGCCCAAAGCCAGATCTGCCTGACTCAGAGGCCCTAACACTGTACCACACTCTGCTCTCCAGCCACATAGAGACAGGAGCTGTATCTACAGGGAAGGCTCAACTACTTGGGAGCCTGGCTTTCCTGTTCAGTAGCCCAGGTCTGGGAATTCCCTAAAGAACCCAGGTGACAGGGACACAGTGTCAACAAACACTTGGCCTTGTCTGAGCTGGGACAGGCCCCTTCCCTGGAAAGTCATTGCTGTGGCCCCACCACCCTGTTACCAGTTCCCCCTGAATCCCACTCCTTCTTCTCCTAACTCCTCCATCAACGCCTTCCAGAGAATTCTGACTTCTGCAGACACCATCTCATATTCCCTTGGCACACTATTCCACACCGCTTCATACTGTTCTGGTTGTTTGGGTGTGTTTACACAGTATGGCTCCTGAGGATGGGAAGAACGTGGTGGAAGAGACATCTATGTTGGCCCGTGATAAAGTGACCTGTCATATTGCCTACAGCATGTTTATAATAGCAGACACTTCCATTTCTCAGAAGGATCTGTTGGGTTGAGATTCATCACCTAGGCACAATGCAAACACTCGAGGCTCTGTGACCTGCACTTCACCCAGGGCATCAAAGGGGAGAAAGGATTTGAGGGCGGAGGAGGAAGCAGCACGCCCACCGCAGACACCCATCACCATCACCTTGCAAGCAAGAAATCCCCAAGCGCAAAGGCTCAACACAGTGGGACTTGCCACTTTGAACCACAAGTCCTTAATCGTCCTGGAAAGCTAAGAAACACAGATTAAAGTTTCCTGTGAGTTATCCCTCAACCTCTCTGCCTAAGAGTAGAGAGTGACCAACCTCCAGGCCTCCGCAGGTCAGACTATCTTTGTTCTGACTCACCGTCTTCCTCACTATGCTATGGACGTCCTTCCTAGTACCTTCCTTCCACCTCCGTGCCCACTGGGCTGGGTGAGACAAGGTGTGTGCCTGCACCTTTCTAGCCTACCTCCAAAAAGTACTCTACAAATCCCACTCCCTGTGGGATGGAGTTGAGGATCTTACTAGGGCTGGGAAAACTCAAGACCACACAGATTCTCAAGGTGGTACAGCTCAAGTTTCCAGGGGAAAGCCGGTCTGTTCCTTCCATCCCTGCTACCTGGGAAGGTGCGCATATTGGGCACAGCCAGAAACTGCTGGGAATAAGCTCAAGTGCCTTATTTGCTGTACTTAAGGGGCGTCCTTCCTTTTTCCTGAGCGGGGACGTTCTTACTCTTCCCAGAAGGTCATTATGGTTGACTTTCCCATCTCAGCCGCTCCTCCTATATACTACATATCAAATCGAGCACCAGAAAGCTTATGAGGGGCCTAAAGTTGACCAGATTCATGATCCATCCAACCTAGAGCCATGCATATAAAGCCAGACTCACATGTTGGAATCACAGGGCAGACATGTGTTCATTGCAGGGAGGATCCTAAAGTAAATCTAACTTAGGTGGATGTGACTTATTTTGTCAGGCACCGGAGGGCTCACAGCAACACTTCTTTTTTTTTTTTGTTTGCGGTACGCGAGCCTTCACATCTTCCCAGCTGAGGCTCCAGACGCTGAGAAGCAGGAACAAGCCATTCCTACTGAGCCTTTTCCAAATCCCTGACGCCAAATCCCCACGAGCATAATGAAATGGCTCTTGTTTGGGGTGGTTTGTTCCGAGGCAATAGGAATGGAAACAGTTGGTGACATACTTGTGAGTCTATTCTCATATCTGCCGCCACCAAAGAAGCAGCTGCTCTTGGAAACAGAATTTGAAGAAAAGGACAAGCTCCCTTTTATTGAGCATTTACTTTGTGCCAGGCATTGTGTTAAGGGCTTACGTGCATAAGTTCACTTAATGCTCATTACAGTGCTATGAGTTAAAGGTAGGATTATCCCCATTTGACAGAAGAAGAAATGGGCTCAGAGGTTGAGGACCTTGCCCAAAGCCAGATCTGCCTGACTCAGAGGCCCTAACACTGTACCACACTCTGCTCTCCAGCCACATAGAGACAGGAGCTGTATCTACAGGGAAGGCTCAACTACTTGGGAGCCTGGCTTTCCTGTTCAGTAGCCCAGGTCTGGGAATTCCCTAAAGAACCCAGGTGACAGGGACACAGTGTCAACAAACACTTGGCCTTGTCTGAGCTGGGACAGGCCCCTTCCCTGGAAAGTCATTGCTGTGGCCCCACCACCCTGTTACCAGTTCCCCCTGAATCCCACTCCTTCTTCTCCTAACTCCTCCATCAACGCCTTCCAGAGAATTCTGACTTCTGCAGACACCATCTCATATTCCCTTGGCACACTATTCCACACCGCTTCATACTGTTCTGGTTGTTTGGGTGTGTTTACACAGTATGGCTCCTGAGGATGGGAAGAACGTGGTGGAAGAGACATCTATGTTGGCCCGTGATAAAGTGACCTGTCATATTGCCTACAGCATGTTTATAATAGCAGACACTTCCATTTCTCAGAAGGATCTGTTGGGTTGAGATTCATCACCTAGGCACAATGCAAACACTCGAGGCTCTGTGACCTGCACTTCACCCAGGGCATCAAAGGGGAGAAAGGATTTGAGGGCGGAGGAGGAAGCAGCACGCCCACCGCAGACACCCATCACCATCACCTTGCAAGCAAGAAATCCCCAAGCGCAAAGGCTCAACACAGTGGGACTTGCCACTTTGAACCACAAGTCCTTAATCGTCCTGGAAAGCTAAGAAACACAGATTAAAGTTTCCTGTGAGTTATCCCTCAACCTCTCTGCCTAAGAGTAGAGAGTGACCAACCTCCAGGCCTCCGCAGGTCAGACTATCTTTGTTCTGACTCACCGTCTTCCTCACTATGCTATGGACGTCCTTCCTAGTACCTTCCTTCCACCTCCGTGCCCACTGGGCTGGGTGAGACAAGGTGTGTGCCTGCACCTTTCTAGCCTACCTCCAAAAAGTACTCTACAAATCCCACTCCCTGTGGGATGGAGTTGAGGATCTTACTAGGGCTGGGAAAACTCAAGACCACACAGATTCTCAAGGTGGTACAGCTCAAGTTTCCAGGGGAAAGCCGGTCTGTTCCTTCCATCCCTGCTACCTGGGAAGGTGCGCATATTGGGCACAGCCAGAAACTGCTGGGAATAAGCTCAAGTGCCTTATTTGCTGTACTTAAGGGGCGTCCTTCCTTTTTCCTGAGCGGGGACATTCTTACTCTTCCCAGAAGGTCATTATGGTTGACTTTCCCATCTCAGCCACTCCTCCTATATACTACATATCAAATCGAGCACCAGAAAGCTTATGAGGGGCCTAAAGTTGACCAGATTCATGATCCATCCAACCTAGAGCCATGCATATAAAGCCAGACTCACATGTTGGAATCACAGGGCAGACATGTGTTCATTGCAGGGAGGATCCTAAAGTAAATCTAACTTAGGTGGATGTGACTTATTTTGTCAGGCACCGGAGGGCTCACAGCAACACTTCTTTTTTTTTTTTGTTTGCGGTACGCGGGCCTCTCACTATTGTGGTCTCTCCCTGTTGCGGAGCACAGGCTCTGGACGCGCAGGCTCAGCAGCCATGGCTCAGGGGCCCAGCCGCTCCGCGGCATGTGGGATCCTCCCGGACCAGGGCATGAACCCGTGTCCCCTGCATCGGCAGGCGGACTCTCAACCACTGCGCCACCAGGGAAGCCCAGCAACACTTCTTAAATCCTTCTTTTGTCTCCCACTCATTGCCCTTACACAAAGAAGCTCACAAATTTCCTGCTTTGAATTCCTTTTTAAAAAGTGTTTCTGTCGGGCTGAATGTGTAGGCTTCTAGTCCTTGTCCCCTCTCCTTTCCTCCCATCACAAAAGCTCAAAAGTAGTAGTAGCAACAGAGTCGAAATTCTCTTTGTGAGGCAGACAGGAAAAGGGAACAGCTGGGAAGCTTTGCTCATAAGAGTTTGGGTGCTGTTCCCCCAGCAATCAATCCAAATCAGAGAACTAAGGAATGAATGGTGAAAAGTCAAATTTCTTTTTCATAGCGTTAATCTAAAAATATAAGTGGGCACCACAAAACATGCCTAGCGGTCTGTCCTCCTTGGGGCATGGAATTGCCACACTGGTCCAACACGGTCCATCTGGTTACAAACTCAGCTGCAAAAGCAATACCCCAGGAAGGCCTGCTCACCTCCCAGATGATGCGGAGCTAAGCGTCATGGCATCTGAAAAACCACGAAGGGCTCTGCCATTAACAAATGTGTCCAAACCCTTTCTGAATGTTTACATTACTCTTCCGGTTAGAAATTTTTAAATTCCATAAACCAGCATCTGTGAATTTATCTGAAATCTATACATACGTCCCTTGTTTAACCAAAAACAAAACCACAACACAAACACAGGCAAAAACAAGAGTCAATGAAGCAGAAACTTCTGTTATGGCCCAACTTTTGCACAGCTGTACGTAAGCATAATTTTGGTTCAGGGCCAACACTAACAAGAAGCAAAGCTGAGGTAGGCTACACAATGACAGCTGAGGTTCATGTTGTGCTTCTGGAGGGGGAAAGGAGAAATGAGGAACTAGCTCTCAGCTCCTGTGCATTTTAGGACCTCAGGTCTAGAGGTGTCAGAGGCCCCTGAGCTGGAACAGTGAAGGATCCCCTCCCTGCAATTCTAGATGCGGGGATGATCTGCCCGACAAATGCCCAGGATTCAAGTTCAGGCACCACCATTCTCTAGCTCTATTCTTGTGCAAGGCAGTAAACCTCTCTGAACCCCATTTTCCTCTAGTGTAAAATGGGGGTTATCACCACCTCTGCCTGGAGTACCTTAGATACTGTTCCAAACAAAATTCTATAGCACCAAATACAAAATGTGATTATTCTTCATCCTATCTCTAAGAACACTGGGGAGCGCCATTTATTGCTTCACCATGAATAATAAGCTAAGGGGGAAAATCAGATAATGCCACATTACACTAATAATCTTAAATCAACTGAGAGAAGTTTTATGGGAAAAATTTAAGTTGATTTTCCATTACCATCCATGGGACTTGATGGGGCATCCTTCCTTGTCACTAGCTGCTATGCACATGGGACAGACAAATAATTTAATCCAAATAATTAGAAAGGGTAGGTCTCCTATGGTGGGGAGGGGAGCGGGGAGAGAAGAACCTCCAGTGGCAGGGAGATTGTTACTGATCCACCCCCGGGACTCCTATCCCTAAGCTCAGGTAGCCAGGAGTTGACTGCTTAAGATATAAAAATATTTTTCAATCTGATTAAAAAATGGGCAGTGGACCTGAATAGAAATTTTTCCTAAGAAGATATACAGAGAGCCAACAGGCACATGAAAAGGTGTTCAACATCACTAATATCAGGGAATTGCAAATTAACACCACAATGAGATATGACCTCACACCTGTTAGAATGGCTATTATCAAAAAGACAAGAAACAAATGTTGGTGAGGATGTGGAGAAAAGGGAACCCTTGGGCACTGTTGGTGGAATGTAAATCAGTGCAGCCACTATGGAAAACAGTATGGAGGCTCCTCAAAAAATTAAAAAATAGAACTACCAGGGCTTCCCTGGTGGCGCAGTGGTTGAGAGTCCGCCTGCCGACGCAGGGGACACGGGTTCGTGCCCCGGTCCGGGAAGACCCCACATGCCGCGGA
>NC_041224.1:151384289-151433259 GCF_002837175.3 Physeter macrocephalus
CCCCGCGGCGCGGAGCGGCTGGGCCCGTGAGCCACGGCCGCTGAGCCTGCGCGTCCGGAGCCTGTGCTCCGCGGCGGGAGGGGCCACAACCGTGAGAGGCCCGCGTACCGCAAAAAAAAAAAAAAAAAAGAACTACCATATGATCCAGCAATCCCAATTCTGGGTATATATCCAAAGGAGATGAAATCACTATCTAGAAGAGATATCTCCACTCCCATGTTCATTACAGTGTTATTCACAATAGGCAAGATACATAAAAAACTAAATGTCCATCTACGGATGAATGCACAAAGATGAGGTGTGTATGTATACACACACACACACACACACACACACACACACACACACACTGGAATATTATTCAGCCATAAAAAAAAAAGGAAATCCTGCCATGTGTGACACCATGGATAAACCTTGAGGGCATTACACTAAATGAAATAAATCAGAGAAAGACAAATACTGTACCATCTCACTTACATGTGGAATCTTAAAAAGCCAAAGTCATAGAAACAGAGTAGAAAGGTGGTTGCCAGGGGCTGAGACATGGGAGAAATGAGAAGGGTACAAACTTCCAGTTACAAGATGAATAAGTTCTGGGGATGTAATGTACAGTATGGTGACTCTAGTTAACAGCACTGTATTATATACTTGAAAGTTGCTAGGAGAATAAATCTTAAACATTCTCACCATACAAAAACATGGTAGTTATGAGAGGTGATGGATGTGTTAACTACCCCTAAAGTGGTGATTGTTTCGCAGTATATATGTGTGACATCACATTGTGCACCTTAAACGTACACAATGTTATATGTCAATTATATCTCAGTAAAGCTGAGGAAAAAAAAGAAGCAAAATGCTTCTACTGGTTTTTTTTTCCTGAAAATTCAACTACCTAGAAGAGCAGTGAATACTGTTATCCTTCTATATAACACAGTGAAGAAAATGAGCAAGTTCATGTTGGCAAGCAGTGTCTAGAGCCTCGTGCCACCACTGTCTACCATACTGTGGACTGGCTGGAAAGCCAGGCAGAGTATCCGGCCATTGTCAGGGTCTGGGGGTGGCTGAGAGAAAGAACACAGCCACAAGACTCAGCAACCCCGAGAGCGTGGCTTTAGGCAAGCCACTCAATTTCTCCAGGTCACAACCGAAGGCTCCTTTAAGCTCTAACCTTACCAATAAACACAAGAGAAAATCAGAATCACTGGAAACTGAAGACTATCAACTATTTTCCCCAGCCATGCCGCTTTCCCCTTCCTCTGGGATTCTGAAGGTTAACAGAATGCAGAAACAAAAAAATATAGAAGTGTCCAGACAGCAATGTGCACTACGGCTAAAAGGGCAGGAGAAGGTGAGGTATATTGAGCAAATGAGCAAATCATATATAACCATTAAAAAAGCCAGATTCGCACAGCGGAATCTGGGATAACTTCTTGTCTTTTTTCAATCATCCTTCTTCCTGTTACACTGCCTTATCAGACAAATCAGGTTGCAGAAGTCTCAAGGATTTGCAGGGAGAGGTCTGAGCTACAAGACCCATCACTGCCAGGGCCCTGCAGCCCCACTGGTGTGGCGACAGGCCTCGCCCCTGCCTCACCCACAACCGTGCTCCCAGGGATGGGTAGACAGACGCAGCCTTCAGAGGTGGGCGATTCCAGAGGCAAACAGCAGGCTTCTGACTTTCCCAGCAACTCCAAGGAACCCCTTCCTTAGGGTCCCAAGCTCCTGAAAAGTTTATGAAATGAATATATAAAAGCCAGGGCTGGACAAGAGCAAAGGCAGCTCACTCAGTAAAGGAGTTTGAGTCCATCCAGAAAGGAACTAGGGACAGAAAAGGCAAGATTTCATAGCGAAATTGGAATTTCTGCCAAAACATCTGAACTGCCATATGCAAGTCCTGTGTTAGGCAGGATTCGAGGGATGGGGGAGGTAGGGAGCAGGGAAAGGTGGAGAAGGAAAAACAACACCTCTGCTGTCAAGAATCCTAGTTGCGGGGGAGGGATAAATTAGGCGGTTGGGATTAACATATATGCACTACTATATATAAAACAGATAACCAACAAGGACCTACTGTATAGCACAGGGAACTATACTCAATATTTTGTAATAACCTGTAAGGGAAAAGAATCTGCAAAAGAATATATATATATATATATATATATATGTATATTCTGTATACCTGTAACTAACCACGACATTGTAAATCAACTATACTTCAATAAAATTTTTTTGAAAAGGAAAAAAAAAATAAATTCTTCAAGCTCAAGGCTTAAGATATATATACTTTACTATATGTAAATGTTATGCTTTAATAAAAAATTAAAACACTAAGAAAGAAACAAACACCAAAAAAAAAGAATTCTGTTGGGATTCTTGTTTTCACAAAAAAAAAAAAATTGTTAAAGGAGACCAAAAAACCCCTTAATTTCCTTTGCTTCTAAGAAATAAATTTAGGGTAGGAAGGAGACTGACTTTTCTTCATATTTCAATTGTACTATTTAGACCATGTGTATGCAATGCATTTTGTACTGTAAAAATCTATAGTGCAGGGGAATTCCGTGGAAGTCCAGTGGTCAGGACTCTGCACTTTCACTGCCGAGGAACTAAGATCCCACAAGCTGCGCAGCATGGCCAAAAAAAAAAAAGCTTATAGTGCAATTGGAGAAAATATGACTAAAATATTGAAAATGCAAGTATAGGGCTTCCCTGGTGGTGCAATGGTTGAGAGTCCGCCTGCTGATGCAGGGAACACGGGTTCGTGCCCCGGTCCGGGAAGATCCCACATGCCGCGGAGCGGCTGGGCGCGTGGGCCATGGCCGCTGAGCCTGCGCGTCCGGAGCCTGTGCTCCGCAACGGGAGAGGCCACAGCAGTGAGAGGCCCGCGTACTGAAAAAAGAAAAAAAAAATGCAAGTATAAGACAAGTTATACTCAAAAGTACAAGATCACAAATTGTGGATGTAAATACTGAGGGAATAAATATAGCTGCTGGAATTACAATACTATTGATCGCTAGATATATGGACAACTTACTATGTGCCAGGCACTGCTAAGAGCTGCACCTAGATGATTTTATTTAATCCTTACTTCTACCCTGTAAAATGAAAGAGGTGGGATTATGATTATTCCCATTTTACTTTTACAGAAACTAAGCAAGTACATCCTTTTCTGAAGGTCCCAGCTAGCAACAGAGCCAGGACTCAAACCCAGTGTCACCCAGAACTCACGTGGGTTCATCCCCAGCAGAAAACGGGGTTTACATCTCAAGTGTGGGCTCTAAAGGAGGAGAGTTTGGGCATTGTTTGGAGCTCTGGGGGACACTGGGAGGTAAGGGGGTTCATGCATGGGAAAAGGCACAGGGCTGGAATCTGTGATGATCAAAACCACAAACATTTCTTGAGAACCTTTTAAGGGCTGGGCACACCCAGATTTGGAAATAAAGCCGCAATACAGAGAAGGAAAAGAGACAATCACACTCCATTCTCCTTCCAAAAAAAGACAATAATACTCAAAATAAAATCTCTGAATATTCCAGAGTCTTAAAAGAGACTGTGCCACAAGAATGTTAAGTTGATTTGGGGAACCCAGTAGGGGGATCTGAGAAAGGGCATTCTCTTTGACCCTGGCAGCAGACAAGGGAGCGACAGAAATATACTGCCTTCCTCCTGGGGCAAAAGCATTTTAATTATCAGCTGAGAGGCCAGCAGAGCCATAAAACTGGCCAGCTGTCCCATGCAATCAGGCCAAAGGCCATAACAAGAGGAGGCAGCATTTCTCAGGGGGCCGAGCATACGCGAGTTAAGGCTGGGTCCAGAGAGAGCAAGAGGCCCACGCACAGTAGGAAGGAGCTGCAGGGGATCGATGCCTTTCTGTGGCTTCCGCCGAAACAAATCTTCCCATCCATAAAACTACCCCTGGCTGACTCAGGAGAAGGCAGCTCAGTGCTGCCTAAAATCCCCATACTACTTTCAAAAGGGAAACCCAACTATACCCTGGGTACACCTAAAAGAACAAGGGATAGAAAGAGGGGGGGAAAGGGGTGGCCCCTTCACTGAATGTGGTTCCTGGGTGATACCTGCTAGACATCACTTCATGCCATCTTAAAACAGCACTGCTCTCTTCTGTCTTCTCCACATTTTACAGATGAGAACCCTGGTGCTCCAAGAGGCGTGCCCCATGTCAGGGACTCAAGAAGTAGTTTAAATCCCAGTCTCTGACTCCCAAGCCGGTGTTCCTTCCATCAGACCACAGTGGCTCCCGATGCTAAGCTTAAGGGGGAAATGCTTCCTTCTCAAATCAAAACCTCCAAGTTTCCCACAGAGAGCAAAAATCCCAGGGAAGTCAGAAGAGAAGGGGACGCGTGATCTACAGCTTTAATGCCTCGTTTCTGTGTCTCACGGCCACGTCTAGTGCACTGCTCAGGCAACAGCCTCCCGCTATTCTGTGGGTGAGTGGGCACAAAGGCACACGATTGGAACCGTCTGAAAAAGGCTTACGTTGATTCAGAGAACTGAGTGGGAAAGCAGCAGCAGGGCTCTGAGACACCAGGATGCCCCTCGCTTAGCTCCAAGGACAGAAGTGGCATTTGACTAACTGCGCCCTGCTTCCAGGATGAAGGCTGCCCTTGGTGTATTGTGAGTCCCCGTCATGATTCATGTGACCGGAGTATCTTGTCTCGGCAAGGCCATCTGTCACGCCCCGGGGAGCCAAGGGGGAAGGGAGCACCTGTGGGCTCCTGTCAGCTGTTTCCCCGCAGAACCGCTTGGTGAAGACTCCCCATCAGAAGCTTTGGCCCCTGCAGTGAAGCCAGGAAGCGGGGAGCCTGGGTGCACTGTAGCCTGACACACAGACTCAGAGAGACCGTGTGGTCATCACGCACTCCCAAACACACACTTTCACACTTCAGGTCACGTCATGTCAGTCCTGGGAGGGAAGGACTTCAGGGACCGTCTCGTCCAAACCTCTCATGTCATAGATGAGGAATCTGAGGCCCAGAGAGATCACCAGACGTGCCTGGGAGCACCCAGCCGGTGCTCTGCCCCCATCCTCTTCTTACCCAGATGCCCAATTAAAATGTTCTCCTTTCTTCATAACCTTCTCTGAGTCTTAGATTAATAAAACTGTAACCCTCTTCCCCCAAAATGAGCCTACACACATTTTGTACAGCTCCTTGCTTAATAAGAGGAGTACGTGTGGTTCGACAGGAAGCCCATGGGGGTCCTGACAGGGACTCCAAGGTAAAGAGATGGGTGATTTGGGGAAGAAGTTACATTTTTCTCTTGCCTCAACCAGACCGCTGTCACCACTCTGTGTCCCAGTTTCCCCATCCATAAGTGACCCTGAGCTACCTCACGGGAATGAGGGAAAGCACCAAGTCAGGAATGGAAAATTTTCCAAGAGCCGTGGACGAAAGGAGACACAGGCAGGCTCTTGTCTCCTTTGAGATCCCGAAGCACAAATCTTGACCCTGAGCGATGACAGTGCCAAAGGCCACCTGCGAAAAGGGGAGATCGCTACTTAGTTGTTACCAAATTTGTTTGGGGAGGATTGTGGGGAAGGGAAGACATAATAATTTACCTGACTTTCAATCGTGGCTCAAATCAGAGGAAACGGAGGTAACGGGGAAGAGACTAAAGACTCATGTGGACATTAGAGCCCGTACACCTTGCAAAGCCCTTCTTGCCCTGAACCCAACCCCTCACTCTGGCTGTTTTTCCCAAGCTCAAGGCTCAATCACAGTCCAGAAATACCTACCAAGATCCTTCACACAACACAATCCTCTGCTCCAACTCCAACACAGGCTTTCTAGGTGTCTAAATGCTGCCCAGGGCCCCAAGCTTCTCCCTGCCCCTGAGTAAGCTGCAGAGAAGTCCCCAGAGTCACCAGAGGAAGGAAAGGTAGGCAGCTTCCCCAAGCAAGCTGGGGAGAATGAGGGCAAATGTTCCACGAAGAGGGCAGTTACCCTCATGAATCCTTAGAAGGGGTCCCTCAGCCCCACAAACTTTGGGAAAGGGCTGAGGCAAGAGAATCCAGGGGGATCGTCCAGGGCACCATCGCCTCCTGGAGAGCCACGCTCGCACTGGGCATTTGTGTGCTGGTTTTAGGTCCTTCTCCGTGACCCCACGGGGAACTCCTCGAGGGCAGGGACCGTGTCTGGTTTTGCTTCCTGTTATAGTCCCAACACCAAGCGCTCAAAATGACACACAGATGAGAACCATTCTCGGCACAGGAGACAGCCACGGCCAAGCGAAAGGGGGAAAGCAAGGCTCCCAGGCAAAGTTAAAGAAGTGAGAGGTGCAATGAAGCCTGCAGGTCAGACCTCCTGGCCTCGCCAGCTTCTCCTGCTGAGTCACCTGACTGGTTATTTGCCTCATTTCAGCTTTATTCACTTATGTATTTATTTTGATGTGCAGAACGTGTCTCTGTACTCAGGGAAAATGCTACCCATCAACTGAACACAATACTTTGGGACATGCCTAGTGCCTGTTGGCCAACCTTAGGTATAGCCTCCTGTAACCAAAGGAGAAATCTAATTCATTGAGTGACTGCTTGTACACTTTTGCCAGGAAAAACTCTCAAAACATGTCTGACATCCTCCAACTCTCTGTGCAAGGGAACTTGTAGCAAAGAACCACGAAGAGCAGAAATGGGGAGAATACTGGGGAGAGAGACTTGGCAGTACCTGAGCCAGGTACTGTTGGAAGTATCTCATTTGGGGATGCGTTCATGAGGCACAGAAAAAGTCATTTATGCACCTCTCGAAAAGAACTGGGAATTGGGTGCTCTGGCTGATACTTTGCTGCCTGCTAGATCTACCCTGGGAATGTCGTATAGTTTATCTCATTCTCCTATAGGAAAATAACAGCTACTCCTCATTCTTGTCTAGGTAAGTCCTTTCTGCCATATGGCTCCTTGCCAGGATGCCTGTGCCTTAGCGGCTGCATCCCTCAAGAAGGAATGGGTTCCACCTCAGTGTACAGCAGTCAGGACACTAGGGCGTGGATTCAGTGGGTCACAGAGCTCCACAAGCCTCACAGCAGGCAAAGCCTCAGCCTGGAGAAATTCTGCACAGGAAACGCAGTCAGGGGCTGTGGCCAGTATCCGGTCAGGGGGCACTCCAGGGCTTAGAAGGTGATAGCCAGCCTGATGCCAAGGGCGAGATGGGCGCTCTGTCCTCCTCACACTTTAAGAAAGCAGGTCTTCCGCTTCCTTACCTTGGGAACTTTGAGAGAAGGCTGGAGAAAGGCACAAAGCACATGTGAGCACAGAACTGGGTGGCAGGGGGGTGCTCCCAGGCATCCAGTTGCAAGAGGATCAGCCAATTGAACAATTCAACAAAACTGGAATGGATGTGGTGAGGAGCAGGGCAAGGAATTCACAGCTGGGAACAAAAGGAGAGCTGAGGTTGGAGGGGACAGACAGGCAGTGGACCCAGGTGACGGGGGGAGTGGTCTGCTCCTGCAGCACCTGGCAGCCTGCACCTGGCCACAGGGGAGACATCGGCCAGGGAGAGTTATTTGGGCCTGGCATCCAGGAAGGGTGTGGGGAAAGAAGAGGGCAGGGGCGTTAGACGTTGGAAACGAATGCCCTGTAAAAAATGCCACACTTGGCACCTGAAACAGGTTGACATTAGGAAGGGTCAAGGGCCTGGAGATTATGAGGATGAAGAGCAACTTGCATGCGAGTGAGGCACGAGGGATGTCCTCCAACAAGACAAGGGGAATCTTTACCCTTCGAGATCCTGCAAGTAGACCAATTCAAGTGATACTTTCTTCACTCGTTCATTCATTCATTCATTCGTGTACCTGGAAGCCAAAGACACAAAATCTATTTGGAGATGTAGCGGATGCTCCTGACAGCAGAGCCAACAAAGAGAGGAGGCCAGGGGATGCAACAGGGCAGCGGGCTGCAGGCCAGCACAGTGTTTCCATCTTTCCTTCGATGGCCTGTGCTGGGTAGAGCCTGCACTCACTTCACCATCATGCCCACCAAGCCCTACAGCATTACACCAGCTGCTTCCAAGACTATGGGCCCTGAATGGAAGGCATCTGAGCTTGCAACCACTGGACTAGCGGCTCTGGTCCCTTGTGCCCCTAGTATTCTTCTACATACTATCAGGTCATCTAGATTTAGCACCAAATGACTACTTAGCAGTGACTCCAGTGACAGGCCAGTGGGAAGGAGAAGTGGCCAGGTTTGAGTTGAGCACAGGAAAGTGAGTAGGGTAAGGACAGGCAGAGAGATGAGGCAAGGGTACTCCTGAAAGCAAGGTTATTCCCGTAGCAACAGTAAGTGTGATGAGGGCCCAGTGGTTGGGAAGTAGTACACAGTATATTCCAGGGGAAGGAGGAAACCTACTTGGCTTAAGGGGGAAGTGCCTTCAGAGGAAGAAGAGGGCGATAAGGCAGCAAAGACCCATGAGAAGTTTACGTAGACATTTGAAAAGAGGAAGGCAGGGATGGCTAGTCCCAAACCAAATACAGTTCACCGCTCACCTCTGCCCTTTCGGCTATGAAATTAAGAATGAGTTCATCACACGTCAATGAAATGTGGATGCTCCCTGTGCACAGAGGAATATTATTCCTAATTATATAAAACTAAAGCACTACAGGGTCATGCAAAATAAACAGGGGGGCAGTGAAACACCCTAGCTGCCCTACTGCAGAGTGCCAGCAGCAGTGCAGCCATGAGGAGTCAGACCTGGGCCCAACAACTGGTCTTAGGACTGACAGTGAGAGCCTAGAGCACTGGCTGCCCACCCTGAGCCTCCACTTCCTCCTTTGTAAAATAAAGACATTCACAGTCTTTACTCTGCAGGGCTGCTGTGAGAATTAGATGGGAAGCCACATAAAATGCTTAAGACAGTGCCTGACCTAAAGAGCGCACTCAATAAGCATTAGTTGCTTCTTGTTGTTATTATTATATAGGGGTTTGGTGGTTGTTATTATTATTACTATTATTATTATTTAGGGCTTTGGTTATGATGATGATGATCATTATACAGGGGTTTGGTTTAGTTAATATACTGTATCTAAATAGTGGAATAATGTAAAACCTTTAAATATCTTGTGGTAGAAGACCATTTATTTAATAAGAAAGTGGGGCTTCCCTGGTGGCGCAGTGGTTGAGAGTCTGCCTGCCGATGCAGGGGGAAAAAAAAAGAAGAAAGTGGTCACAATACACCAAGCAGTCGTGGGCAGTGGGGAGGGGAGAAAGCATACTACAAGCAATGGACTTATTAGGGTCTCCTGTGTAAGATTTAGGGGTGAAAACAAATATGCATAAATGCCAAAAAAAAATGGAAAAACATACATTGTGTTTAGCTCTATGTTCTTCTGTGCTTTCTAAGGGGAGGAAATAAGTTATTTAATAATAAAATAAAAGTAATAACACTACCTTCACTTGGAGTAAGGCTTTTCATTTTCCAAAGCTTTTTCACATCTCTTTTTTTTTTTTTTTTTTGCAGTACGCGGGCCTCTCACTGTTGTGGTCTCTCCCGTTGCGGAGCACAGACTCCGGATGCGCAGGCTCAGCGGCCATGGCTCACGGGCCCAGCCACTCCGCGGCATGTGGGATCTTCCCGGACCGGGGCACGAGCCCGCATCCCCTGCATCGGCAGGCAGACTCTCAACCACTGTGCCACCAGGGAAGCCCTTCACATATCTCATTTTTATACTAATTTTATTTTTAATGGCCCCTATTAAACTGCTATTCTGCCAAATGCCCTTAAACCAAAATCCTGAAATCCACTTATCTACCCCCAAAAGGACAATCTTTCCACTAAAAGACCATCTTTCACTAACACCTTTGCTAACAATCAAGTAGCTGGTTTTCCCCAACGTGAGGGGCAGAGACACATAAATCCACTTTTATAGCCAGGGCTTTAGTGAGTAGTTTCATGAAGAGATGTTTAAGTTAACGATGCACTGTAATAAAGCAGTAGAAACCATCAGTTAAACCAGGGGTCTGAGCCACACGTCCCAGGGCCTGGCTAACCCTGCTCGTTTGGCTCTAAGATGCTAAATATCTAGGATAACACATCCTCCCAATGCATGTCCCCAGATTCCGTGGTAAGACTGCCAGCTGCTTCCTCACCAACCATGTTCTCTCTCTTCCTTGGTACCAGACCCTGATTATTAGCTAGGCTCCACGCCACCCAGAATAAAATCCTCCATCTCCCAGCGGCCCCTGCGCTAGCCATGGCTGTGGGACTCCATTCTGGCCACTGAATACATGCAGATGTGTTGTGCTGGACTTCTGGGAAGTTAATGGGAGTCAACTCAGCCACAGGAGCAGCTTTTTCTGTGCTTCTGCTCTTCCTGCTCCTTCAGGCTTGTGACTTGGACCAAATAACTGGCATTTCACCAGCCATCTTGGACCACACGACAGCCCCAAGATGCAAGCCATGTACTGGGATGATGGAGTGAAAAACAGGAGCCTGGGTCCCTGATGACATGTGGAGATGCTCTAAAACCCCATCCCAGCCTTCTTTTCAAAGACAAATGAATGGATACCTTGTTTTAGCCACTGTTATTTTGCTTTGTTTTTTTAGGTTATGTGCGTCAAACCTGAACTTACTACAGATGATATGTGAACGTAGGATATTATATGCTATACACATCTGGCAAACAGCACATGACTTTTTTAAGTGGGTCATCAGGATAATGAAGCATTTTAATAAATCACTTTTTTACTGAACCTTTTGTAACAGCTAGATGTTTATCACCAACTACTTTCTTTTTCCACAAAGACAGTCCCCCTATATACTTTACTCTTTTCTCTAGTGGTTCAAAGTCAACTAACACATATAATTCATAGAATTCTGCCCTCACATAACTGTGATCAAAATCCAACCCTCTGGAGCCCCTAATAAAAACCAAGAGAGGGCTTCCCTGGTGGCGCAGTGGTTGAGAATCTGTCTGCTAGTTCAGGAGACACGGGTTCGAGCCCTGGTCTGGGAAGATCCCACATGCCACGGAGCAACTGGGCCCGTGAGCCACAACTACTGAGCCTGCGCGTCTGGAGCCTGTGCTCCGCAACAAGAGAGGCTGCAATAGTGAGAGGCCCGCGCACTGCGATGAAGAGTGGCCCCCGTTTGCCACAACTTGAGAAAGCCCTCGCACAGAAACGAAGACCCAACACAGCAAAAAATAAATTAATTAATTAATAAAAACCACGAGAACCTGGCCAGTATCCCCAGGTCTGCAAAACACAAAGAAGTTATGACACTCAAACTGGAGGCAAACAAGCGGCATAACATTTCTAAAATGATTTTCAAGTCATGTACACACAGCAAGGGAGTAAAAGCAATGGTGTCGTCAGGGCTCATATTGGATAAATTCAATCCCAGGCAAACACCCACCCACAGACAAATGTCAAGGAGCCACCCCAACCCACATGTGAGATTTATAGCAGGCATTAACATCAGCACCACCCATGCAGCCCAGGGCGCTATGGACATTTCAGGGCCTCAACTGTCTTGATGAGGTCCTTTAAAATACTGCCCTATGTGTAAGTCCAACTCCTGCCACCATACACTGTACCTGAAGGTCCCCCTCAGCAATCCTAAAACCCACGTAAGGACAAAGAAGGACCAGGGCTTTGTCTCCAGGGTGACAGAATGACATTCAGGTCCCTTGTTGTCTCCTGCAAACAGCATAACCTTGGCAAGTTAGCTTTTCCTTCACAAGAGCCTAGACTTCTAAACACAAGTCACAAAAGGTAAAACCTTGTACTACATCTTGAAATCACACCTAGATTTAAAACTTCGCAGAGGAAATTATTAACTTTTACAATCACCCTAGCCCAAGTTTTTAAATGGGCTCAATTACATAAGGTTAGTGCACTTAGCCTTATCTCCCAGATAAGGATGTAAGAAAACATTTTAAAATTCAGCTTCTATATCACATTTTCTACCAACACATATGCTTATGCTTACCCCATCATCCAAAGCAATCTCTAGGTAGAAATTATTTTGAAAAGGGGGTCACCAGAAGTTTTAACTGATTTAACACATTTATAGAACAGAATTTTGCAGGAGGGATGAGAATAATCATACAGTAAAGAGATAGAATATGGCAGAAGGAAAAGAGAAACCAGATTTTATTTTATGCAACTTAAATCCTTCACATGCATTATGTCTAAAATACATATCTAATGCTCCATACTCTCACAAGGATGAATTTTGCTTTTATTAAGGGGGAAGATGGTGCAGGCAGAAGAGGTAAGGGTGGTAAGTGCTATTTTATAATTTATTTATTTATTTATTTTGTGGTACGCGGCCCTCTCACGGCTGTGGCCTCTCCTGTGGCGGTGCACAGGCTCCAGACACACAGGCTCAGTATCCATGGCTCACAGGCCCAGCCGCTCTGCAGCATGTGGGATCTTCCCGCACCGGGGCACGAACCCGTGTCCCCTGCATCAGCAGGCGGATTCTCAACCACTGCGCCACCAGGGAAGCCCCTAAGCGCTATTTTAAAGTAAACCAGAAAGTATATTTGTGTATATATAGGCCATATATGCTTTTTATTTTTATTTTATTTTATTTTATTTTCTGGCCGCACCACAAGGCATGTGGTACCTTAGTTCCCTGACCAGAGCTCGAACCCATGCCCCCTGCAGTAGAAGGAAGCATGGAGTCCTAACAACTAGACCGTCAGGGAAGTCCCCACATATGCTTTTTAAATGTCTGGAAAAATATGCCAAATGTAATGCTTATACTACTGGGAGGAAAACATTATGGGTGATCTTTCTCTTCTTTTTGTTTATCTACACTTTCTAATTTTTGTACAACAAAAACACTTACTACCTATGTAATTTAAAACGTATTTTTTAAAGTTAACAGATTCACAATAGCATCAACAGAAAAATAAGCCACATCTGGAACAGCTCATGACAAAACAAAGCCTGAAGGATTTCTGGGCTCAAAGCTGAAGGATGCAGACAGTGAAGTTCCTGGGGCCCCAAAGTCCTAATGCCCTTCTCTCTGGACAGGATGCTCAACGTGATTTTAAGCATATGCCACTTAGCAAACTGTATCCTCTCTACCATGCAGTTTAGGCAAGGGAAAGTCTAAATTACCACACAAAAGAAGCATACTCCCAGCGCCTGCTGATTTAGCCAAGGAAAGAGACTGAAGTTTCTACCAACTCACCATTTAATTATGTGTAACACTTGCTTTACAATCCAGTTTATGGGTCCTAGATGTTTAATAAAGTTACTTCTCAGTTCCCTGCTATTAAACACTGGGTAGTTATGACAATTAATTAATACCACCCCAAGGCTACCAGGAGGGCTGTAGTTCTACCAGCCAGGTCATGCTCTCCAAGTTGACATGGCCATCTGAATGGGCCTCACAGCTTGAACAACATGCCTCTTCTTCCTTATACCCCTTCTCTGGTGGGGACCTCAGGTTGGGGAGTTAGGTAGAAATGCGAACAGGTGGTATTGGTTTGCTTTACCTGTTGTTCCACCGAAGAGGAAAACCCCTTTTGTGATCACAGGCACCCCTTCCTCAAGTGGAAAAATAAATCTATATGTTTTGTTTGCACAGTACATCAGAATTACATACTGCCAACCACGCCTGCTAATAAGAGCTCAGAATTATCCCAAACCCCTCCGGTGCCTCATTCTTCTCCTCCTAAACCAATTTTTCCTGGCATTCATCCCAGACCCTACATCTCAAGTCAAGGATGGACTGGTTTTAAGCAAGGCGTTTCGCTGCCCACTAAGATTCCTGAGGAATCCACTCCAACCGAAGCCATGGACTGAGTCTGAAAGTGCTTGTAAGCCCTCCAGCCTCATCTCTCCATACTCACTGTTGCTGGATTTAAGGTCGCGGTGGATGATGGGGACAATTGCCTCATCATGTAAGTAGTTCATCCCTCTGGCAATCTGCACGGCCCAGTTCACCAGGATGTCTGGGGGAATCCTTTTCCCAGATAACACTCTATTCAAAGGCCCTCCACGAGCAAACTCCATGACCAAGCAGAGGTTGGGTTCCTTCAGACACACCCCCCTAAGGGCAATGATGTTGGGATGCTTCAGCATGGCAAAGAGCTTGGCCTCCTGGCGAACATTCTCTATGGTCTGGCTGATGTCCTCGTCTGGGTCATGGCGAGCTGCTTTCACGGCGACCTCATCCCCTATCCAGAAAGCACGGTAGACCTTCCCAAAGCCCCCGATGCCAATAATCTCTTCCAGGGTTAGCTCCGCAAAATCAATCTCTAACACTGAGAAAGAAGAGAAAAAAAGAAGCAAGTCAAAAAAATGTGAAAAACACCATTTTATCACCCATTTTTACCTGGGTGGGTAAACACAGCAAGTTGTCTGTGCACTTAGATTTTCTGTCTTCTCACTATAAACTCCCTAAAGACAGGAAATGTGATTAACTTTTTTTCTGTTACGTTATCCTTAGTGACTAGCACAGAGTAGGAATTCAATAAATATTCATGAAATAACTTCCATTTGGGAATTCATGCAGAATCTTGTACCGAGATCAACCATTCTAACTAAAAGGAAAATTGGGGGAGATCATTTTTATGAGACTTATTCACATTTTACTGTGTACATACTAGGTAGCGAGAAGCATAAAATCCAGTGCCACGGCAGACACACAACAACCAAACCACTTTAGTAGCAGTATGATCCAAAGATGAGGAAAATCACTAATTCCCACCGCAGGACAGGGATTAAGGGCGAGTGGGGAAGGGATTCTCAAGGAAGGAAACATTTGAAATGGGCCCTAAAGAATGAGTGGGAGGGATCTCATCAGGCAACGAAGATCAGGGTGGAGAAGGACAATCCAGGTAGAGGGAAGGTCATGAGCAAGAACCGTGGGGCATGGAGTACATTCACAACAGCCAAGACATGGAAACAACCTAAATGTCCATCGACAGATGAATGCATAAAGAAGATGTGATACATATACACAATGGAATATTGCTTAGGCATAAAAAAGAATGAAAGAATGCCATTTGCAGCAGCTGATCCAAAGATGAGGAAAATCACTAATTCCCACCGCAGGACAGGGATTAAGGGCGAGTGGGGAAGGGATTCTCAAGGAAGGAAACATTTGAAATGGGCCCTAAAGAATGAGTGGGAGGGATCTCATCAGGCAACGAAGATCAGGGTGGAGAAGGACAATCCAGGTAGAGGGAAGGTCATGAGCAAGAACCGTGGGGCATGGAGTACATTCACAACAGCCAAGACATGGAAACAACCTAAATGTCCATCGACAGATGAATGCATAAAGAAGATGTGATACATATACACACTACTATATATAAAATAGATAACTAATTAGGACCTACTGTATAGCACAGGGAACTCTTCTCAATACTCTGTAATGACCTACATGGGAAAAGAATCTAAAAAAGAGTGGATATATGTATACGTGTAACTGATTCACTCTGCTGTACAGCAGAAACAAACACAACATTGTAAATCAACTATACTCCAAAAAAATTTAAAAAAAAAACAAAGCAAACAGCATTTAGTTGAAAAAAAAAAGATGTGAGATATATATATATATATATATACACACACACACACACACACACACACACACAATGGAATACTACTCAGCCATAAAAAATGAAATAATGCCATTTACAGCAACATGGATGGACCTAGAGATTATCACCATATGTGAAGTAAGTCAGACAGAGAAAGACAAATACTATATGATGTCACTTATATGTGGAATCTAAAATACGACAGAAATGAACATATCTATGAAACAAAAACACTCACAGAGAACAGACTTGTGGTTGCCAAGCAGAGGGCGGGGGAGGGAAGGATTGGGAGTTTGGGATTAGCAGATGCAAACTAGTATATATAGGATGGATAAACAACAAGGTCCTACTGTATAGCACAGGAAACTATATTGAATATCCTGTGATAAACCATAATGGAAAAGAATATGAAAAAGAATATATTTGTATAACTGAGTCACTGTGTTGTACAGCAGACATTAAACACAACATTGCAAATCAACTGTACTTCAGTAAAAAGAAAAAAAGAACATAGGCCATGAGAGTATATGGCCTATCAGGAACTTCAGGGAGTCCGGGGCAGCTGGATTATAAGCATTAGGGTAGATGAGGCTCCAAGCCTTGCTGGGGTCAGCCAGATCATGAAATGTTGTTAAAGCCATTCTGAGGGGCTTAAACTTCACACTGTAAATGGTAGGAGTCATGTATCTTTAAGAAGGAGAGTATTGGACTTCCCTGGTGGCACAGTGGTTAAAAATCTGCCTGCCAATGCAGGGGACACGGGTTCGAGCCCTGGTCCAGGAAGATCCCACCTGCTGCGGAGCAACTAAGCCTGTGCACCACAACTACTGAGCCTGCGCTCTAGAGCCCGTGAGCCACAACTACTGAAGCCCACGCACCTAGAGCCCGTGCTCCACAAAAGGAGAAGCCACTGCAATGAGAAACCCACGCACCGCAACAAAGAGTAGCCCCCGCTTGCCGCAACTAGAGAGAGCCCGCGCGCGGCAACAAAGATCCAACATAGCCAAAAATAAATAAATAAACTCAACTAGAGAGCCTGCGTGCTGCAAACTACAGAACCCAGGCGCCGCAACTAGAGAGAAGCCCGTGCATCACCACTAAAGATCCCGCGTGCCGCAACTAAGAACCGACGCAGCCGAAAATAAATTTTAAAAAAAGAATAAAATAAAATTTTTTAAAAATAAATTTTTTAAAAAAAAGAAGGAGAGTGTTGTCAGTCTTGTGACTTAGAAAGGAAACCAACTCTGGCAGCCATGTGGAATATAACAGCAAATGGAGGCCACTGCAGTAACCCAGGAGCACAAGCACAAGGGTCTGAACCTCAGCAGCCATGATGACAGGAGGACAAAGTAAGGAGGAAATTGGGAGATCTTCAAAACTTGGTTCTACCAAGACCTGGTGACTAAGATGCTCGAGGAAGGAGTCTCCTAGGCAACATCTTACCCCAGCAGTCACCTGGGCCACAGGTCCACCCCTGAGATTTCCAGTATCACACCCAACCACTCATTCCCGATCCCAAATCCAGAGTTTGAATCTACGGTACTTGATTCTATCTTTAGCTCTGCTTAGAAAGGCTTCCACGGATAAGTAATAATAACCACCAGTGATTATAAATCTTGGGCTAGATATGGTGCTGCTATACGAGCAAAGTGCTATTTCATGTTTCTCTCATCGAAACCTTATTCTCTGTCTTCTAAGTCTCTTTCTTTGTCTTTACCTAGCTGACTCATCGGCATCCCTCAGGTCTCAGCTTAACCATCAATCTAATAGAGGAACTTTTCCTAACCCCCCAACTAAATGAGGTCAGGCCCGAGTCAAGCACTTCCACAGCAGTCTCTATTTGGCAACACTCAACAAGGTTATAATTACTTGTTCAACGCCTATCGTCCTGCTAGACTGCAAGATACACAAGGGCGGATCCTGTCTGCCTTACTCACCACTGTCCTTATCGTGCCAAATATTCAGCTGGTGACCAATAGACAGGAAAGTAAAATGAGGGGAAAAAAATCTATCTCAGTATGAAATAAACCAAACTCAGATCTGGGGGGAAGAAATTGAATTGGACCTCGTGAAACAAATACAGAGAATAGTCACACTTTGCTAAAAAACTAAGAACACAAAGATATATTTCTGAACTCCTGGCAAGACCAAAAGAGGAATTGCGCACCGCTGACTGCTCTCTTCCATTCTCAGCCAGCTCCATGATGCCTTCACTCTCCATTCAGATGCGGGTGGTGCTCAAAACTCTGTTTTTGCTTAGTTATAGCACTTCTATCCTATCTAGGGCCAATATTCATTTGTATTTTTAAGGCACCCAGCAATCTGCACAAAGGAAACTCTTAGGAAAAGTTAGTTGGACTGTCTTTAGGTATACAAAAGATGATCACCTCATCTAGCGCTCTTTCTGAAGAATAAATGGTGTGGCAGGTCCTGCAGACTAGCAATCAACATCCATTCTACAATCCTCCAGCATACCTTTCAGTAGTACAGAGGTCAGAAAGATAAAACACTACATTTTCCAGACTCCTTGACAGAGTGCTGGTTAGCCAATGAGATGCACAAGATTCAGAAGGCAGAAGTGAGGTGGAGACCATCTCCTTGCTGCTTCTTCTGGCAAGCATGGCTGTGGAGAAGTGGGGTTTTTCCTGCAATAGCATGTCAATGTCCAATTAGCTCTGTGGATGTGGAAAGGCATGTTGCAAGGCCAAGCAGTCACCTAATCAGACAGCAACGACGACAGGATGTTTGAGAAGTCAACAGCTTCAGTGGCAACTGCTGATTCTGTACCTTCTCAGTTAGAGAAGCAGCATCTTGCCTGCTGGGCCAGGTCTGCAATGTTCTGGGAGTGGGTCCTCTAGGTCCAGCTGAGAGCCCCTTCTCCCCAACCTTCCAAAAAATCTATAAGCAACTAACTTCTTGTGCTAAATCATTTTCTGCTTAAAATAGCTTGAGTGTTTCTGGGTTCTAAAATGAATCCCGACTGATTACTAATTCTTGCCTTATCTCATCTATATGAATGAGAAAAATATGCCAATGTCGAAGAGAGATTAGAAACCCTCTTAGAGAAAACTGTAAGTTACCCTAGGAGTCCCCATGGTCATAGACGGAAGAAACACTCGTTTTTTTCTGCCAGATTTTTCACTGATGAAAAGATATGTGCCTTTTTAATAAATGTGCATTTACATACCTTATTTCCTCAACTGAATATCTGAATTCTCCTTAAGGGAATTAACTGTTGTATTTTCTCTTGTACCCACCCTCTTCTTTCCTCTGGTCTGAAGCATAGCTGTGAACACACAGGAGGTGTTAGATATTTATTTAAACATATGAGGATTTAAAAGATGTGTTTCTGAACCAGGGTGCTGAAAGGACAGCTCCTCCAATGGTATTTCACAGAAGACAGAAAACCTCTGTGGGGAAGGCGAAGCAATGATCTCTCTCTGGGTAGAACATAAACTCTCAGGTTCTTGCTATTTCGTCGAGGAAATATTATGACCAGCCTTCAGGAAAAGTATAGAACAGAGCTTACAAGCAGACAGAAGACAAAAGAGTGGGGGATGTGGGGAGGGTCCTTTCTTTTCCCTTCCCTGCTAAGAAGTCCCTTTGATAGAAACTAGACCTTCACTGCAGCTGCGAGGATGTGGGACTCTCCTCCCTTTCCCTGCCCCAGTCAAGACCTGGTTGTAAGTAAGAATCAGGTCAAGTCTCATACAGCACATTTTTCAGTTTCTGTGGAAGAATATTTCCAGGAATATCAGGAACAAAACCTTATCTCTTTCAGTCTTGGAGTCAAGATGTTATTCCCTCTCAATTATATCCTTGGAAACTAAATATACAGGCACATTCTGGTGAGTTTGGGGCAAGTGAATGGTACATACCTCACTCATTTAAAAATCTTAAGTACATCTGAAAATACATCCTTATATTGCTAGTGAAGGCAAGAAAAAGAAATGTAAATTAGTAACATCCTTAATTTATGCCCTGCTTGAAAACAGACACAACTCTCCTGTAAGAGAAGCTTTTTTTTAATACCTACTGTTATATATCTCTGAAGATGATACATTTGGAACTTTACATTTTCCATCTTTCACTAAAATAAAGAAGATGAACAAGCTCCTGAGTTATTTATATTTGTCAGCCCCGTGGAGAGCTAAACTCTAATATCTACATCAGAGAGGATAAAAGCACTCTATAAACGTTACATTATTTATAATATCGCTCTTATATGCTTTCTTTGTCACAAGATTTAGTAATTTCCCCCTCTTCTGTTTTGATTAAAGTTTGAAACAGAAGTTTCACTTTGAAAAGCAGTATTTGAAAGTAAAACTGAACATTATTACTTCACTTTGTGTCTTCTATTCACAATCTAATATCAAAATTCATGTCCCAGAGAGGAAGTTGAAAAAAGTAACTGGGGAAAAGTTGTCAGAGGCTCAATTTCATTCTAAGTCTTTGGAGACCAGGTCAACAATCACCTTTATTTTCTGAGTGACACTAACTGAACCAGTGGACACAGCATACAGACCAGAGGCCCTTTATCAGATCACCAACTTCCTTGAGCAAAGCACTGCACTGAAATTATATATTTACATCACCAATTTCCCTCACGTGTGACTTCTAAGTACCTCCTCATCTTCTCATTTCTTTATCCCCTGGTATTTAACACAGTATCTCTCTTTCACTAGGCACTCTAATTGGTTTTTGACTAGAATTAAATTTTCTGAATTATCAAAAATTAATTCCAGTCACGATCAGAATTTAGTGTGGCCAAATAACTTACCGAGACCTTCAAATGCTGTTGCTCAAGTCAATTCTTTCAATAAGTACAAGGTACTTCCTACTTTCTCATCATCTGAGTTTTAGATATCAGAATCTACTCTATCCAAGGTAACTTTTGTTACAGTCAGGGTGAAGTCCTGGGCACCCAATGGAGAGGAAGCTTCTAAAGTGGCACAGTGTAGACCTGTCTGGCTTTCTGTGCATGGGTTCTTCCAAACTAAGTCCCATTCACTCCTGACTGCTCTGACAGCAGGGAGCATAAGATATTAAAGAAACTCAGCTCCTGCTCATGAACCTCACAGAGCTCTTCTACTCTGATACTAGCTGTCTCTGGAAAAAAAAAAAAAAAAAAAATCACCAAACCTCACCCACAAAGACCCTCAAAATCTGACATGTTTAAAACTACACTGTTTTCTAACATGCCAGGCCAACATCTCTTCTGGTATGTGACCAAGTTCATCTTCAACACTATTTGAGACATTACCTGCTAGGACCCTTAGCCTTGATCTTTCCGGCACTAACGCCAAAAAGATGTAACACCTAGAAACAATTTAAAGTCATTTGTCACCTGCAGGTATTATAAAGATTAACTGTAGAAGGAGGAAGTTTTAAACTGAATAAGAGGGAGAGAGAAACAAAGGAAATTAAACATTTGAACATCAATTTGACAGTCAAAACACCAATAAAAAAAAGGACAGTAGAAAAACAAGAGGTTATGATTTTGATATTAATAAATGGTATTTAATAAACATCTTAAGATATAATATAATTGTTCAGGTGAAAATAAGTTACCGGACCAGAAAAATAACTGTCACAAATAAAACTTTGAAATTACATGTTTCAAGTTGGCCCTTGGTAATCATTTTTTTAAATCAGCTAAGAGACAAAGTATACAAAATATGGAATAAATAATGATATAAGTGAATTAACAATACTTTTTTAACAGGAAAGAAATTATGGAAACCCTCAAATACAAAATACTGTAAACTGCACCAGGAGATATTTACATCTTTCTTCTAAAACCACCTAGCATCACTGATTAAAGGATTCTAATGGCAATTTAACTCCTTTGAAAAAACAAAGAAAATTTCATTTCAGGGTGTGGAAAAGAGGAACTCCTGGAAAACTGGTGAAAACCAGGACTTTTCCCTTGCTAATCATTTCTCCACTCATCACCTGCCCCTACACACACACACACACACACACACACACACACACACACACACACACACACACACCCTTCTTATAGCACATTATTTGGTGAGACTCCTTAAGGCACCACTTTTGAAATAAAAGATTTGATTAAAGGATTCTAATGGCAATTTAACTCCTTTGAAAAAACAAAGAAAATTTCATTTCAGGGTGTGGAAAAGAGGAACTCCTGGAAAACTGGTGAAAACCAGGACTTTTCCCTTGCTAATAATTTCTCCACTCATCACCTGCCCCTACACACACACACACACACACACACACACACACACACACACACACACACACACACACACACACACCCTTCTTATAGCACATTATTTGGTGAGACTCCTTAAGGCACCACTTTTGAAATAAAAGATTAGGATCCAAGAAATCAACACGGTATTTCAAAGATACTTCAGCCTTGAGTTCACTTAGGCTTCCGGGACTTGTGAGCCAGCCCAGCCCTGCGGGAGACACCCCCGTCTCCTTTAAAGCAAATGCCTTTCAGGGGCGGGGACAGGCGGTAGAAGAGGTCGGGAAGGTCCCTGATTTGGGGACTAATGTTATGACAGAAACCACCAGCTTGCCTAAAATCCTTCCAGATTGGGGGGGGGGGGGGCGGGGAGGTTGGGGATAGGAAGATTCTCCTGCTGGGGCTTCAAGATGTGGAATCAGGAGCTGCTGCTGAGGCGGTCGGGTGAAGGTGAAGAAGCCCAAGCGCCCGAGGTTCCAGGCGAGGCCTGCGGCATGTCTATCTTACTGATTGCACCCGCCAAAGCCCCTGCAGCCCAAGCGCGCGCACACACACCCACCCCCAGGTCAATCATTGCCCACCCAAGCTTAACCCTCGAGGAGGGCTCCCCTCCCCCGCTCCCCGCCGGGCTCCCGGGCCCCGCCTTCGCCTTACACTGAATGGGCGGGTAGCAACTGGGGTCTTCGCCTCCGGGCTGGCAGCGGCTGGAGAAGGCGCTGCGCGGGGTCACGTAGTTGCTGGGGAAGATGCCCACCCGCTGGTTCAGCTGCCCGGTCCACCAGCCCTCGTCGCCGGACACCTGCGAGTCCTTGGACAGCACCTCCACCACGTCGCCCAGCCGCAGGGTCAGCTCGTCCTCGCCCGCCGCCTCGTACTCGAACACGGCCGTCCAGTAGGGCAGCGGCGCGTCGGAGCCCAGCTCCCTGGGGACCGCCGCCGCCGCCTCCTCCTCCTCTTCCTCCTCCTCCTCGGCCCCGGCCCCCGCTCCATCCTCCCCCGGCGGGGCTGCAGCGGCGGCGCTCGCCAGGCAGCCGAGAAGCGCTCTGGAGGGCTCCATGGAGCGGCCGATCCATAGGGTGCGGGGCTGCTGCCGCCCGCAGGAGCCGCCGCCGCCTATTGTTCATGCGGCTCCGCAGAGCTGGGGGGACCCCCCTCCCCCGACGGCGGCCGCAGGTAGGGGCCGGGCTGGCGGGGCGGGGAAAGTCGGCTCGCTATGGCTGGGGCTGGGGCTGGCTCGGCGCGGCTACAAGTGCGCGGAGCGCGTAGTGCTCACCGCAGCATGGGGGCGCGGCGGGCCGGAGCCCCCGCCTTCGCGCTCGCCCCCTGGGGCGGCCTGGCCACCTCAGCCGCGGGTGCCTGCTCGCGCAGCTGGTGCCGGGTGCCGCCAGCCGGCCGCCGCTCACCGCTCTGCGCCGCGCCCCGCCCCCTGCGCCGTCCGCACGCCCGGGACCACCTGACGCGGACCTGGCTCCGCCCCAGCCCTGCGGACCCTAGGAGGCGGGGCTTCACGGCGCCAGGGCCCGCCCCCGCACCATCCTGCCTTCCCATTGGCCGCCGCTGACCGGTCCGCAGGTTCCTCCAGCCGCGGTTGGGGCTGCCCCGCCAGCCGCCCGCCCCGCCCCTCTCCACCCCCTGCGCCTACGTCGCCCTTCCCCCCCCCCACCCCGCCCCAACGTGCGGGCTCTCTCATTCTCAAACGCCAGGTTGACCCATTTCTCTCTCCCATTGGATCCCTGCATCTCCAACCATTGGCCCGAGGTACCTGTCCGTTTCCTGGGAGAGTTCAACACCGCCCGTCAGGAAGAGGCTGCGGCCTCATTGGGCGCCTGAGGAAGTATGGGTGGATACTCAAAGGTAAAGCCGAGCCCTCATTCAGACCAAAAAGGGTGAAGGAGACCGTTCCCTTTGTTTGCCGCTGAGAGGTAGGGATTCCACTGGGCAGCACCTGTGTTCTTCATCCTAAAGTGAGCTTTTGAGAGTGCGCAGAGGAGAAGCGAGCTGGGTTGCGCCCCCCCGGGAGAGCTCTTTCTTCTCCAGCTCCTTCTTATCTTTGGATTTTCCGTTCTCTTGGAGCTGCCTCTGCCCTAGTCCTACCAGGTGGATCAGCTTCCACTCCAGTCCGACTGAATTGCACCCGGACTCCTTCCGTAACCTTTCATGTAGTAAGACCTTCAGGCCCACTGGAATGTTCTTTAGAACTCTTAAAACTACAGTTCTCGCCTCTGTGAAGACTGCATGCAGCTCGCCCTTTCCTAGGTTCCTGTAAGAAGAGATTCCAATACCGTTGATTTTTAGAATTCAGACGAAAGACCACTTTACTGGGGCGCAAACTGAGGGTGGGAAAGCTGTCGGTGAAGTGGGCTTGGTCTCTCTGAAGAGGCTCAGTTTCTCTACAAATCCTGGAATTTTTTGGCCTGGGGGAATTGCACCTTGGATCACAGTGACCTTTACAGAAATCAGATTAAGAACCAAAGCTGAATATACATTCAAAACGATACTGCAGTTCATGAGCAAGGCTGACTTTTCCTACATCCTTTCGTTATCCTCCACTTCTCAAACATTAAGAAAGAAAGAAAGAGATGGCCCCTAATATTTCTTCTGTGCTTTAATCCTTTCACGGCAATATAGATTTCCAGTGAGATGGTTCTCTGACATTTCAAAACAAGCCCATGCTGAGAGATCGAGCCTGATCTCTACTAAACTTTTCCCCTTGCGTGGTAGGAATAGATCCGATTTATTTGGCATTCACTGAGTGTTTTTTGTCTAATTATAGTTTGGGGGTAATTGTTAGACACACTGAAGACGGGCAGTTTGGAAAGATAACCAGGGCTGGCATCTCCAGCTTTGCTGCCACCAGCTGCAAGATCTTGGGCAAGTACTCAACCGACTGCTCAACTTCAAAGTGAGGGGGTGGACTGGAAGATCTCCTATGATCTTGTAGGCCTGACATTCTGTGGTTTGTATATGAGTATGGCTCATATGAGTGTCCCACCCATTTCAGGCCTTGAGGAAGTTAGGGTAGAGTACCATACCAAAGGTCAACTGCAGTAGGTCTTGAGAAAGAATTTCTGAGTAAATGCCCTAAAAGTGTGTTCAGATTCTTATTGTACATAGGATCAGTGAACTGGAAAAGATATGGATGAGTGTTTGAGTAAACAACCTAAATTTTGTTCAAAATAAAACTATGGCACTCCCAAACAGAAGAGAGCAAATAAGGAGGGGGTAGAGGTATTTCCTCTTTTAAAAAAGACCATAAGATAAAATGGTAAAAATTTAATTTGGAGGAAGAAGGAGTTTTCCAAAATGATGTAGGCACAAGGAGAGAAACAAACAGAAAAAAAAAACACTAAAAAGATATAGAGAAAAATTGTCAGTGGTGATCTCTTTCAGGTGGTAGGATTATGAGTAATTGGGCAATTTTTATTGTCATTTTGCTTATTGATAATTTTGTATGTTTTACTATATAGTTTTGATCTCTACTTCTTCCCCACGCAGAAGAGAAGAAGAAAAAGAATCCTTGATCCCTCTCAGTAGGAAAAGTCTAATTACCCACATAACTTAAATCTTTCATGAAGTGTCATTCATCAGACATTTCAAGAAGTCATTCAGTAAATATTTGTTGAATGGATAAGTGCTAGGAATTCAAATGAGGGAATATCCTTCAGGCTAAAGCTGTCTGGCAGAAGTTGTCTAGCCAGGTTTCATGGAAGAGGCAGAACTAAAGCCAGTCCTGGAGGTGGATGTAGGGGACAGGGAGGAACCTGCATTCAGGATTGGAGGGTGAACATGGACCCACCACAGAGGTGGGGAAGCCTGAGTAAGCCCAGGGATACAGTAAAAGGATGAGAAAGAACTCTGAAAAGATAGGTTGAGACCAGATTTGTCGAGGGCCTTGTAATTACTTGTTTCAGACAAGTAAATATTTAATTGACTATTTGTAATTATTTAATGTCCAGCTTGTTCACCATGAGGGCAGCAACCCTCTGGTTCTCCACAGTTGTCCCAGCACCTAGAGGGCTCCTGGCACATAACTGGTTCTCAGTACATATTTGTGACTGAATGACTTGCTTGAATACCAGGCTGAGAAAAAAAGGTCTGTGTTTGGTTTAGCAGATAAAAGTTTAGCCCTGAAAGCTTTTGAGTAGGGCTGGGAGGTGATCAAATGTTACCATCTCTTGAGGATAAGAATAGATGAGGAATGGATGAGGAAGTGCTTAAGTCGGGCTTCCAAAGGTGTATACAGCTTGATTAGTGGAGAATAGGAAGTGTGGAAATGGAAATTAATGCAGTGGATAGAAATAACAGAAATAGCAGCTTGAGAAGAGGTAAGAGAGCAAAGAGGAAGTGATGGAAAATAAACTTTACTAAATAAAAAAAGGGCAGATTGCAAAAGACTTTGAAAGGCAAGTAGAATTACCAAGATTTCACCACTATTAAGCAAGGGGTGACAAATGTCACCCCAAAAAGAATCTTTTTCTCTACCACACTGAAAGGTGCAGCATAAGGCAGGGAGAAAATAATAGCAATCGGTGATGCGGCTTGGCAATGGACTTATGTCAGAAGATCATGCTTTCTCCTGGCTCTGTCCTTTGAAATCCATGTGACTTGGGGCAGGGTACCTGTTTGAACCTCAGTTTCCTTATTTTTAAAGAGATGTAAAAGTAGAACCTGATTTTTATAGAGGTTTGTAAGATTAAATGAGACAAGTCCTACAAAAGCTCTTAGCATGCTGCCTAGCACCCACTAGATATTCAATGTATTTATTTTCTTCTTTCCTCTACCCATCACACTCAAACACTCAAGGGAAGTAATTAGTTAATTGCACCCTAGGAAACTGCAGAGGCTTCTTGCCTGGGAGTTAAGCCAGGGTTTTTCCCTTAAAAAAAAAAAAAAGGGAAGGAAATAAAAGGGAGAAAGAAGGAGGGAGGGAAGAGAGGGAGGGAGGGAGGGAGGGAGAAAAAAACAAACAGGCATCATAGACTGATGATTAAAGTTTGGGGCCTTGGCTTTTAACTGACTCGGAATCCATACTCACTGTTTGCAATTAGGCAAGTTAATCCCCTGGTCCCCCCAGCTCCCTCATCTGGAAATTGGGGATAATAACTATCTCACTGGGCTCCTAGAATGATTAAATGAGAGGATGTATATTATGTGCTTAGCACAAAGTCTGTCAAGTAGTAGTAGTTATTGTTATTATTATTATTTGAGCCTAAAGCATGATTTGGTAAATGAATATCACTCTCTCCTCAGGTCTTCTGGGAAGTATTTTTAAATAAGTACTTTGGTGCTAAAGTCCCTCAGGCAGATGTTCAGCTTTTCCAAGAGTCAGCCCGCCCCTCTCACCTCTCACAGTACACTATTTCAGGAGAGGAGCCCTAGTTCCTGATTCATAAACCCCATTTGCAGTAATGACATTCAGTAAATGTTTTGGGACAATGTGTGGTAGGGCTGATAGGATAGAAGTTGGAGCCAAACACTCGGGTCCAAATCATTGTCAATGTAACTGTCATTGTCACTGTGGACAAGGCACTTCATTCCTCTGAGTTTCCATTTCATTTGTTATAGAATGGGGCTGTTTTGAGGATTAGATGAAGTCAGGAGGACTCCTTGTAGTACCTAATACATAATAGGTGCTCAATAAATTGTAAATGTTCTTATCACAATCGATAGTATTTTAATTCCTGTCTTCTCAGAGTTAATGGGGCTTGAAACAACAAAATGGCAAGAAATCTTCCCTCCTTTCTTCTCCCTCGCATCTACAAAAACCTCAGTTCAGAAAACAACTGTACCATGGCAGCTCTTTGTTTATTTTTCTTTTAAGATTTTTTTTTTATATGGACCATTTTTAAAGTCTTTATTGAATTTGTTACAATATTGCTTCAGTTTTGTGTTTTGGTTTTTTGGTCACGAGTCATGTGGGATCTTAGCTCCCCAACCAGGCCTCGAACCCATACCCCCTGCATTGGAAGGCGAAGTCTTAACCACCAGACCACCAGGAAAGTCCCATGGCAACTGTCTAGAATGTCTCATCCCTGGAGACCAAGTTGCATTTTAACAATGATCAGAGTCTTTTAATCAAGGAATAAAGATCAAACGTAATTTCTGCTTCTTTCAGCCTGGTTGCAGAGCTAGCCCCGTGGGATGGCTTTCTATGAAATTATACCTCTTACGACCATGCTGGGTCTGCAAGGATTTCATTTAAGCCTTTAAGTCAGGGGCCCCAAATAGGTCCAATCAAAAGAAAATTAAAGGGAAGATTATCCATACAATTGAGGTTTTTGAAGAACATGTAATGACTGGGAAAATGATCACATAAAGTGGAAAGGAAAAAAAGATAGAAAACTATCTGTTGTAATCTTAAAAAAATTTTAAAGTAAATTGGATAAATCAAGAAAAAGAACTGTATATGTAATATATTTCTAATTTTATGGAATGTGTATTTGCATTAATATTATTGAAAGAAATATATCAAAATGTAAATTGGGCTTCCCTGGTGGTTCAGTGGTTAAGAATACACCTGCCAATGCAGGGGACACGGTTTCAAGCCCTGGTCCAGGAAGATCCCACATGCCACGGAGCAACTAAGCCCATGCACCACAACTACCGAACCTGCGCTCTAGAGCCCGTGAGCCACAACTACTGAAGCCCACATGCCTAGAACCCGTGCTCCACAACAAGAGAAGATCCCCAAATGCCGTGTAGCCACTAAGCCTGTGCTCCACAACTACTGAGCCTGCGCTCTAGAGCCTGTGAGCCACGGCTGCTGAGCCCGCACGCCACAACTACTAAACCCCACGCACCTAGAGCCCGTGTTCCACAACAAGAGAAGCCACCGCAATGAGAAGGCTGTGCACTGCAAAGAAGAGTAGCCCCCGCTTGCCGCAACTAGACAAAACCTGCGTGCAGCAACAAAGACCCAACTCAGCCAAAAAGAAATAAATGAATAAATTATTTTTTTTAACGTGAATAATTATCTCCAGTCTAGATGATTATCTCCAGTCTAGGAGTGATATTTTTTCTTTGTCCTGTACTATTCAGTATTTTCTACCGTTAAAATGTACTGATTTTCTAATCAGAAAAGTATGTTATTATTAATGATCATTATGAAAAATTTTAAGGATGTGGAAATGTGCATAGTATAACAATAAATGAAAAAGTAGTGAAAAAAATCCTTCATACAATACGATTACAAATATGTGTGGGTGCATGCGTGCATCTGTGTGCATCAAGTGTAGTACCCAAAAGCTCATTATTAGTTATTTCTGAGCTGAGTGGTGGAGTATGGGTAATTTGTATTGCCTTCGTTTTACTTTTATTTTCCATATAGCTAAAATAACCATGCAATACTATTATAATTAGAATAAAGAACCACAAAATCTTTTTTTTTTCTTTTTGGTAATAATGAAATAGATTTCAAGCTGAAAGCATTATTGCTAATTAGAGAGATGGTAGAGGAGGGAGAAAAGATAGACCCCGAGGATGACAATAATAATAATATTAATAACAATATTGATAATGACTCCTATGAATTGAGGGCACACTGCGAATGCCATCACTGTTTACAATCTTTTTTATTTTTCAGAGTCTTTAATGACTCTTCCAAGCAAACAAAAATTCCTGGAATATAAACAGTCCATTGCTTGCCTATCTTTTCCACCTCCTGGAGGGAACATTCTTGGTTATATGCAGACAGACGTGTGGCTAGGTACTTTTAGAACTATTCATTAATTTAGCTTAGCTGTGGTCTTACTCACCTAACACAGGCATAGACTTCTTTTATTCTTCAGCTTTTCAAATCTCCGTCTTTAAATCATGTTGGTGACCAAGACTGAATTGAAACTTCAGCTCACTGTTTCTCTTTTGAGATTAATGCCACCTTATCAGAAAAAAAAAATCAATTTAAAGATTTTTGTTATTTGTTATTTAAATAAACCAGTAAGATCTGATGAATGAGCAACTCTCACAGTGGTTCATGAAAAATACATTTTATGAGAGAAGGAGCTGTGTAGTTATGGACGTGGCACAGCAATGCCCTCTTAGAGACCATGGTGGACAACCTCGCCACCGTGTGGTATTGAGGAGTATGGCGGCCATATTTCTCTCTTTCTTAATGACATACTTTTTCTAGTTTTACACTTCTTTTTAAAATAAATTTATTTATTTTTAATTTTTGGCTGCGTTGGGTCTTCGTTGCTGCGCGCGGGCTTTCTCTAGTTGCAGAGAGCGGGGGCTACTCTTCGCTGCGGTGCACAGGCTTCTCATTGTGGTGGCTTCTCTTGTTGCAGAGCGTGGGCTCTAGAGCGCAGGCTCAGTAGTTGTGGCGCTCGGGCTTAGTTGCTCCATGGCATGTGGGATCTTCCCAGACCAGGGCTCGAACCCGTGTCCCCCACATTGGCAGGTGGATTCTTAACCACTGTGCCACCAGGGAAGTCCCTAGTTTTACACTTTAAGTGCTGAAAGTAACCGTCGTGATCACTGGGTGGAGCCTCTTCAATTGTTGTGGAAACCAAAACCTAGACCAGGGATATCACTGGGGCTTGAACCCAAATCTTCAGACCCTCTTCTGACCCTTTCTTGCCACACAATTGCTTCTAGTTCTTCAAGTTCACTCAGAGACTAGCTGCATGGCATTTGCGGGGAAACTTAGCGCCATCTAATGCAGTAACTCAATTTTACATCCAAGGAAGTCCAAGCCTAGAGAGAACAAATTACTTGCTAAAGGGTCCACAGCAAATTCTGTGTCCCTTGTTTTTTATTCCATTCATTCATTTACTCACCAAACATTTACACATGTGTCTACTATGTGACAGGCACTATTCAAGGCACTAGAGATACAATAGTGAACAAAAATAGACAAAAGGCCCTTGATAAATCACATCTTCTAATAGCAGATACAGACAAATAGAATAAGCAAGTAAAATACACAATATAATATTACAGAGGGATCAGTGGTAAGAAGGGAAAAAAGGCAGTGGAGGGAGAGAGTGGAAGATGAAATGTTAGAAGAGGTTATATTTCAGAGTGGCCAGAGAAGACCTCCTTAGCAAGGTGACTTTTGAAATAAAGATCTGAAGAAATTGAGGAAGCCAACCATACAGATATGGGGGAAGAGCATTCAGGCAGAGGAAACAGCAGTGCAAAGGCCCTGAGGCAGGATCGTACCTGTGTATTGAAGAAAAGAGCAAGGAGGCCAACCTAATGGGTATGAGAGTTCCAGGGTAGCAAGAAGTAGGAGAGGTAATGGGGTGCCAGATCATGGGGTACTTTCCAGTCAAAGGAGGACTTTGGCTTTTACTTTTGTGAACAAAGAAGAATAAAAAGCATTACTCATCACCCAGTTCTACCAGGGTGAAGTAGCAACCCACTGGGGTCTCCCACTCACAGTGTGCCCTGAGAGGAATTCAGAATGCAAAATAAGATGAGGCACTCTGTGCTCAGGATAAATGGGCTGCTAGATAGTAGACACATGTCTCAGGAAGAATTTCAATGACACCAGATTCTTGCATCTTCCAAACATAAAATAGCACTAAAGTCATTAACTTGAGATGTCTGTTCTTTGTGACCAGCAACACTCTTCTACCAAGATGCATGCTTGACTGCATGTGTCCCCTAGCCCCCCAAATTTGTATGTAAACTGACTCCCTAATTTGGAGCAGTTCCTCAGAGCTCAGTGGCTGTCTCCTGGGCTACAGTCCTTAGTAAGTCCCTGAATAAAACTGAAACTCAACAACTCTTATGTTGTGTGTTTTTAAGTTGACATTTTGAATGAGATGGGAGCCATTGAAGAGTGTTTAGCAGGGGAGTTGCGTGGTCCGACTTTAACAGGAACACTCAGGCCACTAGGTTCACAATGGGCTGCAGAAACAAGGGCAGGGGCATGGGATGAGGAGGCTCTTCAATAATCCTGGCAACAGATAACAGCAGGTTAGGCGAGGGGGGTGACCAGGAGTGTGGTGAAGGGTGGTTAGAATTGAAAACTATATTTTGAGGTAGAGCAGCTAGCTTTGCTGGTGGATTGGAAGAGGTGGGAAAGAAAGAGGAGTCAAGGATGACACCAAGGTTTTTGGCCTGAGCAACTGAAAGCATAGCATTGCCATTAATGGGAAACAGAGAGCCTCTCAGCAGCTCACTGTTAGGCATGCTCAGTGTGAGATCACCGCCCCACCCCCAAGTGGAGACGTCAGGTGGGCAGCTGATTATGTAGCTCTGGAGTTCAGCCAAGAACTGTTAAGTAGTAACAGTCCAGTCCAGAAAACATGAACTCCATAAAATGACTAAGGGCACCATAGAAAACATTCAAGCCCAAATGGTAAAATACTTCCTATTTTAGCATGGAGCTTTCCAGATTTCTACCCCCCAAGATTTGCTTTTTATTTTCATTGAATGAAAGGTTCTTTAAATTCTATAGTGCTTTACAGTTTTCAAAAGTTTCACATACGTGATTTCATATAATCTCATAATAACCCCTTTTTCCCCCACCCCTAGATTCCCCCTCCCACCCCCACTGGTAACCACTAGTTTGTTTTCTATATCTGTGAGTCTACTTCTTTTTTGTTTTATTCACTAGTTTGTTGTATTTTTTATTTACTTTTTATTTTTTATTTTTTGGGGGGCTGCGTTGGGTCTTCATTGCTGTGTGCGGGCTTTCTCTAGTTGCGGCGAGCGGGGGCTATTGTTCGTTGAGATGCACGGGCTTCTCATTGTGGAGGCTTCTCTTGCTGTGGAGCACGGGCTCTAGGTGCCCGGGCTTCAGTAGTTGCAGCACACAGTCTCAGTAGTTGCGGTGAGCACGGGCTCTAGAGCGCAGGCTCAGTAGTTGTGGTGCACGGGCTTAGTTGCTCCGTGGCATGTGGGATCTTCCCGGACCAGGGCTCGAACCCATGTCCCCTGCACTGGCAGGCAGATTCTTAACCACTGCACCACCAGGGAAGTCCCATTTGTTGTATTTTTTAGATTACACATATAAGTGATATCATGCAGTATGTGTCTTTCTATGGCTGACTTATCCAAAGAAACGTTTTAAACGGCTCTGCCTTGCAGAGTTGAAGTCTGTTCACCTTTTGCTCACAGAAGTGACATGAGTCTCGCGACACTGGTCAGGTCTGTGGGATGACATTTGTGTGTTTTCTGGGTTACAGAATGGAGCCCCGCGTGGGCCAGTGGGAGACCCAGAGAGCGGCCTGTCAGGCCAGTGGAATGTCAGGGAAATGATCTTGTGCTTCCTGTTGAACTAAAGGTGGCTCAATCCCAATTTGAAGACTTCCCTTCTTTGCTTCTTTGGATTGTGTTGATGCCCAGGTAAGGTGCAATTGCTTGCAGCAGTGTGATCTGTCTCTTTATTATTTTACTTGCCCTTAACCCACCCCCTACTCCACCCTCCCATAGATTTATACGTGATGGAATTGACATTCTTTCTTTTGCATCTTGTCGTCTCTTGGGGACAACAGCAAGGGATGGCAGAGTGACTGAGAGCTTATTGAGTACCAGGCAATAGGTTAGGAGTTGATTCACATGCCCTCATTTGGCGTACAAGGACAATGCCACTGACCTACCAACTAGGCCACCGCTTGTAACAGCAACCAACATTGAAACAGCATTTTCAGTTCCAAAAACACTTTTACATATAGGTGCACTGATTAGGAGTATAGCTTCTAGAACCAGACTGTCTGTGTTTGAATCCCAGTTCTGTTATGACTGGCTGTGTGTTCTAGGACAATTTATTTAACGTGTCTGTTAAACCTCAGTTTCTTCATCTGCACAATGGGGATTTAAAAAATCGTACCTACCTCCTAAAGTGCTTTTCTATAGCTTTATTGCAGTATAATTGATATACAAAGAACTGCACATACTTAATGTTTTAAATTTGATAAGTTTGGATGTATGTAAACACCCACAATCTGAAGTGGTTTTAAGGATTGAGGTAATGCATGGGCAGCTCTAAGAACTGTGCCTGCAGTGTAGTGAGCCCTCAATAAAGGCAGATGGGATTATATTACCTCTTTGGGCCCTCAAAAAAAAATTCCTATAAAGCAGGTATTCTTTTTAACCAACTTTGCTAATATGGAAACTGAGGCTCAGGGAAGCTATTTAATGTGACAACTCAGTAATAAGTAGCAGAAGCCCTAGACCCAGTCACGGGTAACAGCCTTTGATCCCCAAACTTTTCCTACTTGGAATCCATTTCCTCCAGAGGGCTGGTTTTTGTGTTAACTTTCGCACCAAGTCTTCTGGCGTCTGCTGGCTTTGTGAAAGAACACACTGAGATTGGAGGAGAATAACAGCAAAAATAACCTTTCTCGGACACGTCAGTGTGTCAGTCTGGTGTCCAGCACTTCTCATGCCTTTCACATTTCATCTTCACCAAAAAACTAGGCTCTGGGTACTTTTTTTTTTTTTTGCGGTACGCGGGCCTCTCACTGTTGGGGCCTCTCCCGTTGCAGAGCACAGGCTCCGGACGCACAGGCTCAGCGGCCATGGCTCACGGGCCCAGCGGCTCCGCAGCATGTGGGATCTTCCCGGACAGGGGCACGAACCCGTGTCCCCTGCATCGGCAGGCAGACTCTCAACCACTGTGCACCAGGGAAGCCCTGGTACCCAGCTGGGTACTTTTAATAACCCCTTTGTATATAAACTGGGGCCCAGAGCCATTAAGTTATGGGAGTGGTGTGAGTTGGGGCAGAATCCAAGATCCACCCGTTTATGCACAGGAAGACTTTCAGGTTCCGATATGGGAAAGCTTTCAGATCTGGTCTCGGGGAGGCAGATTGACTCCCGCCCCTTATGCTAACCTGTCCCCAGGCCAAGCTGTGACAGCCAAACAGTGACACCTGGGGCAGCCCCACCCACCCTTTAAGCTCAGAGGCTATTCAGGCTCTCAGCCCTTCCAGCCCAGGGCCAGGCCGAGCCCCTCCACTTGAGACACAGTGTAGCCTACAGTTCAGAGAATCCCTGGTCCAGAGGGTGTCTCCAGGCGCGGAGGATGGACTGAAGATGTCTGTTTGGGGCCAAGGAGAGCGCAGAGGAAGTCTGAGATTTGGACTCAACCTCACGGCCCGTCACCATCCCCATCGCAGGCCTCACCCACCCTCCTGCGTCAGGGTTGGCAGTCTGCGTTGATTCCTTGCCTCTTGGCATTCAGATTCCCTTGCTCCTCTTCTGGGCCTACTTATGATGTCATAAGTAGAATTTCTCATGGGTCAATGGGACAATTTCCCCACTCAGACGTGAGGCTAGGTGTGGGAGAATAGAAACCTATGAGGGCTTGGCCTGAGCTTAGGTTTTAATGTGAGCAACCTGGTGTTTCTCTCCCTCGCTCCTTCCTTCCTCCCCCTCCCTCCCTTCCCTCCTTCCTCTCTTCTTCCCCCCACTCTTTCCTGCTTTCCATCCTTCCTTCTTTTTACAGAGAGGGGCAGAACCACAACGTACAGCTTGAGCAAAAGCCCCGAGGATCTCCCTCCTCCCGCCAGAGGCAGCCTGCTTCCGATCCTGGGCGAGCTGGGTTCAGAACAGCCCCTTTGCCCACTTCAGAGGTCTTTGGTGTGGGACGCGGATGTGGCCAGGTGTGACTGTTCTCCCCCTAAGTTAAGCCACTGATCGTAACTATATGTCCGAGTGCCTATTAATAACCGCAGGCAGCCCACTTGTCCCCTGTCACTCCAGCTGCTCCAACAGTGACTCACTCTCTGCCCTGCCGTCCTCCCTCGTGAGCTACAGCTGGGTCTACAGATGCCATCTGCCCCACATTCCCCTCTCACGTGCCTCATCCTCCATCCCTGTGTTGCTCTCTTCTGGGGCCGTGATACCAGGTCACTAACAGGGGTAAGTGAGAAGGAAAGGAAAGGGGAAAATAAAATAATAACAACTGGGGGTTTCCCTGGTGGCGCAGTGGTTGAGAGTCCGCCTGCCAATGCGGGGGACACGGGTTCGTGCCCCGGTCCGGGAAGATCCCACATGCCGCGGAGTGGCTGGGCCCATGAGCCATGGCCGCTGAGCCTGCACGTCCGGAGCCTGTGCTCCGCAACGGGAGAGGCCACAACAGTGGGAGGCCCGCGTACCACAAAAAATAAATAAATAAAAATAAATAATAATAACAACTGATTCTGATAAACCCTCCAACCCTTAACATTCTACACCCGGGTTCCTTCCAGTCATTGACTATGAAAATAGCGCTCCTGGGTCTCAGAGTTCCCAAGGCCTGTGGTTTGGATAAGGAGCCTTTCCACTGGGTAGGCTTGCTACAGATGCTGAACCCAGTAACAGCCGAGGAAATTTACCTTCTTGTTGGTGAAGCCTTCAGCCCTCCCATTCTGTTTGTTTCTTCCCTGACTCAGCTTCTCTCCTTTTTTATAAACTGCTACCAAGGAAGGACTTGAAATTTGAAGTACAAATAAATAATACCTCAACTATTACCTGAAATGAAGATCTGAAACTTAAAAGGAACCCAAGAAGAGACGCATCTCAATAGAGAACAAGAGCTCTAGGAGAGTCGGTTCTAGGTTCTATGTCCCCAGTTACTGACTGGAGCATCTCTCATGCACATTTGCATTGTCAATAACACCAACCCATTCCTACCTTGGAGGAGAGGATGGCACCAGATCGTCCTCAAGATCTCTTCTATCTCTGAAGAAACGGAGATGAACAGAGGAATGGACACCACCAGCAAGCTGGGAAAAAGGAATCTTAAGAGCCTGTGATTTCAAAGAGACTTCTGGTTGGGACTCCTGAAATCAGATGGCCAAGTGTGGCCTATACAGCATAAATATTATGACTCTGACGGTAGTGATATCAGCCTCAGGCCCTTTTGCAATTCCATCTCTTCAAAATCATCCTTCACTACTTCCTGCAAACATAACTTCCTCTGCCTAGTGGACTCCTACCTATCCTTGAAGACCTAGCTCCAAAGCGCCACACTCTGGGAACACTTTCCTGACTATCCTGAAGACACACAGGTGGTTTCCTCTCTGGATCACACAGGACTGACCCACACTCAGAGCCCTCGCCACTTTGCACTGCCATCTCCTCCCCTCCCTTGACCATCAGATCTTTGAGGAAAGAGACTTGGCCTTCATCTTTGCCTGGCACATTCCTGGTTGTCTTACTTTGAATGGAGAGAGAAAAGAGTGGTTATATAATGATCTACCGTCATAAAGGCTTTCCCCTACATTTTCTCATTTAGCCTTCACACAGCCCTGGTGACATGACTTGCCTAGGTCATTTGGTAAATAGCAGAACTGGAAGATTTCACCCAGTTTGGGGACCATCAACCCCAGCTTGTAGGTGTCCCTGAAAGCCTCCTGTCATGTAGGAGAAAACTTCCCTAAAAGTCAGTATTCCCCTCACCTTCCTTCTCCTCTCTCTCCGATCAAGTTCAAATGTCAGAAGGCTAAGATAGCAGAAAGGGTTTTTTTTTTGGCCAGGCTGAGTGGCATGCGGGATCTTAGTTCCCGGACCAGGGACCGAACCCATGCCCCCTGGGTGGAAGCATGGAGTCTTAACCACTGGACCACCAGGGAATTCCCTAGCTGCAAGTTTTGATAACCTGCCTTCTTTCCCTGCTTGTCTACCTCCTCTGGCAAAGACCCTACCTGAAGAGCAGAAACTGTTCTCCCGGAGGCCACCAGACTTCAGGCCTCTAACGTCAGAACCCGGGCCCTCTGCCTTAAAGCATGATCTTTCTGAGTTGTTGCAGACCCCATCTCTAAGATGACAACCTAGCGTAAGCCACAATATAATTGGGGGCTCTTGAGGGCTTCTCTGTAATTGCTATGAATCATCCACTGGATAGAGAGGAATGGTATATATTCTATATTCATCATCACAATTCATCAGGTTCTCTTCCTTCTAGCTGTGTGTCCTATAGCAAGCTATTCAGTACTCTGGACCTCAGTCTTGTCACCTGTGAAAATAGGAATTTAACTTAATCAATATAAATTAGATGCCACCGCGTACAGAGCCCAGGCTAGGTAGTAGGGCTATAGATCAACAGAATATGGTCTCTGCCTTCAATAAATTAAAGTCAAATGGGAGGGCTTCCCTGGTGGCGCAGTGGTTGCGCGTCCGCCTGCCGATGCAGGGGAACTGGGTTCGCGCCCCGGTCTGGGAGGATCCCACATGCCGCGGAGCGGCTGGGCCCGTGAGCCATGGCCGCTGAGCCTGCACGTCCGGAGCCTGTGCTCCGCAACGGGAGAGGCCACAACAGAGGGAGGCCCGCATACCACCAAAAAAAAAAAAAGTCAAATGGGAGAGACAGGAATTAAAAAGCAGAACCCACAACAGAGTGAGCTAAAATAGATATGGAAGAAAGGCTATTAATACCTGATTTGCCAACCTGATTTGGCAGTTGGGCCAAGAATCAAATGAGGTCATGAATATCAAGTATTCTTAAAGCACTGCAAATGTAAGCAAATATGTTATTTGTCTTCTGTAGGAGACACCAGATGTGTTGTCTGCTCAGATCTCTCCTTTTCCAAGAACTGCTCCTATACCCAAATCCACACCATAATGGTGACGCCCCCCCCCGCCCCAGCTCCAAGCGCCACTTTGGCCATTTTGGTTGATTGAGCCAGACGCAGACCCCTGGCCCAAGCTGGGCCACATAGCCTCCCTGCTCTAGGTTTGGAGTGGGAATGAAGGTAACTCAGACTCAGTCACCCTGGGCTCTTGATTGAGCAGATACAAATCCTGGAGGCACAGACAGCTATTTTCTGACAAGGTGGACTGAAAAATTAAAGAATGCCAAACTGCGACATCTGAATGGAAAAGTGGAGCAGATTTAGAGAAGAGGTAAGACTACCTGGCATTCAGGCCTTAGTTCAGGTCTGTCCCTGGCTTCCAGAAATGACATCCCAGTAAGGACCATCTTTTGCTAAAGATAGCTCTGATGGCCTTCAATCCCTTGCAACTAAAAGATTTGTCATTAAGCAGTTTCTAAACAAATTCAATTCAGGCTAATGTAGGACAGAAGTCCCTCCCTAGCCCATGTAAGAGCTGTGCCATTCTTTCATTCATTCATTCATTCAGTCAGTCAATTAGTCAATGAATATTATTGAATGCCAACTATTTACAAGATTCATAAGAAGAGGAGTTGGCTGTATCTTCTATGATAAAAACCAGGCACTCGGTGTCAGCCTTCAGGCCAGCCATCTCTCAGAGCTCCTGAAATTCCCCACTTGTGCCCTGGGAGCACTTTGATGGCACTTGATGATGCTGTCACTTGCAGTTATTCCTGAGAGGCTCTGGAGCCTTGGACACCATGACATTTGTGTGCGCATCGCCCCTCCCCTTCTAGTAGCAGCCACTAGACCCTACCCTTACCCCCCCACACACAGATACACACATACTTTTGGGGAGCTTCCATACCCCATTCCATGGTCTTTTGGTGAAGCTGTTCTTCACAGGACTCCTCCCCTGATCACGGTGTGGACACAGAACCTAAGTGGGCAATCAGAATCTCTTCCTGGGGAATCTGAATTTTGAGTTGAGACAAATACAGAGAGTCATCTCATAGCAGCACCCCATAAAACAGATTCCCCCGGTGCCCTGCTGAGAGCAGGGCAGCCCACTCCCTGGACTCAGTTGTTCCTTTAAAGCTGTAGCCACTCCAGCATCCATCACTCAAAAAATAAATATCTTCTGAACTAAATCGGCCAATCAGTTACTTGTAATCTAAGAGTCCTGAACTGTCTCCTTTTCAGGTCAATGCTCATGGACGAATGAAGAAAAGAGAAAGAAAGTAGAAGAAAGAGGAAAGTTGCCTCAGGTTCCCTACCCAAGCCTGCAGCCCAAGCCTCGATCCTATTTTTAAGACCTTTTAATGAGCCTATATTTATCGTGAGTTTTTTTTTTTTATGGAAATCTACACAAGTAATTTGGCTGAAGGCTGGAGCTTATTTCAGGAAAGTAAGTCTTTCATTTCTCCAAAGCCCCTGTCAGCTCCTCCCGCACCTGTTCTCTCTTCTGTCAAGCCACCTATCGCTAACTTCCAGAGCAAAAAGAACCAGGATCCAGATTCCAAAGCAGGATGTAAGTGATGCTTAGAGAAACAGTTATGTGATTTTTGTCATAAATTGTCTTAATATAATCTTTCCAGTCAACACAGATGCCTCATGAAAATGCATTTCTTATCTCACAAAGGTTGCCTCCCAAAGTAAGACTCATAGAATCCCCCCAAATAAACCATAAATCCAAGCCCCTCATTTTACAAATGAGGAAACTAAGGTGCAGAGCAAGTAGCTTGCACACTCGATAACATGGAGCTAACCAACAGCAGATCCAGGACCAGAATTCAGGTCCTTTCGCCACTAGGTCAGAGTTTTTACACTATTTCATGCCTCCTCTCACACTACAACTCACTTTCTTTAAATATAAGAATTTCCTTAATCTGTATATATATAAATATTCCATTGGGTGATAAATACTTGACAGAGAATCTGTATACAAAAACCCTAAAGTATGTGCCTCCACTAGTATTCAAGATCCATACTTTATGCAAATTGTCAGTACGGATATAGAATTCAAATTGCACAATTTAATGTACTTTCAACTCTTAACTAAATACAATGTTACCTGGTACACAGTTATTATTTTTTTTCACTCCCCAAAGTGAATGGTAGAATTAGAACCAATGAAAGAAAAATGACAAGGAATTTGATTTGGGCAAGACGTGTTTACGGGCATGCTCAGAGGTGGTGAGTTCTCCATCACAAGAGGTCAAGCAGAGGTCAGACAAACAATCGTTTGTCAGGGATGTTGGAGAGCACTGGTTCTCCAACTCTTTCATAAGCACCAGAATCATCCCAAGAGCTTGTTAAACAGAGATTGCTGGGACCCCACCCCCGCCCCTGAGTTTCTGATTCAGGGAGTCTGGGATGGGGCTTGAAGCTGTGCATTTCTAACCAGTGCCCAGGTCATGTGATGCTGCTGGTCCAAGACCACACTTTAAGAACCACTGTGGTGGTTAGGATGAGACATTTCACTCCAGCTAAGGTATACAAAGCTAGGTCACATTTCTAGTCAATGTCTTATCAGACAGCTTGGGTTCAATGTTGCCATATGAAACTGGGCTTCTTTCCTGCCTGGGGCTACCTTTGGTGATAGTCGAAATCTTACACATACCTCTGTGCTCACCTTGAAGCTGGGACAAAGAGAGCCTCCTTGAGGCTGACAGACCCCTAAAGTTGCTTGTAGTGTAGGATAGGCGGCCAGAGACACAGTGTCAAAGCTCGCACCTGGACATGACAATCCTCTGAAATCAGTACCATGGGCACTGGAACACACTGTTGATGGTCATGACGAAGCACCAGTCTTTACTTGTTCCAAGTACCTCTCTGAGGGAGAGCCAGAGAATCTGCTATTGCTGCCCATGGGACCACAGTTGAAAAAAAAGGACATTTTGCTCAGCCCTGTGATCCTTGCCTACACCTGTGAAAGCACACAGCCAACATTTACTGATCTTTCACTCCATATGAAGTATTGCTATAAGCAAGTAACACGTAGCTCTTATTTAATCCTTTTAACAACACTATAAGGTAGTAATTGGTAGAATTGAGGTTTGCACCCAGGTACTTCAGCTCTACACCCCACACTCTTTTTTAAAATTGAAGTATAGTTGATTTATAATGTTGTGCTAATTTCTGCTATACAGCAAAGTGATTCAGTTATACATATACATATATTCTTTTTTATATTCTTTTCCAGTACGGTTTATCACAGGATATTGAATATAGTTCCCTGTGCTATACAGGAGGACTTTGTTGTTTATCCATTCTATTTATACTAGTTTGCATCTGCTAACCCCAAACTCCCACTCCATCCTGCCCCAACCCCTGAAACCACAAATCTGTTCTCTATGTCCACGAGTCTGTTTCTGTTTCATAGATAAGTTCATTTGTGTCATATTTTAGATTCCACATATAAGTGATATCATATGGTATTTGCCTTTCTCTTTCTGACTTACTTCAGTTAGTATGATAATTTCTAGCTCCATCCATGTTGCTGCAAATGACATTATTTCATTCTTTTTTTATGGCTGAGTAATATATATATATATCTGTCTATATCTATATATAGATATAGATAGATAGATACCACATATTCTTTATCCACTCATCTGTTGATAGCCATTTAGGTTGCTTTCATGTCTTGGCTATTGTGAATAGTGCTGCTATGAACATAAGGGTGTATGTATCTTTTCAAATTATAGTTTTGTTCAAATATATGACCAGGAGTGGGATTGCTGGATTATATAGCAACCCTATTTTTAGTTTTTTGAGGAACTGCCACACTGTTTTCCATAGTGGCTATACCAATGTACATTCCCATCAACAGTGTAAGAGGGTTCCCTTTTCTCCACACCCTCTGCAGCATTTGTTATTTGTAGACTTGTTAATGATGACAGGTGTGATGTGGTATCTCATTGTAGTTTTGATTTGCATTTCTCTAATTAGCAATGTTGAACATCTTTTCATGTGCCTGTTGGCTGTCTGTATGTCTTCTTTAGAGAAATGTCTATTTAGTTCTTCTGCTTATTTTTCTATTGGGTTGCTTGGTTTTTTGTTGTTGAGATGTATGAGCTGTTTGTATATTTAGGAATTTAAGCCCTTGTTGGTCTCATTGTTTGCAAATATTTTCTCCCATTCCATAAGTTGTCTTTTCATTTTGTTTATGGTTTCCTTTGCTGTGCAAAATCTTGTAAATTTGATTAGGTCCCATTTGTTTATTTTTGCTTTTATTTCTATTGCCTTGGGAGACTGACCTGAGAAAACGTTGTTATGATTCATGTCAGGGAATTTTTTGCCTATGTTCTCTTCTAGGAGTTTTATGTACACCCCACACTCTTAATCCGAGATAAAATTGTTGTCAGTGTAAGAAACAGAGAAAGAGGTTGTCCTTCCTCACACTGTTATACTAGGCCAGAGTTTTAGCCCCTGGTTGTTTTAACGGTCTTCCCTCACCTCTAAAGACCTGGGCTCCTGAAGTTTCATCTGTGTGTTTCACACATGCACACAGTTATTGATTCCAAAGCTCACTCAAAGTACTAGGTGACTAGGTCAGGAAGGGTTTCCAGCCTTAGACACGTTCTGCCCACAACAGCCTTTCTAATCTGATAATCTCAGTACTAGTGTTGAGCCCAAATGGCCATTCTAGGCTCACCCTTGCCATTGATTTAATTTACCCTTTGGGGAGCCTTGGTGTCACTCCCTGCCTGCTGACCTTAGCTGGGACCATCTCAGGCATCGGAAGTGTTGAATAATATTAAACTGTAAAGAGATGTAGTCTGAGTATTAAATCCCTTTCATTCAGGTAGACTCCTTGACCCCCGATGCATATTTCTCCAACCTCTTCCCAACAGTCAACCACACACAAGGCATCAGACCAAACCCTAGCCACAAAGCTTGCCATATTTGATTCCTTCCTCCAGGACAATGGGCCACCACTGGCTCTATCTTTTCATAATTAAAGGGCCAACTCAGACAATTCTTGCAAAACAGGATTTGCCCCAAGGTCCTTTGTAGTACCCATCCTAGACTTTAGCAGGTGCCTCTTTGAATAGTCAGCCTCTCTCTCTAATGAAATAACTAAACTTTTACCTTCCTTAGGCCCTTCTATCCAAGCATTGGCAGTTTAATAGTGTCATCATTCAACATATATTGAGCACCTATTATATGTAGGACACAGTGCTAGGGGCAAAAGATAGAAATAAGATAAAAAGCTTTCCTAAAGGTAAAGGATAAAAGCTGTACAAGGCTGCAACATCCCCAGGTCTCCTGCCCCAGAGATGACAGGAAGGGCATGGGGAGGGGAGAAGGAAGGGAGCAATGGTAAACGAGAGGGAAGAGACAGTAATCAGTAGTCTGAAGACTGTCTGCTAGTAAAACCAGAACAGGCTGACATTAAGTCTATTTAAGAACAGCCTCAACAAAGAAAACTTATTAGCCAACACTATCAAAATAGACCCACTTTCTAAATATGTAGCTAAACTTTTCACTCCCCCACAACTGCATATAGAAACATGTCACAAGAATAACTTTTTACAACACACCCTCTGCAATACATGATGCTGTTCCCATCTGAATAGCAAAATAATTGAGGTGCGATTGGCAAGTGACTTGCCTGCTATTGTGATTCAAGGCAGTGAAAACACTAGAAACTGGTTCTAAGGAGCTTCCTGGGAACTGTCTTAGATTTCACAAAGGGTCCTTAGATAAGCATTGCAGTTACCTATGACTGCATAACAAATAACCTATCACCCCAAAACTGAGCCACTTACAACAATAACCATCTTTTTCTCATGATTCTGCATTGGGACTGGGCTTATGAGGGCAGTTCTTCCAGTCGTGCTTGGGGTCTCTCATGAGTTTGCAGTCATCTGGTGGGTTGACTAAAGCAGGATGATCTAAGATGACCTCACTTATAGGACCAGGGTCTTGATGCTAGCTGCTCCTCTCCAGTTGATGTCATTCAATTGTCTACTGCAGGCTACATGGCTGCAGGAGCATGCCAAGAGGGCTAGGGTGGAACTGCAAGATCTCTTAGGCCTAGGTTCTCAAACTTGTACAGTGTCACTTTTCCAACATCTCATTGGTCAAGAAGCAAGTCACAAGACCAGTCCAAATTCAAGAAGTGGGGAAATAGACTCCACCTTCTGACGGTGGGAGCTGCAAAGTATTATGGCCATGCTTTTCACAATGAGAGATAGCTAGGCCTCATTTTTACCAGGCTATACACATTGGCTGTTATTGTCACAGCTGGGACCCAACCAGCATCCACAAGCCCCTGCTACCTATGGGGATGGTTGCAAGAAACATCTTCTACATTGGAACTTGAGCACTTGGGGACTTAGCTTTAGCCCCTGGATGATGCCTGAACTCCTGGGATATCATCACATATATATGCTGAAATTATAAATGAAGTTGCAGACCAGCAATCATTGAGTAGACACATTAGTGATAATTGCTGCCATCAACGCACAGGTACACAGAGCAGACATCGTACATTCATGATCACATCATCACATGATTCCTCAGGTGATAGCCTCGCATCCCCAGACATGGCACATCACTTCTTCAAAGACAAGTTAATACAGAGCAAACTAATTTTCTTCAGATTTCACAATATGTTTTAGAAGAAAATACTTGGCTAGACCTGATTATTGTTTTTCTTTATAGGCAGGCCTCTCAATATCTGGTAGAACACAAGAAATTCCTGGCTCAGGCAAGGAGATGAAGGAGTGAGGAAGGAGCCAGAAACGGCTCTGTACAAGATACCTAAGAGAGGCCAACCTTGCTACAAATGGATTAAACTTGTCCAAGTGAGGGCTAATGAAATCTAAAAGTTTTACAGCTTCATTGAGGTATAATTGACACAGTAAGCTGCATGCATTTAAAGTAGACAATATGGTAATGAAACCATTACCTACGTACGAAACCATGGACACAATCAAGAAAATGAACATACTCACCAAGCCCATAAATTTTCTCATGCCACTTTATAATCCCTTCCTCCTGTCCCTCTCCACTTCACCCATCCCCAGGCCATCACTAATCTGCTTTCTGTTGCTAATGATGGCTTTGCATTTCTAAATGCAAATAGGAATACCTAGTATACACTCTTTTTTTGCCTGGCTTCTTTCACTCTGCATGATTATTTTAAGTTTTATCCACAGTATTGAGTAAAGCAATAGTTAATTTCTTTTAATTGGTGGGTAATATACCATTATATGGCTACACCATAATTAGTTGGTTTATCCTCCTGTTGATAGACATTTGGGTTGTGCTATGTACTGAAGTATGTCCTGCCAAAATTGAAGCACTAACCTCCAATGTGACTGTATTTGGAAATAGGGTCTTTAAGAGGTAATTAAGGTAAACTAAGTCATAAGGGTGGGGGTCTGAGGGGATTCAATTAGTGTTCTTTGAAGAAGAAACACCAGAAAGCTCTCTCTCTCTCTCTCTCCAAGCATAATCAGAGGAAAGGACAAAGCAGCCATCTGCAAACAAGGAAGAGAGCTCTCAACAGAACCAGAACCCTGCTGGAATCTTGATTGTGGACTTTCTAGCCTCCAGAATTGTGAGAAAATGAACTTCCATTGTTTAAGTCGTGCAGTCTGTGGCATTTTGTTACAGCAGCCTGAGTAGACCAATACAGATTGTTTACAGTTTGGGGCAATTCCAAATTAAGCTGCTATGAACACTTGTGTCCAAGTGCTTGTGTGGACACATGCTTTTGTTTCTCTTGGGTAACTAAATAGAAGTGAAATGGCTGAATCATATGGTCCGTGTATATTTACCTTTTTAAAAAACTGTCCACACTATTTTCCAAACTGGCTGTACCATTTTGCATCCCACCAGCAGTGTATGGAATTTCCAGCTGCTTTACATTCTTGCCAATACTTAGTATGATCAGTCATTTTAATTTTAAAATTTTAATTTTAAAACAATTTAATTTTGTATAGCAATTTATTATTCACCATTCTAGTGAATATATGGTGGTATCTCATTGTGGGTTTAATTTGCATCTCCCTAATGGCTAATGATGTTTATCATCTTTCCATGTACTTGTCATTCCTGTATCTTCTTTAGTGAAGTATCTGTTCCAATTTTTTTGCTCTTCTATTATTGATTGAGAGCTAATTAAATGTAAATTTGAATAAGCATAAGCATAGAAAATTAGACCCAGAATCTTACTGGCTGTCCAGTTTGGGCAAGCCTGGGAATGGGGACCAGAACATGCAGGAAGAGTGTGTGGGCATTGAAAACTTGGAGGAGGGTGGTCAGGGCTGAACGGAAAGTGGGCGGTAGGTCTGAAGATAAGTTCTGCCAGCTTCACAATTTTGTCTAAGTTTGGTCTTGAGCCCTGCCTAACAGTTTTCTCACCATTGACACCTAATTCCAGCCCCCGGATGCTTTGAGAGCCCCAATTTCATGACACTTTCTGTGGGAATTTATTTTAGGAATGCACCATATGTCACCCTTGCCTGAAGAAGCTTGCCAAGTTTGTAGGCAAAGACAGAGACACCCACAAGAAGTATCTAGATAAGATTTGGCCCAGAGTCCTGTCTGGGAGCAGAGTTGAGAACAAAATAGTATCTAAAACACATCCACTAAAGCGAAGACCTAGGAAAGGAGGAATGAAAAGAAAGGACTGAGGAATGACAGGTGTGAGAAAGTATCATACACTTGGTGCTGTGATCAAGGACACTGTGCTCACCATGGATAACTCCTTGCCAGAAAGAGACAAGTGGGAGAGAATCCAGGAGAGAGCAGAATAAATGATGAAGGATCGGAGAAGCTGATTTATGAAGCCAACTTAATAGAGCTCATTGAAACTAGTTCATGTGACAAAATGCGACTGAAGCTGATTTTCCATCAGAGTCTGAAAGAAAATGGAAATGCTCTTTAGAAAGATTAGGAAAATAGCAAATGTAAGAGTCATCTTGTCTAGCAAGCCCATTAAGTAAAGTGAAAATAACTTTTGCATTAAGCAGACTAATTCTTTTTTTTATGAGAGTTCCAGTTGCTCTACACGCTCAGCAATACTTGGTATTGTCAGTCTCTTTAATTTTAGCCATTCTGTTGGGTGTGTAGTGGTAACTCATTGGATTTTTTTTTTTAACATCTTTATTGGAGTATAATTGCTTTACAATTTTGTGTTAGTTTCTGCCGTATAACAAAGTGAATCAGTTATATGTATACGTATATCCCCATATCCCCTGCCTCTTGCATCTCCCTCCCACCCTCCCTATCCCACCCCTCTAGGTAGTCACAAAGCACCGAGCTGATCTCCCTGTGCTATGCAGCTGCTTCCCACTAGCTATCTATTTTACATTTGGTAGTGTATATATGTCAATGCTACTCTTTCACTTCATCCCAGCTTACACTTCCCCCTCCCCATGTCCTCAAGTCTGTTCTCTACCTCTGCGTCTTTATTCCTGTCCTAAGCAGATCAATTCTTGATCTAAACATGTCCTTTCCATGTTCTGACGAGCCACTCATTGACATTCTCTTATTCTCTTCAATCTTTCTCCTCGTTCTTTCCTTCTTTCTTTTTGTCTGGTGAATGTCATAATTATACAAAAATCTTCAGCTCTGGGAGTTCTTATTTCTTCACCTTTTAGAGGAATCTTCCTTCTTGGCCCCCATTCATAGGTCTGCCCATCTGTGGCCATATCTGTATTCCTTTGGCTCCATGTAGTTGGCATTGGCTGAGGTTTACCCCACCCCTTCCCTTATGACCAACTCTTCTTGAATTAGGACTTTCTTCAAGCCAGGAGCTCAGGAAAAGATAATAAATGATCTTTAATTCCACCATCCTAACTAATACAATCACCCACAGCATTTTGGAACACTTCCTCCTAATCATTTTTCTTCTGTATTGGAATAACTCTAGCAAAATTACATAATCTCAGATTGGAACAAAGATGGTGGAGTAGAAGGATGTGCTCTCACTCCCTTTTGCAAGAACACCAGGATCACAACTAGCTGCTGGACAATCATTGACAAGAGAACACTGGAACTCACCAAAAAAATACCTCACGGCCAAGGACAAAGGAGAAGCCACAGTGAGATGGTAGGAGGGGCACAATCACAGTCAAATCAAGTCCCATAACTGCTGAGTGGGTGACTCACAGACTGGAGAACACTTATACCACAGAAGTTCACCCACTGGAGTCAAGGTTCTGAGCCCCAAGTCAGGCTTCTCAACCTGGGGGCCTGGCAATGGGAGGAGGAATTCCTAGAGAATCAGACTTTGAAGGCTACTGGGATTTGATTGCAGGACGTTGACAGAACTGGGGGAAACAGAAACTCCACTTTTGGAGGGCACACACAAAGTAGTGTGCGCATCAGGACCCAGGGGAAGGAACAGTGACCCCAGGGGAGACTGAACCAGACCTACCTGCTAGTGTTGGAGGGTCTCCTGCAGAGGCGGGGGGTGGCTTTGGCTCATGGTGGGGACAAGGACACTGGCAGCAGAAGTTGTGGGAAGGACTCCTTGGCGTGAGCCCTCCCAGAGTCTGCCATTAGCCCCACCAAAGAACCCAGGTAGGCTCCAGTGTTGGATTGGCTCTAGTCAAACAACCAACAGGGAGGGAACCCAGCCCCACCCATCAGCAGTCAAGCGGATTAAAGCTTTACTGAGCTCCACCCACCAGAGCAACAGTCAGCTCTACCCACCACCAGTCCCTCCCATCAGGAAACTTGCACAAGCCTCTTAGATAGCCTCATCCACCAGAGGGCA